>NC_090436.1:523426076-523729107 GCF_031143425.1 Pleurodeles waltl
AGAATGGACTGAATATATAATATCTCTTCCTCTTCTCGGTCATCGTCTGATGAGGAAGGATCATACTTAGGAGGTGCCCCAATATTGGAAGCCGTTGTCAAGGGTGGCAGAATAGGCCTATGCATTCTAGGAGACGGAGGTGGAGCACTAGGCTGTTTTGGGGATGGTAGTTTAGTGGGCTCCGGAAACCTCTGATAGTAATCTTGCAGCATCCTTTGTAGGGCTTGAAACAGGGTAAAAAAAAAACGACACCATATTTTCTTGGGAAGTAAAGTGGCCATAATGCTGGAGGTGTTCTCCATGCTGCTTATTTGATGTGGAGCTCAGAAGGGCTGTGGGCTGTTCCGAATGGGCTGACATCATCTGAGTCTTCCACATGAAGAAGGTGACTTGGAGGGTAGGAAGAAACCTCATATGGAGAGGTATACTCAAGAAGCAGCAATCTGTTTGTGCTTTTCACTCTTGTCAACGGTGTCATCAAAGAGGTTGTCATCAAGTCTGTGGTTGAAGTTTCATGTGCAGGCTTTTTTGAGATCTTTATTGTCGGCAAAGTTATGTTAATCGATGGGCCCTCCCGTCGATGGTATAGTCGTTGACTGGTGCCATAGATGGAGTCTTCGCAAACAGGATGGATGCCAACAATGTAATTGATGGTGTCGTCGATGTAGTCGTCATCACTGTAGTCACTGTTGTTGTCGTCGACCGCAGTATTTTTGACGGGGAGGTCGTCGAGATTTTTAAAGCAATTTTTGGCAATGTCAATGACAGTTCTGAGGAGGACTTCTCTATGTGCACTCCAGAATTGGAAAAAGGACTGGTGGGTTCAGACCTTGCAGTTTCTGAGAAGAATTTTCCTCTTTTCTCCTTTTGGGAACTGTCTTCAACTCATGATGAGTCTTCTGTAAGTCCTTTCTAGACTCCTCTGATGTTTCCTGGTCACGCAACCTTTCCCTTTTGTGTGATCTTTTCTGAGAGGTTGAAGAGGTGTCACTGTTTTCCCCAGCAGAAGAAGAATGTCTAGATTTTGATCTTTGTAGCCAAAGAAGAAGCCTCCCCTCCTTATCTTTCAGGGTCTTAGTTGAAAAAGGTGCAACACATTTTGCAGTCCTTTACCTTATGTTGAGTGTAGAGTCAGTAGATACAGCCATTGTAGGGGTCTTCAGATTGAAGTCTTTTCTTCCCAGAGGTACCACGGGGTCTGGAAAGCCCTTTCACTAATGAGTCTGACATGGTAGTAGGTAAGTTCTTCCTAAACTGGTTGAAGAAAACAGAGCAGAGCTCAGGGACACTCCCTTCACCCTGAGGAACCAACCTCTGTGGGGAGTATTCTAGAGGGTGCTGTCACCTAATTGGCTGGAGTTCGGTTCTTTTTAAATGACATGGATAAGTTATTAAAGTGAATATTTCACTGCCATTAGATTCTATAGTAATGTCATGTACTGCTTTATCACGATACTATGGTACTCTCACTTCAACAATGGGTAATGATTCAAGCATGAGAATCTATGAAAGATTTAATACTGGAGACATATACACATTTCACTTTGTTTCCTTTTGTTTCTGCACTATGTGAATACATACAGCCATAAAAAAAGCTTTTTATGAACCACCATTGGTTTGTAAATAAGTATTATATGTACTTTTACTAAGATATTGGTAGATTCTATCACGAATTTATTGTTGTGTCATTAATTGCAGAACTAGCCTTAATTACGATCAGCAAAATGTTTGAATTGTGAAAAATTAACCCACAGTTAACCATTAGGTCTGTTTCTGTTAGATTACCCAGAGTTCCTTGGTAGCACAGTGGGTTGCCCTTGCAGAATACATTATTCTGGAACTAGCTACATCCAGAAAAGATGAACACAAAAATATCTGCTTGCTTCATTTAGTTGATGCAATTTAAAAAACAACACTTAGCTCTACAATGGCTTCTATGGAAAGGGACAGCAATGAAGGGGACACGAGCACTGGCTACTACTAAACCGTATGCATCCCCATAGCACTTTTCAGGCTTCATATTCACAGTACGGATGCTAACAAGGGAACCCTGCCCTAAATCAGGTTGCCAGCCATGACACAGTAAGCGGACTTGCTCAGGAAGACTAATAATTAGGGGTCGCTAACCAAGGCTCTTGTCATGGCTTGGTCATGAGTACATTAGTCACAAGGAATATGATTGTGGGTGTATCACTGGTACGCTACAGAGCCTAGCACTCTCCTGGAAAGCAATAGGCAAAATCAGGTAGATCACTTGGCAGGTGACTCATGACACAAGCATCCTGCATAAGGAAACATACTGACTCACTCAGAATAAGAAAATGGGGAGTGAGACACATGGACATAGCATCAGGAATTTTTGAACAAATACTAGCCGAATAATCAACAGGATTCTAGATCCATGCAGTGTGCTCGTTTTGCTATCTACTGAAAAACAACACACCCTACATGCCTCAAAATCTGTTATGTTGGACGCTAGGTCATATACGGTGTGAACTAGAGAGAGCACCCTGCAAAAATATTCAGTACACACTCCTGCCTATGCCTTTGAAAAAACATAATATTTCTCGATGTCACGCTTGAGATGGCCCGGAAACAAAGAATATTTTATGTAAAATGCTGTGCTCCTTTCTTAGGCCTTGGTCAACACTTCATTTAACACCTTACATAACTTAAAAAAAAAAGAAACACTCATGTTCTCGAAGTCATTATTCCTCTGCCATTTGTATTTTATTGCTCTTCCTTCAACTTCTATAAGCATCTATAAAAACGTTAGCCGTTATTCACAGAAATGTCGGGTGTCTTATTTTAAAGACAGTGAATGAATCTTGTATACACTTCTCAATGCCCATCTTTCAGTTTCCAGGGGCTGTTAATGATGTGGAAATCATGCATTTTAATGAAAATCTTAAAAACACACCAGCATAAAATGCAAGATGTTTTTAAATAATCACTGTTTTAAAGTAATGGGAACCGTTTAGAACACTGTATGAACAAAGCATAAATATGCCAAATGAGAAATTGTACATATGTAGTGATATATTGGGTTGGTTTTCATCCATTTTGAAGGGCTGCAATGTGCCTCTCAGGCGGTTCCTTGAGGTCCTGGGATAGTCTGTGGTTACTGGGCTGTTTACCAGTGATGTACTAGGGGCCACTATTACTCATTTTCTCCAAGCGCATAACCAAGGTACTTCCAATGGGCACTCTCCAAGAGTGGCGAGATTAGGCAGTCAAGGGTTACTCTTTGAGGCGGTAGGGGTTAGAAGCCCATACACAGTATGACACAAACCTAACTCACAATAAACTCAATAACCAGCCAGTGTCCAGTAGAGGCTCACCACAGACTGAGTTTAGAAACCATATCTACAGCTCCTCGATCTCTGACAATGTTCTGTCTTTGTGATAATGATTCTGGGACTGAGAGGCAGGTGTCTTGCAGCTGCTGGGACTCTCGATCTGTTGAACTGACCCTCACGGAGTCATTTCAGTTCCTTGTACATATGTTCTTGGCAATCAGGGTTGAGCTCCTCTCCTTGTTTGGTCAGCTTTCCTTATTAGAGTCAGGTTAGAGCAGGAAGATGCCTCAAAGTCAAGAACTTGTTCCCCATATATCAAGTAAAAGTAATGTCCCTTGCAAGTGTATGTTCTACATCCGTGTTCAGTATCTCCACTAATTCCGAAAGCAGCAGACATTGCTAGCTCAAATTAGATGCTATTTCTCCTGCTTTGGGACACTAGCAGGTAGCCAGGGATAAGTAAATTGTTAACTTTTGAACATTCCAATTATCCCTACCACAGGAAGGAAAACTCATTGTCTTTGCTCAGGGCACGTAGTGTAGTCATGACTCATCACACATGTGGATTTCTACCTGATCAGATTGAGCGACAGTTGTGTGGTTGCCTGACCATAACCCACACGACATAAGTAAGAGGGAAGGTGGGCCTCATTTTAGTCAGAGGAAACATGTCCTTCAAAGAAGGAAGGATGATTCTCATACACCCCACCTAATCCCTCTAGGCTCATGGGGAGGGACGCATTAACAAAGGGGCATGCAAATTGCCACAGTCAAAATTTAAGAAGCAAGACTGCAGGGAAACTTTGTTGTGTAACTGTAATATGGTGGCCCAAAAGAACACCGTAGAAAATACATAAATCCTCGACAACACACATACATGAAACATAGATGTAATTCACACTGCCGACAAGAGTAAAGGTAATGCCCTAATTATGGGGCACTGGGCCAAACCCGACAGAAGAGGATCAGTAATAAGACTTCCTTCAAGGGGAGTGTTGGTAAAAAAAAAAGTTTTCACCTTTTAAGTATATTCCACTGCTACCACCACGAGTAAAAAAATAGTCCATAAAGAAAGTGAGAATAAGCATTACTCTTGTACAGTGCATACTTTTGAACTGAGAAGCCTCCACGGAACAATGGTTGCATATTTCGGTTCCAATTGTGATTCTGTGCAAATTTGTGTGAAGGAGGTACACAATTGTCAAAATATTGCCTGGGCGAAAGTAAAAGAAAACGCAGTGCTGACAGGTGAGTGGGCCCATTGTGTATTTCGGTCTGGTGAAGTGAAGGATATACAAGAACGTGCATTTCGTAAAGAGTGAAAAGAGGGTACTTTAGTGGAAAGGGATGAGTTGTAAGATAAAAAAACATCAGAAACAAAACTATTTCCAATATTATTTACAACAAAATAATTGTTGATGTCCAGGTTTCCACCATCACTCAGTACTCCTAAAATAATGTATAGATTGGTCCTTATTAACTCAGTAAACATTCAGTGGTGTCGCGCAAAATGAAGCCTAACCTCTCACCCCGCAGAATGTGATGAGGGGCCCCTAAGTCTCCCTTATTTCCCAAATATTTGTTTGGTTTTAGGCTGAAATGGAACCCCCGGAAGAGCTGCGGCACCCCTGAGCCGCAGGGGCTGAAGGGGCTTGTGTTACGCCCCTGGAAACATTAAAATCAGGGGAGGAGGAAAGAGAACCAAGTCGATAAGAAAAGAGGTGTACACCTTTCACAGACTAACATGTAATGATGCGGTGGTCGCTAGGGCTGCCAGATGATTATTTCTCTAATAGAAATTTAACACTGCCACTAGAAAAGCCACTCAGTGGTTTCCGTAGTAAGTAGCCACATCGTTTCACTCACATTGGGCACTCTACATGGAAAATAACACCTGGCAGTAGCGACATCAGAGGAACAGCTGGAGGTAGATTTTGGGAAGAGGGAGGTGGTGACAAAGCAAGTTACATCAATTAAATAAAAATACATTTTTACTTCATAACCAACTTCAGCTCTAACTGCACTAAAAATGTGCACATTCACAAAGAGCAGTGAGCGGCAGCCGGAGTCAGTGCCTGAAATACGTTTACTCTAGCAGGCCAATGGTTGAAGAGGGCGAGCCAAAGCGCCTTTCTGTAGGTTGTGTTGACATGAGGCCTTGCCACACAGCGTAACAAGGAAGCTTTTCGAAACCATGCAGAGGAATTCTGTCGTTTTTTCCCAACAGTACATCATAACACATTCCAGTTAGTATTCCTTTATGTCTCAGGAAAGAGTATTCCAGTTTGTCGTTAAATGTTAGTATACTTTTTAAATGTCAAATGAACAAGTAGCCATTGAATAAACAGTGTCAACATGAAGGCAGAGATAAGCAATATAAACAGAGAAGAATCAATTTTATTGGAGGATGTTTACTTAGCAGAGAAGTATGCTATCCCTAATAGTTCCTTGGATAATGAATCATTTGTACAGTAACAGCAAATCCATTACTTTTAGTAGCTTTCTTCACTAGCACAATTTATAACTTCTTTTCTTCAGGGGATTTAACCCACATTGACAAATCCATTATTCACCTTACACTAAGGGGGTCATTCCAACCCTGGCGGTCATTGACCGCCAGGGTGGATGACCACGGAAGCACCGCCAACAGGCTGGCGGTGCTTCCCTGCCCCTTCTGACCGCGGCGGTAAAGCCGCGGTCAGAAAAGGGGATCCGGCGGTTTCCCGACGGATTTCCCCTGTCTGGGATGAATCTCCATGGCAGCGCTGCAAGCAGCGCCGCCATGGAGATTCCGACCCCCTTCCCGCCACCCTGTTTCTGGCGGTTTTTACCTATTTACTGGCATGGGCAGTGCAGGGGCCCCCTAACAGGGCCCCAGCATGATTTTCACTGTCTGCATGATTTTCACTGTCTGCATAGCATAGCAGACAGTGAAAATCGCGACGGGTGCAACTGCACCCGTCGCACCCCTGCAACACCGCCGGCTCCATTCGGAGCCGGCTTCTATGTTGCAGGGCCTTTCCCGCTGGGCCGGCGGGCGCTCCTTTGGCGGGCACCCGCCGGCCCAGCGGGAAAGCCAGAATGGCCTCCGCGGTCTTTTGACCGCGGAGCGGCCAAATGGTGGTGACCGCATGGCGGGCGGCTACTGCCGCCCGCCGCAGTCAGAATGACCGCCTAAGTGTTGTTCTGTTCATGTTTCTTGTGGAAAACTTGAGCTGTGGTGACTATGGAAATCACTGCTTATGCCATTTGACTTTATTGGTTTGATAAGTCTTAAGGAGGGTTCAAGACACCATGAGTCCACTAGGTTTACACATCAGTACAGAGATACCACTCCATGAACTTAATTAACAAGGGCTAGGGTTAGTGGGGGTGTTAAGATGGTGTTGGTTGTTAAGATGATATAGTGGTGCTGATTTGGAGATTACCTTTATTATAGAAAAATAGTTAATGTAGTGGTAAGATGCTGTAATGGAAGGTGAAGGTAGAGGTAATTCAGGTGGTAGCACAAGCCTTCACAGGGCCTCACTTCCTGTGAAGACCTCATTTCTCCGGCATTGCTGCATACAAGTGTCATCAATCAACCAGAAGAACATGGCAATTCCGCTCACTGAACACAAACATTTGGTTCATTCATATCCTAACAGACTTTCCTTAGACTTTACCATAACCCAGAATTTTGAGAGGTTCATATCTTTTAGAAATGGGGTTTCTGGTTGGCTAGGGTATGCACCTAAGCCAGGCAAAGCCCACCCACTCTAGTTGGGGCAAGGGAGTTACACGTCGAAGATAACCCCTGCTCGCCCCCTTGGTAGCTTGGCACGAGCCGTCAGGCCTATCCCAGAGGCAATGTGTAATGAGATTGCACAACACACACAACACCCGTGAAGCCCTATCCCCACCACAAAGGAAACACAAAACCAAGTTAATAAAAAATAAACTGTATTGTACACATTATTAGACCAGACAAACATGTCAGTAATAACCTGCTACTCAAGCAGTTGTCAGAACGTTACACAATAGTTACTCTGCAGAAACCAGCAGTAGTCACACATAACACACGTTACTTATTATTCTACAAAATAAGCAGTATTCAGGAATCACATTACTAAAGAAATGCACTGTCATAGAAATATCATAAATGCCCATACCAGGAACATTATAAAACATATGGTAAGTAATAAAAACATATCACCATAAAATGCCCATAAAAGGAACATCAGCACATATAAGGAACATCATCAAAAGAGACCGGAAAACATACCAGTTCATAATGTCCATACCAGGAACATAAGAGGAGAATGTGCGACCATTCATACAAAGTACCTGTTTTTAACGTTGGCAAGGCACCTCTAGTGCCATGAAGAAACACAAGGGGGCCCCCGGCACTCCGCTGCGCAAAACGGGGACCTTGGGCTGATGTTAAAGGGAGGGGGGCGGCACACACCCCCTCTGGGTTTTATATCTCTCTGGGGGCCCCCCGGACCATGACTGGCACTCCCGGGGGGATGGGGCAAGCAAAGCACAAAACACAAGGAGACCTTGTAGTGCAGGGGACCTCTGGCGAGGCTTCCGCTCCGCCCGCAGTCTCTTAGGTCCAAAATCAGGGCTCTGATGGTGCAGGGGGAGCCTCCGATGAGGCTTCCTTCCCCACTGCCCGTCCACCAAAACATCTAGGGGCCCGGTGGGGCGGGTTTAGGAAAGTACCATCTTGTCTGGCATGTTACCACCATATCTCACTGTATATATGTTGTTTTAGTGTATGTGTCACTGGGACCCTGCCAGCCAGGGCCCCAGTGCTCATAAGTGTGCCTGGTATGTGTTCCCTGTGTGATGACTAAATGTCTCACTGAGGCTCTGCTAACCAGAACCTCAGTGGTTATGCTCTCTCTGCTTTCCAAATTATCACTAACAGGCTAGTGACCAATTTCACCAATTCACATTGGCATACTGGAACACCCTTATAATTCCCTAGTATATGGTACTGAGGTACCCAGGGTATTGGGGTTCCAGGAGATCCCTATGGGCTGCAGCATTTCTTTTGCCACCCATAGGGAGCTCTGACAATTCTTACACAGGCCTGCCACTGCAGCCTGAGTGAAATAACGTCCACGTTATTTCACAGCCATTTACCACTGCACTTAAGTAACTTATAAGTCACCTATATGTCTAACCTTCACCTGGTGAAGGTTGGGTGCTAAGTTACTTAGTGTGTGGGCACCCTGGCACTAGCCAAGGTGCCCCCACATCGTTCAGGGCAAATTCCCCGGACTTTGTCAGTGCGGGGACACCATTACACGTGTGCACTATACATAGGTCACTACCTATGTATAGCGTCACAATGGTAACTCCGAACATGGCCATGTAACATGTCTAAGATCATGGAATTGTCACCCCAATGCCAGACAATTCCATGATCCCCCGAGTCTCTAGCACAGACCTGGGTACTGCCAAACTGCCTTTCCCGGGGTTTCACTGCAGCTGCTGCCAACCCCTCAGACAGGTTTCTGCCCTCCTGGGGTCCAGCCAGGCCTGGTCCAGGAAGGCAGAACAAAGGACTTCCTCAGAGAGAGGGTGTTACACCCTCTCCCTTTGGAAAAAGGTGTCAGGGCTGGGGAGGAGTAGCCTCCCCCAGCCTCTGGAAATGCTTTGATGGGCACAGATGGTGCCCATCTCTGCATAAGCCAGTCTACATCGGTTCAGGGATCCCCCAGCCCTGCTCTGGCGCGAAACTGGACAAAGGAAAGGGGAGTGACCACTCCCCTGACCTGCACCTCCCAGGGGAGGTGCCCAGAGCTCCTCCAGTGTGCTCCAGACCTCTGCCATCTTGGAAACAGAGGTGCTGCTGGCACACTGGACTGCTCTGAGTGGCCAGTGCCAGCAGGTGACGTCAGAGACTCCTTCTGATAGGCTCTTACCTGTGTTGCTAGCCTATCCTCCTTCCTAGGTAGCCAAACCTCCTTTTCTGGCTATTTAGGGTCTCTGCTTTGGGGAATTCTTTAGATAACTAATGCAAGTGCTCATTAGAGTTCCTCTGCATCTCTCTCTTCACCTTCTGCCAAAGGATCGACCGCTGACTGCTCAGGACGCCTGCAAAACCGCAACAAAGTAGCAAAGACTACTACTGCAACCTTGTATCGCTGATCCTGCCGCCTTCTCGACTGTTTTCCTGGTGGTGCATGCTCTGGGGGTAGCCTGCCTCCTTCTTGCACCAGGAGCTCTGAAGAAATCTCCCGTGGGTCGACGGAATCTTCCCCCTGCAACCGCAGGCAACAAAAGACTGCATCACCAGTCCTCTGGATCCCCTCTCAGCACGACGAGTGTGGTCCCTGGAACTCAGCAACTCCGTCCAAGTGACTCCCACAGTCCAGTGACTCTTCAGTCCAAGTTTGGTGGAGGTAAGTCCTTGCCTCCCCACGCTAGACTGCATTGCTGGGTACTGCGTGATTTGCAGCTGCTCCGGCTCCTGTGCACTCTTCCAGGATTTCCTTCGTGCACAGCCAAGCCTGGGTCCCCGACCACTCTAACCTGCAGTGCACAACCTCCTGAGTTGTCCTCCGGCGTCGTGGGACTCCCTTTTGTGTCTTCAAGTGAGCTCCTCTTCTAAGTGCCTGTTCTGGTACTTCTGCGGGTGCTGCCTGCTTCTGTGAGGGCTCCCTGACTTTCTGGGCGCCCCCTCTGTCTCCTCATCCAAGTGGCGACACCCTGGTCCCTCCTGGGCCACAGCAGCATCCAAAAAACCCTAACCGCGACCCTTGCAGCTAGCAAGGCATGTTTGCGGTCTTTCTGCGTGGGAACACCTCTGCAAGCTTCTTCACGACGTGGGACATCCATCCTCCAAAGGGGAAGTTTCTAGCCCTCTTCGTTCTTGCAGAATCCACAGCTTCTCCCATCCGGTGGCAGCTTCTTTGCACCCTCAGCTTGCATTTCCTAGGCATCTGCCCACTCTCGACTTTGTCGCAACTCTTGGACTTGGTCCCCTTGTTCCAGAGGTACTCTCTTCCGGAAATCCACTTTGGTTGCATTGCTGGTGTTGGTCTTCCTTGCAGAATTCCCCTATCACGACTTCTGTGCTCTCTGGGGAATATAGGTGCACTTTACACCTACTTTTCAGGGTCTTGGGGTGGGCTATTTTTCTAACCCTCACTGTTTTCTTACAGTCCCAGCGACCCTCTACAAGCTCACATAGGTTTGGGGTCCATTCGTGATTCGCATTCCACTTTTGGAGTATATGGTTTGTGTTGCCCCTATACCTATGTGCTCCTATTGCAATCTACTGTAACTTTACATTGCTTGCATTACTTCCTTTTGCTATTACTGCATACTTTTGGTATTGTGTACATATATCTTGTGTATACTTGGCATCCTCATACTGAGGGTACTCAATGAGATACTTTTGGCATATTGTCATAAAAATAAAGTACCTTTATTTTTAGTATATCTGTGTATTGTGTTTTCTTATGATATTGTGCATATGACACCAGTGGTATAGTAGGAGCTTTGCATGTCTCCTAGTTCAGCCTAAGCTGCTCTGCTATAGCTACCTTCTATCAGCCTAAGCTGCTAGAAACACCTCTTCTACACTAATAAGGGATAACTGGACCTGGCACAGAGTGTAAGTACCCCTTGGTACCCACTACAAGCCAGGCCAGCCTCCTACAGCGGGGAGCCTCCGATGAGGCTTCCTTCCGCACCCATCTCCTTCCTGGCAACAGAAAGGCCCGTCCAGGACGGAGCGGAGCAGGCACCAAGGTGGGTGGCTGTTTGTGCCCTGGGGCGCTCCTCAGAGCGTACCTCACCCTGAGGGCACGCTAGGAGCACACTTGATCTGATTTTCTCTTCTTCATGCCCTAGCTATACCAGGCAGCGAGCTACACTCGCACTTCACGGAAACAGCCCACCCGGGCTGTGGCAGTGATTATGGGGGAAATCGGCAAAGCGATATCCAGCGCGCAACGCTGGGGTTGCGGCAGAACACGTGCTTTCAGACCATGAAGCACATCAAAGGAAGAGCACTTTCAAGGCTCTTCAGGATACCAGCAGATAGAGCGCTTCTTAAGGCGCTAGGCTTAAAAGACAGTGCTCTATCAGAGAAATAAAGCACATACAGCAATCCTTATGTGCTGCAGCAGGCAGTTGCAGGGGTCAGGTTCCACAGCACCCTGCCCCTGAGGGACAAAGTTCAATGGAGCACAGGGCGGCAGGGCCCAGCAGCAGGCCAGCGCTAGGTAGATGCAGACAAGTGGCAGTTCCTCCAAGTAACCAGGCAGATCACAGGTCAGCACAGCAGCAGCAGTACAAGGTGGTTCCTGGTGAATCCCTCCAGCAGCATTCTGTGTCCAGTTCCAAAATGTCTCTAAATTGTGGGGAAAAATCCTGTGTACTTATACTCAGTTTTTGCAATGGCTCAACAAAGAAGGGGAGAATAGTTTCCAACCAGTTACAACTGGTTCTGGGAGTGCCTCCCTCTCCTCCAGCACAGGCTCCAAACATCAGTTGGGGGTAAACAACCCTTTTGTGTGAGGGCAGGGCATGTGTACCCCCGCCTCCCGCTTCTCCCAGCTCAGGAAGACTATTCAAAATGCAGATGCACCTCTGTGACACCTCCACCCTCCCTGTGTACAGGCTGTCTGAAAAGTATGCACAAAGCCCAAATGTCACTCTGCCCAGATGTGGATTTGAGTCAAGCTGCAAAAAAACAGTCATAAGCACAGAGAAATGCTCACTTTCTAGAAGTGGCATTTCTGTAATAATAATAAAAAATCCACTTACACCAATAAGCACCATTTCTCACTAACATTACAACCATACCAAACATGCTTATGCTACCCCTCATAAATCAGACAATACCCCCTATACATAAGGCAGGGCATTTCCAATGCAATCCTATGAGAAGCAGTGAGAAACCAAATAGGCGGTCTATTACTACCAGGACAGGCCATGCAACCAGGCACATGTCCTGCCTTCTACATACATAGCACCCTGCCCATAGGGATAGCTAGGGCCTATCGTAGGGGTGATTTACATGTAGTAAAAGGGGAGTTCTGGGCCTGCCAAGTAAATTTAGATGCCAGGTCCCTGTGGCAGAAAACTGTGCATGCAGGCCTTACGCTAGCAGGCCTGAGACAGGTTTCAAAAGCTACTTCAGTGGGTGGCGCAAGCAGCACTGCAGGCCCATTAGTAGCATTTAATTTACAGGCCCTGGCTATAGGGATACCACTGTACCAGGGACTTACAGGTAAATTAAATATGCCAATTGGATATAAGTCAATCATACCAACTTTAGAAGGCACTTTAGTAGTGATAAAGTGCTCAGAGACCTAGAGCCAGCAGCGAAAGATCAGAAAAAGTAGGAGGAAGGAGGCAAAA
This sequence comes from Pleurodeles waltl, assembly GCF_031143425.1. Classification (NCBI taxonomy): domain Eukaryota; kingdom Metazoa; phylum Chordata; class Amphibia; order Caudata; family Salamandridae; genus Pleurodeles; species Pleurodeles waltl. The sequence continues at coordinate 523,438,745 of NC_090436.1, forward strand.
AGTCAGGGGATGAACCTGCCAAAAGGGCCATGTCCAACAATATCCATATGGATGACCAAATTCATCAACTGCTTTAGTTAGAGGAATGTGGGATTCTTAGTGACTGTGCATAAGCAACAGTTGTACCCTGTTATTAAAACATGCTTTTAAGAACAAAACCAATAAGATGTCACATTCAAAATAAATTGCATTAAAATCTATATTTCTTCCAAAAATGTGAACACTTCTGTGCTGCCACCAAGAATTTCTGAAAGTATTCTTTCATCCCATCCAGACATGATCTGTAGGGTTGATATGTGTGTTGAAGAGGAGAGGATTGGTGAATTGGTGAAGCCATAAACTCCACTATTGAAAAGGTTGAAAAGAGCCAAGGAAGATTTAGACGTGAGGCCATGCTGGCTCATCCAGTCCTTAAACTAGGATAGAGTGACGTACTGTGTGAAAAGCAATAGAAATGTCCAGTAACTAGTAAGGTGACTCCTTTTGGTCCGATAGTTGTTTTCGTAGATCATTCCACATGGTAATCAAGGCAGATTCTGTCTTCTGAACTCTGGGGAATCCTCTTCAGTGATCCAAGAGAAGGTGATTTTCTTCAAGGAAAGTAGAGATCTGGGTGATGTTTGGTAATTCAGTGCTTTAGAATAGCCCAGGAAATGTCAGTTAGAGCTTTACTTGAAGCTGGACTAGCATTCCAGATCAAAGCCTCATTCCTTTAGGACTCTCTATACATGTCATAGTGAAAGTTCTTGGCAACTGAGAATTTACTGAAAATAGCTCTGGCTGACGATGGTAGTGTCGGTGAGGTGGATGTTCTTAAATATGTCCAGAGTTCAATGCACTGCTGGGGTGCATGCAATGTCACTGCCCTACATGGGTTTCTTGAAATTGAGAGCTGATTTAAAGAAGGTAGCATAGGTTGCATGATGGAGTGCCCTTTCTTGAGTGATGGGGGATGGGCATGAAGTTTGCTGCTGAACTTGACCCTCAAAAGACAGAGAGCCTTCCCATCAGTAATGTGTTAAATAGATGAGTCCTGCCCCTTTGGCCTTCATTTCTGGGTGACTATCCATCTCCAATTGAGTCAGCCCAGACATCATATAGCTTTCATTAGAAAAACAGAATTCAGCACTTACAATATCATGCCTCTTTCATTAAGGAAGTTATGGAGAATCTTTCTATTTCTCTCCTTCTCTCACAAAGTTGTCGTCACTGATGCTTTACAATCAAGATTAGAATTCAGTTTATTTGGGTCATACTAAAAAACCTTGCTTGACTGCAAAACTCTAAAATAATACGATGAGCCATATTTTCAATCTAAAAAAAAAATCAACTAAGTGTTGAATCCATTGTCCCCAACTACATTTGCTACCAGTTAATAAGTGCACTAAGTTGAAAGTTTACAGTTTCTTGTTTAATGCATAAAATATTCTACATCCTAGCTCTTTCCTTCTTGAATGAGAAAGTCAAGAAATGCTAATCTGTGCATCAGCTTAGATCATTCCCTCCTCTTTTCTGACATTTAAGCCCCAAACGTAAAGTGGCAGATCTTCGACCATCTCTCTTGAAACTCTCTCCCTTTTTACATTGGTTCTGATCCAGAAATATCATTAAAAACTACAAACTTGGCTTGAACCATTAAGTCACATTCTTTTAGAGTATTCAGCCAAACCTGGTTTCAAGGTGTAGGGGATGTTTGCTAGTGCATTTGCCAGTGCATCCTAGAGGTACTCCATTCTCGATTATGGGGAATGGGCGATAAATTTAAGTTCCTTAGAAGGGCATGCTACATCAGAGATGCCTACTTGAAGGCAAGCTTTTTATGTTATAGAATGTTCATAGATCTGGGTAGAACCAACAGGTTTGCCATCGTTCTTGCGGCATGAGGAAGTCTTGAAGCTGATCAATTTTTCAAGGGTGACAGACAATGGTAGAACTGATGTACTCCTGTTATGGGGTTTGTTGTTGATAATGCAGCCACCAGCTGTGGGTGGAATTAAATCTCTTCCAAGGTCTGAAGAGGGTCTTGTTCATCACTTTTGGTGATATGGTAGGAGCATTATGGAACCTTAAGTCAAAGTGAATGTCATAGATGTCACTTAAGGGGATTGGCTGATTTACTGTCACGTGGATGTGTCAAGATGATTTAAATATTCTAATATCTCTCGCTAAGCCAACATTAAAAACTATTTCAGTAACAAATTATCGAATCATAAAAACAATACATTACTAAACTAGGGCTGTGCTCTGATGCACAACCCAACTCTCTAATGAGAACCTTTTACAAAAAAAGTATATACCCAGGAACATACAAGAGAACCTAGCCAAAGCCAGGAAATGCTTAAGTTACTAAAAAGGTTGTACTGAGGTAAACTGTTCCTCCGTTACACAGAAGCACATACAGGTTAAACTAAAAAGAGCATATGTCCTCTGTGTTGGTCTAAAAAAAAATACAGAAAGGCCAAAGCTTAAGGGTTCACAACAGAGCAGACATGATGCCTCACAGTAACAATTAATGGCACTTCCTAACAAGAGCTTCCTGGTCGAAATGAGTAATTTAGTAGTCTGATATCAGCTGTCTGGATACAGACACCGAACATTATCTACTTGAGGTCGCATATGTTGTTGCCAATCCTTCACTTCCCCAGTTATCTTAGCATGGTTACAACAGGTTCACCATCAAGAGGTCAGACGTAGTAGTCTGGCACACCTATCCAGCTCCTTTTCAGATATCATCTTTTTACAAATCCAAGCACATTATGACAATTTGAAACAAATGTATTACCAACAACTTTGGTCAGTACTTCTAATTCCAGTTACTCATGCTCAGAGAATATAAGGGTCATTTTCAAACATGTTCTGAAAATAATAACAATGGTAACAATTATAATAGCTAATGATCAAAATGCTTACTTGAGTGGCTTATTAAAATTCCTGCTATGAGACAGTCATGATGCAGCAACGTTTCCAAAAGCAAAGCCTGATTACAATACGGCTGGGATAGGAGGAGTTTTAGTTGACCCAGGGTCGTCATTTCCCTTGCTGATGGAGTTCTTTAAAAATGTAAGATAAAGAAAGAATAATTTAGTTCATTTATCTGTGAAATTAATAGCTTAAAAGTGCAGATGTAATGCTAAATCCTTTAAATGTCAGTTCATCACAGATTACTCACAAAGTGCGTGCATGCTTGCTTACTTTAAGGCTGTTCAGGGAAGGAATCTTAGCTAGCTAAAAGCAAATTAACAATTTGGTCGACTGCCAACTAAAGGACTGATACAAAGTTACCTTTCTTATCTCGGTCTGGAAGCATGTCCTTGAAGTGTGAATACATTTGCAATAAACATGTTTTTTTGATGTTATGTGAAATTATAGGATGGTACACAATAGTTCAAACCAGACATGAACTAGGACTAATTCATTTACAGGGCAAAACAGAACAGTTGATTATGTTTATACTATTGCAGAGACACATTTAACTAAACAATTGAGTGACATTTTGGCGCACAGGTAGATACACTAAGCTGTCTGGTTGGAGACCACAGACCAGCAGGGTACCTGCAACCTGCATCCTTCTTGAATTCACAACAATCTCTCTATCACTGTTTTCAGAAATCAAACGTGCTAAACCTGGCAGCAATACACCTTGGTATTTCCTTCAGATTTACATCCCTTTTACAAGCAAAATGGGAAATGGGGCGCAGAGATTTCTGATTCTCAGTGCTGTGGTCAATTCCCGCTTGACAATGGTATTTTCACACACAGATTTTGCCAGGTACTACTTGGTAAAAATTGTATTTGAGGCGATATTACCAATGCTGATTTTTTCTGCTGAAGGAGCGGTACAATGTGTAGTATTAACGCATTATTCACATTCCTAAAGGCAAAGCTCAGAATGAGGAGGCAAAAGCTGGACCAGGGAAATGTAGAGCACTACTGCATCAGTATTTCCCAAGGTGTTTTACTGCACCAAAATACCATGTACCCAATTATGATGGCCTTAGAATGTTGTGAAATAATGTGCTGAGAGACTCGAGTTGTTGACGTTATTGTATATTTTCAACATCTGTTTCTGACAGCCTTTTGCTGGCAGCTCCCACTTACAATAAGTAACAAGGTACTGCAGCGGTGCAAATATCTGCAGGAATGCACAAGCCGCACAGTTTTCCCACTAACAGTAGCAATTAGAGCAAGAATTTCTCAGGTTCATTGTGTGAATGCACATTAAATCAAATAGCGCATCAAAACGTAATGGTAATCATCACACTAAGTCAAACTCTTTCTGACGTTGGCTGCCAGCCTTTTAGCAATTTCTGTTTGTTTTGCCATGCTTTGGGCAAAAATGTATTGTTCGGGAAGGAACCAGGCCTTCATTAAAACTAAAAAGAAAACAATGACTAAAGGCCAAAGTGTTTTTCTGGTCTCAAAACATACACATTGCCATGGTACATCCGGCGCTGAAGGAAACTACCTTGTGTGTGGATGTGCGCCTTGTGAAAGAGCAACATGCCATTACTGATAGTGAGGTCAGCCATTGGCTGAAGTGGTCTCACTCACAGGCTAATGGATGAAGTATGGCTGAAAATCCTTGTAATTAATATTATACAATCAAAATGTAGTGGTAACACTCGCCTAAAAAAGCCATCGGTGTGGCATAGGCTGCTATCCCTGCCTTTCACAAAAAAAGGCAAGCAAGAAGGGAAAAAAGTAAATAAGAAAGCAAAAAGGGAAGGAAGGTGGGCAAAAAAGGAAGGAAGAAGTGCAAACAATGAAATAGTGAAGGATGCAAAAGGGAAGCAAGTAAGGCAAAAAGGAAGAAAGTAGAAAGAAATGAGAAGAAAAGAAAAAGAAGGCAAAAAATAAAGAAGGAAAGAGCACAAAATAAAGAAAGACGGAAAGAAAAAAGAAGAAGGCAGGAAAGAAAAGAAGGCAGGAAAGAAAAGAAGAAATAAGGCAAAAAAGCAAAGAAAGGAGGCAAAAAGAAAGCAGGGAAGAACAAAGCAAATAAGGCTTAAAAGAAGAAAAGAAGAAAACATGAAGGGATGACTAAAAGAAAGAAGGCAAAGCAAAAAAAAGGAAAGATAGCAAAAAGAAAGAAAGTAAGAATCAAAGAAAGAAGGCAAAGAGAAAGTAAGAAGAAAAGAAGGCAAAAAAGAAAGAAGGAAAGAAAAAACTAAAGACAAGAAATGAAGATGAAAGAAAGGAAATGAAAGAAAAAGGAAAGAAGTTACAAAAGAAGAAGAAACGAAAAAAAAAGGAATGCAGGTAAAAAAAGAAAGAATGAAAGAAGCCAAATGAGAAAAAGCTGAAGGAAACAAAGGAGGAAAGAAAGGAGAAGTGAAGGAAAGAAAACCTGAAAGAAAAAAGAAAAAAAGGGAAATGGAAAAAAGAAAGAAAAAGAAGGAAGGAAGCAAAGAAGGTAAAGCACGAAAGTAGATAGAAAAGAAGGAAAAAGAAAAGAAAAGAAAAGAAAAGAAAAGAAAAGAAAAGAAAAGGGGAAACGCAGAAAAAGAAAGAGAAGGTGGAATGAAAGAGGTTAAGGGCAAAGAAAAAAGAAGGAAAAAGAGCAAAAAGGAAAGAAAAGGGAAAGAAGGAAAATAAAAAGGAAACATAGAAGAAAATAGGGTTCAAAGTATAAAATATTGGATATTAAAACCCAAATTACACCCCACCTCTGTTTAAATAAAACTGTTACAACTGTGCAACAAATTAAACACCATAAAGCTTTGTTTTATTCCAGGGCAAAATGTATCAAAGAACTATTGGTTAAAGGCAGAACAGAATCTGGTATGCTGTAAAAAAGCATCAGTCCACCTCAAAAGTGATTTAAAACAGCATTGGAAGGAGAGATGAACTGATAACGCTGGAATGTGCCCTGTGCTCACTTCAAATGTGTCCTATCACCACATCAGGCAACAGTGGCATTAAAAAGAACTACTTGTGTGCGGATGTGCACCTTGTGAAAGAGCTTATTGCACTCCCTCAAAGTTACATTAACCAGAGGCGTGAGTAGGCTGACCATTGCCCAATGCTGTAATAGGCCAAAGCAAAATGAGAAAGACACACAAAAAGACCAATGAATGAAGAGAGGTGGCTGAAAGCCTTTTTGAGTAAGTATGTTATACATATCATTTTAGTAAAATGAAAAGGTCTTGGCGCAGCGCTCTTCAGATCCTTCACCCTAGTGGAATGTATTGGTTTATGACTTAATTGCAATAGCCTTGGGAAAGAGAAAATGCAAAGACAATGCGGAGGAAGAGGTGGCCTGGTATGCATTACAGTACATTTGGTAAAAGAAGTGATGCATAAAGGCCTTGCATCGTAGTTCCGGGATATGAAATGCTGCTTCTTTCTGTGTGCATTAGATCTTTGGGTGGAATATAAACAGAAACGTTGCTGCCCTTCCCACTGCTGTTTCTGGTACTTCTCAAAGAATGCACTCACCTTCCTCATGAGTAATGATTTTACTTGCTAAATGTTGGCAAATAAACTGTCCAAAATGGCTTGGTATGCAGAGCAGTACACAACGTCCTCCTTCCAAGCCTGCTCTTCTGATGGGTCACAATGTTGCTAGACTGGCCTCCAAGGAATCCTGGTGTTATGTGCGACGTCCACTTCCTATTTCGTGCTCGCGGCCACCACTTTCGATCATTTGCCTGTGTCTGGTATCTTGCAAGCTTGAAGTTTCCTGTCAGCGTTCTTATTTGTTGTATTACAACCGCTGTGACTCCTGGTCGTCTAAATAAGGATTTTCTTGAGTCTGATTAATTATTCTTAGAGAGATTTCGTTTTGGAGCCGCATTTCTTGGTGTCATACATACACAGAGGCACCCAAGTGACAAACTGCACAATGCCTGCAACTCACGGTCTGCCACATTACTAGGGAGTAGATTGTGTTATTGTATCCTACATCTGCAGTCCCTGCTGCAGTGTGGAATGTGGAGTCTGGTACAGACATACCTAATGTTCTAGTTTAATCTGGAGAAGGTGACTTGGGAGACAAGCTTGGTGTTCGAAGCTTCAGGACTGAGACTGAGGCGTTTAACGATAAAACATGTCTTTCTAGCCACAGATAAGCTTTTCATGGCTATTTGTGTGTGTTTTCACACTGGCGATGAGGATAATTGGAGGGCTTTATTCTGTGGGACCAATGCCTCAACCCTTACTATTTTTCATGCACTGTTTGGTGTGTTGAATATATTCTGGGGAATAATCGGACTGTAATACTCCTCATATTATTACTTAAACGGAGTCTCGCACTTTCTTAATCTCATATCACTTTTGGATTTAAAAGCTGGAAACCTGCCTTTGTCATCGACTTCGTTTATAGAAGGTCTTCAGTGTTTCCAAGATATTATATGGTACTAGGATTAACACTCAACACCTCTTCAAAATTAGAATTTATAACGTTAAATCTCTCATGTTTATCTGCTTTAATTTTTGGTAAAATTGCTAATATTGTTTAAGGTGCTGCTTGTGAATCTGGGGTACCAGAGTGAAGCGAAGGCATCGAGTTAGGCTGCTGAAAGCATCTTTTAGATTGACAGGTGAGGCTGGCAGTGGAGGAGTGGAGCGTGTGTCTCGAGTACGGTGGCTGTAAGGGTTGACCCTGCAGTGCTCGTGCCATCTCGAGGACCGTTGGAAGCGGAGCATCCCTGCCTTCTGTCTCGAGAGCTCATAATAAGCCGATCCGCTCACGTGGCTACACACGCCGGTGTCCGTAACTTTAATCTTAAGAGGCATCACTGTGGGCACAATACTTAAACCTTCGTTTGACTTACAAATGTGTAGTCGTCACCTACTGTTCAACAACTTGCATGACTTCATCATTGGATTGATATTGTGGTCAGTCACAGGATCTGCTCCGCTGCGCAGTATTATTTTGATTTCCTTATACAATGTTACATTATACCAGGGTTCTGCAAAGTCGGTCCTGGACAACTGGGTCCATGCCAGACTTTTTAGCATATCCACATTTAGAAAAATGTAGATTTCTGAAACATCTTTTTTCTAAATGTGGATATGCAAAAAATCTGGCTTGGACCCGGCTCTCCAGGACCGACTTTGCAGAACCCTGCACTATACCAAGACTTGAAGGTGAGAACACTGTTGAAATATTCTTTTCATTGAAGTGAATTCAAATGTGCTTCTCAACGAACTGGTTCTTTCACTTGTAAGATATCTGCAACTCGGGTATTACACCGAATACTGGGGTAGAAAGGAAAAAACTATTTGGACTTTGAGCGACATAATATTTCTCCTTAGTGTGTGGTGGATGCACTGTTACCCTAAGTGAGTGGAGATATTGTTATACCACGTGCATGGAGAGTAATGTATGAGCTTTTGGGAATGTAAATGCGAGAGTGTAGGGTAGAATAAACTGCGGAACATGAGTGTTTCAGAATACTATAACACATTTGGTACATAACAGTTTTAGATTGCGCTGTCAAGTTAGTCACATTAAGCAAACCATCAGTCTGCTTTATTTCTTTTAAACTTCTCGGGGTGATATCCCAATAAAGTCGGGAGAGTGGAAGAAGATCACTTCACAATAGGGTATGTGGCATGACTTTGAGTGCATAAAGATAGCAATCTGTTCTGAAGCACTGATTAGGCTCACAAGGGAAAGGTTAGGAACACCTCTCAGACCTTTCTTCAGAGACTCAGAGGGACGCATCCAATTAGATTTATGTATAAAATGTCTACAACCACACTTTCATCTAAAAGTATGTACCATAAATGGGAGATTTCACTTCAGAAAAAAAGAGTACGACCTAAAGGTGAAATAAATTAAGGCAACATTACAGATTTGGGAAGTTGGTTCCTGATTATAAACTCGTGAGTAGCGTGGAAGATAGATGAAGATCGGTTTATGCTTAGGTGCAGCATAGAACATGTCAAGCATGAATCTGATTGAAGAGTGGCCCAAAGCTCATAGAAGTTTAAAAAAATTGCTAGAAGGATTCAACACAGTATTACATGTGTAGAAGACTGTAACAAAGATGATGATAGGGACAGAGTGCATGTTCCGACAGACCAAAGAGTGAAAATAGTACGTAATTTAAAAATATTCCCAAGTGTTTTACATGTAGAACTGTTCGACATTTATCCAAGGACTGTCCTACGGGGAAATCCATTTGTAAGCAGTGTGGCAAAAAGTGCCACCTTGTTAATAAATGTGTAAAAGTGTCCAAGACTGAGTGAAGTGTACAAGTATGTAGAAGGTTTAAGTTTACAAAGAGGAGGAAGGGGAGAATCAGCTTCAGTGGATAAGCTGAACACTTATGATCATGAATATGCAATGCTATTTGACTCAGGGGCTAAGGTGACAATAATTTCTAAAGAGTTGCATCACAAATACGTCAAAGAAAATGTTAAGATGTACAAACCAGATATCAGACCCGCAAGTTATGAGGGAAGAACAGACAAAACATTTTGGTTACTGTGCACTGAGTACAAGGGAAGGTTTCTCACAGGCACCACTGGTTTCACCAGTGGTGATATAAATAGGATGCTTAATCCTATTGCATCACCTCAAAATATTTTGAAGGATCGATTAGGAGGAGGTCCAAGTTGTGAGTAATATTGAGAACATTAGTGATCAAATCAGAGCAGAATTTTCATAAGTGTTTGAGAAAGGATTCGGTTGTTTAAATGGTTATGTTCATAAAATTGCATTGAAACCAGTGAGTCAGCAAACAACTTGTACATTTTAAAAAATAACCTTTGTGGTCAGAGATAACGTGGCAAAAGAAATAGAAAAAATAAGTTCAGAAGATATTATAAAAATACTGTAGAAAGAGTTTAAGCAATGATCATCCCTTTTTGTGATAGGATACAAGTCATGGATTGGGGGAGGTTTGAATAGACCTTCAAAAACTGAATAAATGTGATTTGTTTTTTAGTAAGCATTCACTACCTCACACTGCTGAGGAGATGATGTCACAGTTAGGCAGTGACAATAATTTTTCCACACTGAATAGGAGGTTGGAATACCATTAGTTGAAATTTCACAACAGCTCGACAGACTTAACTGCCCTCATTAAACTAAAGGACATCTATAGATTTGGTAGCATGCTTTTTTGATTAGTGTTTGCAGTCTCAGTATTTCAGCAAGTAATGGAATGGGCTTTGCACAATGTTCAAAGAGTAAAGGTTTATTAGGATGATATTTTAGCTTACAGAAGCAATCAATAAGAACATGACAACAGATTGAGACTAGTATTTAAGTAGCTACATGATGACGGGCTCACATTTAAAATGACGAAATATAAATTCAGTCAGGAGGAACTCAAGGATCTAGGTCACAGATTCACTCAAGATGGCACCAGGCCCAATAAGATCTTGTTAGCACCACCAGAAATCTCCCTTCACCCAAGAACAAGGCGGAACTGTGCATGTTTCCTGGGATGGAGTACTTCTATGTGAAATTTGCACCTAATTTCCTAAGCAAAGTTAAGAACGCAAGCAGTTTATTAAAATGAAAAGTTGAATATGTTTGGTATGATGCAAGACTGGAAGCATTTTGGGCAGTGTAAATCGATCTAGAGGTTACACCTTCTTATAAAAGTTCTAATCCAAGAGTTACAAAATATGCCAGTCAATGACACAGCACACAAGGTCTAGGTGCAGTACTATTACAGGTGGAGGAAAAGGAAATAAAAACATAACTTTCTTCACAAGGGGGATCAAACGTCCAGAGTATATAAGATTTTGTGGTTTTACTGGGCAGTTAGGAAGCTGAAGATAGGTTTTTATGGAGAAGTAAATATGTAGTCAACACTGACTATGAGCCTGAAGAGAAATGTTTATGAAAAAAGCAATTGATGCAGTTTCTAAAATAATTTGCAAGTGGTTAACTGTTTTGCAGGAATATTAGGTTCAGATTGTTCAGGTGCCAATAGTAAGGTAGCAGATTGTCCCTCAAGATAGATTGGGATCAGAAAGAAGAGAAGATGAATGAAGAAGTAAATGACAATTATTTTGATGATCAGGTATAATTATGTTTCCCAACGAAAGGTTGCATTACTGAGAATGACTGGAAGCTGAAAAGGATTTATTTTTCAGAAGTATTGGAGAAGGTGAAAATGAGATGAGAAGAGAAGAAAAGTTGCAGTGATGATTGTGGGAAATTATGGTGGGTCAGGAACGGATTAGCCAAAAATAATGGTGTACCTTATGGGGTATGGGCCGATTCCTCAAACTAGGCTACAAAATAAATTAATTTTGTTCGTTAAGAACATATGGGGATTAGTAAAACCAAACTGAAGTTGAGACAAAACTACTGGTAGCCATGGTTACTCTCCAGTTTGAAAGGAGAGTGAGAGAATGTGTAGAATGTAGGTGAAGTTATATAATTTGTAAAATATGCACCCAGCCACCTGAGTAAGCATACTCTAATTATTAATCCATGGGAGAAAATCCCCCCTGATATTTCAGGTTCTATATAAATGTTCTACATTCCAGATGGCCAGAAATCAGGATTTTAACAGCATATAGACTAGTGTCATCATTAACTTTCTGGAGCATATAGTGGACAGAAAAGGATTCCAGAAGGTGATATTGTCATACAATGAGGTACAGATGATATCTAAGGAAATGCATGCAAAAGCTTTTGGAAGAAAGAAATATAAGGCATAACAAATGTTCTCTCTATCACCCAGAGAGCAATAAAAGGAGCGGGAGATTCATCAGGTTGATTAAAAAGAACATTCAACTTGCAAAGTATTGTAGGAGAAACTAGATATATGAGGTCAATGTGAAGGTGAACATGTATAGGGTTACTCAACATCGTGTATAAGGAAGAACTCCATTTGAACTATTCAGGCACAGGACACCAAATCCATTTTTAAACACTTGTTGGACCATTCAAAAGAAACCTGTAGCACACACATCTCCACATGGTGAGTGAAGGAAGAAAGAAGAAAGCAAATTTGAGTTCAAAAAGGCATGGTACGACAGTGGGAAGGCACAAAAGCTATTTTGTCAAAGGTAGGGGACTTTGAAAAGCTCATGTTAATAGGGTACATTACTCGAATTTCTCTGGACCTCTCAAGATGGTGAAGATTTTGAAGACTTCTGTGAAAACAGAAGACAATCATATTTAGGTGCTCAACAGAGGATAAAAGTTGTTTCGCAAGGTGGACAAAACACATTGAGTAAAGGAAAATCACTGGTTCCCTTGGATAGTGAGAGGAGTAAACATGAAGAAGAAAATGTGAAAAGATGCTCTATACCAATCTAAAATGGAGGATTAACCACATTAAGAGATAGACCCAAAGACTCAAATATCTGTTACTTTACGCTACATAAGTTTCACTTTTTTTGGGTTTAAGGAATGGAGATATGTGGTACTGTCAAGGGCGTAGCTACAAACTTTTTAAAAACCCACTTTGAAAGAAAAGCTCTAACGGCACCGAGCAGACAAGGCAAATTAGCTACCCCTGCTTAGACGAGCTCCCTTGTATTGTCCATCTATCCATTCACTCACCTTTCCATCGACCAACTGATATCCACTATTTCACTTTTACATTTTGTCATCCACCGATGTTTTCATCTATCACTCAGTCTTTCCTCATTACATCCACCCACCTCCTCTGCCATGGATCCATTCACGCTGCCATCCATCCATCCACCATCCATCCATCCATTCCCTCCACCATCCATCCATCCTCTCTGCCCTCCATCTATCCATTCTGCCGTTCTTCCATTGATCCCTCCACTCTGCTGTCCATTCACTCATCCATACCCTCTCCCATCCATTTACGCATTTTTTCACCCACTCATCCATCCATCCCTCCCTTTATGCTGCCATCCTTTCACCTCTCCATCAACCTATCCATCCTGTTTCTCTGCCATTCTTTCACCTGTCCCTCCACTATTCCATGCATTCCTTTACTTTGTCATCCTTTCACCTCATCATCCATCAACCCCTTTACTCTGCCATCCTACACTTATCCATTCATCCACCTGTTTTCTCTGCCAACCTTTCACCTGTTCTCGAACTTATCTATCTATCCACTCTGCCATCCTTTCACCTGTCCATCCACCTATCCAATGACTCATCCATCCATCTCTTTACACCGTCATCCTACTCCTGTCCACCGAGCTATTCATTCACATCCTTTCACCCACTCACTCCTCTTCTCACTCGTTCATCTAGCCACTCATTCATCCACTCGTGCATCCATTCATCCTTTCTTCCTTCGTTTCACCCTTCCTTCTATTCAACATTAAACTTTTTTCCCCTTCCCTATATACACATCTTTTGTTTTTCCTTGCTCTTCGGTATTTCTAAATTGTGTTTATGAGCTTTTGTCTGCGGCGCTGCAGACAGAAGAAGCCTATGAAGTGTAAATCGATCTAGAGGTTACACCTTCTTATAAAAGTTCTAATCCAAGAGTTACAAAATATGCCAGTCAATGACACAGCACACAAGGTCTAGGTGCAGTACTATTACAGGTGGAGGAAAAGGAAATAAAAACATAACTTTCTTCACAAGGGGGATCAAACGTCCAGAGTATATAAGATTTTGTGGTTTTACTGGGCAGTTAGGAAGCTGAAGATAGGTTTTTATGGAGAAGTAAATATGTAGTCAACACTGACTATGAGCCTGAAGAGAAATGTTTATGAAAAAAGCAATTGATGCAGTTTCTAAAATAATTTGCAAGTGGTTAACTGTTTTGCAGGAATATTAGGTTCAGATTGTTCAGGTGCCAATAGTAAGGTAGCAGATTGTCCCTCAAGATAGATTGGGATCAGAAAGAAGAGAAGATGAATGAAGAAGTAAATGACAATTATTTTGATGATCAGGTATAATTATGTTTCCCAACGAAAGGTTGCATTACTGAGAATGACTGGAAGCTGAAAAGGATTTATTTTTCAGAAGTATTGGAGAAGGTGAAAATGAGATGAGAAGAGAAGAAAGGTTGCAGTGATGATTGTGGGAAATTATGGTGGGTCAGGAACGGATTAGCCAAAAATAATGGTGTACCTTATGGGGTATGGGCCGATTCCTCAAACTAGGCTACAAAATAAATTAATTTTGTTCGTTAAGAACATATGGGGATTAGTAAAACCAAACTGAAGTTGAGACAAAACTACTGGTAGCCATGGTTACTCTCCAGTTTGAAAGGAGAGTGAGAGAATGTGTAGAATGTAGGTGAAGTTATATAATTTGTAAAATATGCACCCAGCCACCTGAGTAAGCATACTCTAATTATTAATCCATGGGAGAAAATCCCCCCTGATATTTCAGGTTCTATATAAATGTTCTACATTCCAGATGGCCAGAAATCAGGATTTTAACAGCATATAGACTAGTGTCATCATTAACTTTCTGGAGCATATAGTGGACAGAAAAGGATTCCAGAAGGTGATATTGTCATACAATGAGGTACAGATGATATCTAAGGAAATGCATGCAAAAGCTTTTGGAAGAAAGAAATATAAGGCATAACAAATGTTCTCTCTATCACCCAGAGAGCAATAAAAGGAGCGGGAGATTCATCAGGTTGATTAAAAAGAACATTCAACTTGCAAAGTATTGTAAGAGAAACTAGATATATGAGGTCAATGTGAAGGTGAACATGTATAGGGTTACTCAACATCGTGTATAAGGAAGAACTCCATTTGAACTATTCAGGCACAGGACACCAAATCCATTTTTAAACACTTCTTGGACCATTCAAAAGAAACCTGTAGCACACACATCTCCACATGGTGAGTGAAGGAAGAAAGAAGAAAGCAAATTTGAGTTCAAAAAGGCATGGTACGACAGTGGGAAGGCACAAAAGCTATTTTGTCAAAGGTAGGGGACTTTGAAAAGCTCATGTTAATAGGGTACATTACTCGAATTTCTCTGGACCTCTCAAGATGGTGAAGATTTTGAAGACTTCTGTGAAAACAGAAGACAATCATATTTAGGTGCTCAACAGAGGATAAAAGTTGTTTCGCAAGGTGGACAAAACACATTGAGTAAAGGAAAATCACTGGTTCCCTTGGATAGTGAGAGGAGTAAACATGAAGAAGAAAATGTGAAAAGATGCTCTATACCAATCTAAAATGGAGGATTAACCACATTAAGAGATAGACCCAAAGACTCAAATATCTGTTACTTTACGCTACATAGGTTTCACTTTTTTTTGGTTTAAGGAATGGAGATATGTGGTACTGTCAAGGGCGTAGCTACAAACTTTTTAAAAACCCACTTTGAAAGAAAAGCTCTAACGGCACCGAGCAGACAAGGCAAATTAGCTACCCCTGCTTAGACGAGCTCCCTTGTATTGTCCATCTATCCATTCACTCACCTTTCCATCGACCAACTGATATCCACTATTTCACTTTTACATTTTGTCATCCACCGATGTTTTCATCTATCACTCAGTCTTTCCTCATTACATCCACCCACCTCCTCTGCCATGGATCCATTCACGCTGCCATCCATCCATCCACCATCCATCCATCCATTCCCTCCACCATCCATCCATCCATCCTCTCTGCCCTCCATCTATCCATTCTGCCGTTCTTCCATTGATCCCTCCACTCTGCTGTCCATTCACTCATCCATACCCTCTCCCATCCATTTACGCATTTTTTCACCCACTCATCCATCCATCCCTCCCTTTATGCTGCCATCCTTTCACCTCTCCATCAACCTATCCATCCTGTTTCTCTGCCATTCTTTCACCTGTCCCTCCACTATTCCATGCATTCCTTTACTTTGTCATCCTTTCACCTCATCATCCATCAACCCCTTTACTCTGCCATCCTACACTTATCCATTCATCCACCTGTTTTCTCTGCCAACCTTTCACCTGTTCTCGAACTTATCTATCTATCCACTCTGCCATCCTTTCACCTGTCCATCCACCTATCCAATGACTCATCCATCCATCTCTTTACACCGTCATCCTACTCCTGTCCACCGAGCTATTCATTCACATCCTTTCACCCACTCACTCCTCTTCTCACTCGTTCATCTAGCCACTCATTCATCCACTCGTGCATCCATTCATCCTTTCTTCCTTCGTTTCACCCTTCCTTCTATTCAACATTAAACTTTTTTCCCCTTCCCTATATACACATCTTTTGTTTTTCCTTGCTCTTCGGTATTTCTAAATTGTGTTTATGAGCTTTTGTCTGCGGCGCTGCAGACAGAAGAAGCCTATGAAGAATCTCACCCCAACTGTAGCTGCTAAAGCAGGGGGTTCACGACTCCCCTGGGCACTGTGCCCTACACCTGCCGTTCCTACTGCAACGTGTTTAATGTGAAATCTGGTGTAGAGATGCCTGATGTCAGAGTGGAATCTTGAAATGGTGATCCAGGAGATGCACTCTGCAGTTCAAGCTGGTTTTGAAGCTTAAAGACTGCAGCTGAAGCACTTTACGGAACAAAAGTGTTTCTAACCACACCTTACCATTTTTGTGGTCATGTTTGTACTTTTTCACATACGTTAGGCATGGTTAGGTATTATGAACATAGGTAGTACAATGCATCTACCTGGGAAATTGAATAACAGTATTAGCATTAGTTGTGCACCTTGCTACAGGTCTTCATGACACCATATTTCTACTCCTGGGCTTTTATCTGACAACCTAAACATTTCACAGTGTTCTAATTAAATGGTTCTTCCATTGTACCAGCTGGATTGATTCTCCTGATGACAATAACTTAAGGCTGAGGCTCGAGTACTTTGAAGTAACACGCCTTGAAGCCAACAGGAAACACCTGGAAGTACGGGAACGTCTGGAGGTCAGTCAGGCAAAGCATCTGTAGTGATGGAACCAAATCAACAAGGATTTTGGTGCACAGGGACTGAGTAGGAAAGGAGGTAAGGCAGCAAGAGAAAAGGAAAACAGGGACTGGGGAAGGGAACAACACAACAAAAGTGTAGGAAGCCCAATATGGTGATGAACTAAATGAGAGTATGAGCCATACAACAAACAAAAAGGTGCATGGCACAATCTTGGTGGTTAGTAGCCCTTTTATAGTGACCAAGAGGTACTGTGCTCCCTTTGCTGGCCCTGACCTGGAACTGTCTGTTCTTGATTCTTTGTGTGTGAGTCAGTCAGCAAGAGCAGATAGTCCGAAGCCTCCAGTTCTTCCTTGACTTTTGTGACTCTCTCAGACAGAAACCAATAGACTTGCACTTATCCCTCTTTCCCAGCATACCCTCAAATGCCAGATAAAATAATGAATGTGGGTAACTACCAGATACATTGGATGCCAGGTTGGCCACCAAATGAGAAGTATTTCCACCACAGTCCAAGGAGCCATCATAGGATGGGAACGCATACAAGATGCTGTGGTGGACCTCAGAGGCCACTGATATCAATTAGGTGCCAGGGAAATCTAACAAACACTGGGACATCCAACAGATACTAGGAATGACTAACAGACTATAGCAGTGGCCATAAGATGCTGAAACTGCCTACTAGAAATGTATGACATTGGGCAGGGGTGGCTGCCAGGTTTCATATATTTATATAAGATGCTGGTGTGGGCAAAAGATCATAGAGATGACTACCAGATGCCCTGGATTTGTACCAGGTGCTGGGGTGCTCACCAGATTACAGGGATTGCCATATGATGCCAAGGCACATGCAACATTGCTGGTGATAACGGACCACATCTGATACAAGACAACCCTGAATATTTGATATTTGATCTAATATTTGCACAAATAAAATAAATCACAAATACCAGGCACATTCATGTTGTCGCTCCCTCGCCAACTCTGGCCTTCCCTAACAAACTCTCCCCCAAACCTTTTCTTGATTGCCAGGTTCACTGCCCACATTCCTCACTCGCCTATCCTGCCCCTAATACCTCCTTGAGTGACTCAATATCATCCCTGACCACTTCTATGGTCCTTTCAGGTAATCTCATAAATGCACGATATACATTAAAATGCCTTTTACATCCATGATTCCACTTTTTGAAGACATGGTTCAAAACCCCAAATTATAATACCATGATGAAAAATAGAAACAATAGATGGGAGGTGACTATGCTGCATCTTGCCTCAATTGCGCTAAATAAATTTCAAGATTCATCATTGCTTCATTTGAATATCTCTTAATTAATGTTGTCACAACCCCTACCACCTCCCTTGTTTGGGCTGTAGCTATTATCCACTCAGGAAATACCTGGCCACCTTCCAATGCAATATCTTAGCCCAGTGTATTCTAACCATCACTGACTGTCTTGTTATCATGGAAGACTTAAATATCTTGGTTAATTAAATACATACAGCAAAAACTTACTGGATGATATGGACTCAGTGGGTCTTATTCAAGTGATTGAGGAGTGAATCCACAGTTTAGAACTATTGAAATCCTCCAGCTATCCTAATACTACCATTTTCTAGTCAAATTCAATATAGTGAAAATGTACTAGCTTGAAAATCCAAGTATTCCTCAACATTCTTAACTCAATTGCTGGGGAAAATGTAATAAGTACAACTGGAACTCTTTTCCCAACCGCTTCTAGAAATTCCAAACTCTTCCTTGCAGACTCCCTAAGACATTTTAACTCACTTGGAATTCTCATTAACCAAGGCCCTTGGTATCCTGGCTCCTACTTCCACAAGGAAATGATAACCACATATGACTAACAAACAGGTCACAGATCACCTTATACAACTAAAGCATCAAGGCAGAAAATTATAATTTACCTCTACCCCCTAAATAAATAAAAAAGACAGATGTAGCAAGAGTAGACAGGAGGATGGGTTTTGGGGTAGCTTTCCAAAACAAAATATACCTTTAGGAATTTGGTCAGGAATATGCAAGAGAATTTCCTAAAAAAACAGCAAAGTCTTTGCAAAGAATATTGTTTTGGGACCTGAACTGACTAAACTCTGCTGTAGCCACTCTGTGTTTTTTCATCACAAGAGTGTAGATGATTTATGTTCATATCATTTTGGCCAGGTGGACAGGGTGGTGAATGATCTGCTTCTGTCGCCCTTACTTCCAGTGTAAAGAATTAAATTGAACTACTTAAATAAATAATAAAAAACAGAGAGAGGGGAAAGGATGAATTTAGAGTGTATGGACTTTGCTTAAACATGAAAACACAATTGTTCTAAATTCACCACCACTGGGGGGCTTAACTGTGGGACTTTCCATTGTTCAAATAATTTTCCGGACCGGCCTCGATAGCCACATACTGACTTCCAGCCTATTAGACACAATTCTGAAATTCCCAGTTCATTCTAGATCCATGATGGGTTTTGTGGAAGCCAACTTTTTTTTTGTTGCTAAAACTCTAATACCTAGAATTCCCTGTTTACTGCTTTGTCTCCACCCCTGCAGGCTGAGGATGGTGGAGAAATTCATGACGAGTGGCTATCAGGTGTCAGTCTGTTCACACCCTGAGTCATCTGATGATAGTGAGCTCTTTTAAGTAGCAATTTCCTCCTGTTTAGGGTTTGTCATTGTAGCAGTGTTCCTGTTTGAGTGATTTTTTTGTTTTATGAGTTCCTGAGATTTTACTAGCCCTTGTTTTCATAAGATTCCTGTTAGCTTATCCTTGAACTAGTCCTGCCTGCAATGCAACCTTGTTTCCCGATTGCTGAGCCAGCACGATTCTAGTGCATGCTTGCACATTCTTTCTTTCTGTAGTTACATTTTTCCCCATTTCCTGCCTTCTTTCTTTTTTATCTGAAATTAAGTTTCTAATTTGCTACCTTTCTATTCCCGCTGCATTAGCTTCCATATTCCTTGTTTGGTTTCTCTCTTGCTTTCTGTCAAGAGTGCCCTTTGTTTTACCTTCTTTCATGTTAAAGACCCCATTGGCTTCCTGTGTACCATGGCTGTATTTTAGTTCTCCACCATTGCTGTTACGGGGTTTGCGTGTTCCAGCCAGGATTCATGGGCACAGCTGACAAGCTACGTAGTGTTTCCTGTCCACTACGAGTACTGTCTTTATGTTACGTTTATAACAACACCAAAGGCATCAGCTCTACAGACCTTGCCAGAACAGCAATTGTGGGTGAGGAACCTACTGAGCTTCAGTCTTACCGTGTGGCGCTCCGGAGTGCTTTATTTCACATTCACTCTATTGTGAATGTGATTCCATGCATGTCTTGCACATCCTGAGTGGTGAAGGGTCTAGAGTGTCTGTTCTTCCTGAGCTTTGACTTTCTTGCTCCCTTATGCACAGCTTCCCTATTGGAGCCCTTTTGTTCTCAGACTCCCTGTGTGATCTTAGGCACCTCTATACAAAATATTTTGTTTACTTTATTGTCACTATTTTTCCATGGCCTTACCTTACCCTCCCTGGAGGCTAGCGATAAGCAAATTCTTGTGGCACAGAATAAGTTACCGGGAACAGACGGAATTCGGGCAGAATTTTATTCCACACAACTAGTCCCCCAACTGGAGAAATTATACAAGACCTCCCTAGAAAAGGGCCAGTTACCTCCTCTGACACAGCAGGCATTGGTGACCTCTGTACTGAAACCCGAAAAAAAAAAACAACCGTTATGTCTTCATACAGACCTTTATCATTTTTAAATACTTAATATAAAATACTGGCCAAGATCCTAGCACATAGAGTCCTTCCACTATTGCATAAAATTATATACACAGGCCAATGTAGATTTGTACCCAACAGAATGTCTTCCCTTAATAGCCGCTGGCTGTACCATATAATGGACCACGCTTGTCGTAAGTACCTGACGGCTGGATGTCTTTCCTTGGACCTCCGTCAAGCCTTTGACACCTTAAGCTGGGACTAGATGTTCGCGGCTCTGGATTGATTTGGAGTTCCCCCCAACCTATGAGCGATGGGTCCACCTGCTCTATGCCTCCCCCACGGTGCGAGCACGCACTGGAGCATGTATATCAGACTCATTCCCTGTTTACCGAGGCACTAGGCAGGGGTGTCTACTATCCCCTTTATTGTTTGTGTTAGCGCTGGAACCCGCTGTGCAGCACCTTAGGCAAAGCGCTAGAGACTTGGAGATCCCAATAGGATCAATGCTACATTCCATTTGTTTTATGCAGATGATATTATCCTATATGCTAAAGACCTTGATCGAAATCTCATGGAAGCAGCTCAGATATTTACTGACTTTGCGTCCCTGTGCAGCCTCAGAGTAAATCATAATAAATCCACTGCCTCTTCATTTAAGAGTACATTCACTGAGGATTCCCTGCCATTCGAAGGAGAAACTATACCAATAGCTCCTAATACCTTGCGATATTTAGGAATACAAATATACAGAACCCTACTGGATCTGTTAGATGGGTACCTGCAGAGAGCGGTAACCTATCACAATTTCGCTTTTGGACCACACTACCGCTGTCTGTGGCTAGTCAATTGGCACTTGCCAAGATGGTGCTGTTGCCACACATATTGTACTACTTTGTTAACCTACCATTGGTGATCCCAGCTAGCCATTTTAAAACACTGAAGACCCTCCTGACGGACCTAGTATGGGGCAGTGGTAGGTGATGGATGGGCTTAGCTAAGTTACAAATGGCCTCGGATCAGGAAGGATTGGGAGCTCCAGATTTTAAAGCCTGCTTTGTAGCTGGACAACTGCAGTGGCCCTCAAACTGATTAGCTGGGCAAAACATTCAAGAAATAGGTTATTCACAATCCCTATTAGATAAAGGTCAATTTGACGCTTTAATTTACCCAACGCCTTCACTACTACGCATTGACCTCCACTAGTGAGGCTGGCACTATGATATACAACTGCAACTGTAACTTGTGAACCAAATATCCAGCTACTAGGACTCCCTACATACTTTGGAGTTCTCTCGAAATCTAGACTGCATCTATGGCAGCAAGGAGAGGTGACAAAATTTGGGACGTTATTTAAAATCGAGTACTACTGAATCATATTGACTTCACAGAAGAGCAACACATACCCAACTCCTTACTTTTGTTACATGCCAATATAACCCATTACACTGGGCTCCTGATGCTACAGAACCTTCTACACACAAATTCATTCAAGCTATCTATACTATGGGACATGGGAAACACTTGCTACGATGGCTATATAGAGGTTTCGAGGAGCATTTATTAATAGCCCTGACGCCCTTGTGGACCAAATGGGAAGGTGAAATAAGGCGAGAGATTTGGAATAAAGAATGGGTTTCCATGTTGAAATACCTTAAGATAATATTTCAGAACTCCAGGTTTAAATTCATCAATACTGGATATTGCACAGGGCATACCTTACACCACATAGATTACACATGTTGTACCCAGCTGCTTCCTTGGCGCACCCCAGATGCAATACTGAAGATGCAACACTATTACGTATGCTCTGGACCTGCCCCAGGCTGACCTCATACTGGTCACAGATTGGGGACAATACTGACAGACATGATGAAGAGAAATACTTGGTGAACAGTAGAATCCTGTATCTTGGGACTGTTCCCACGACCTAAGAGTACAAAAGTGACGTCACGATTTGAAGATTTAGCATTAAGACTAGCTAAGCATTTACTGACTACACAGTGGGAAGCCACAATGGCGCCCACTGTAATACAGTGGATGGAAGAGGTAGAGGGTTGGGGACTACCGGAAAGCACAGCACTATGCAGAGAAGAATATAGATGCCTGCTGAAGAAATCAATTGCAATGGAGTAGGATACTCTGTTAGAATCCTTTAAATTGTTCATTGATATGGATAGTGACACTACTTAACATCATAAAAGATAACAGGCTGGTGGATTAACACTAACCCAGTGTTTAACTTGTGCTTGTTGTTTCCGGTGCGGAGCACCGGCACTTATTTTTGAGTGCTGGGGCTGCTCTTCTGCCTCAAGCATTTGCTGCGAGCAAAACACATATATGGGAAAGATGGAATAAGTGAAAAACGAAAAAGCGTCTCAAAGGGAGAAAACAGAAAGCTGCAAGAGTGAGCTGAAGGGGCAGGGAGTAGCTTTATAAGGATTGAAGAGTCCCGAGATGGCTTCAGGATTACACTGCCTCAGTATTCCGTGTACGCACATTTAATTGCAGCAGCCGCGTGTTTAAAATGAGAGCTTTGGGCACTGGCACCTTTTTATTTACAAATTAAGCACTGCACTAACTTGACAATGCCCCAAAATAGCTAATATCATGGTTGCACAAACAAGGGAGAGTAATCCCCAAAGAATCCATGGAGCGCTCGTTTTTGTGTTAATGGTGACTGTTTAATATACCAGGTTCTTTCTGACGACTGCTAAATGTATTACATGTTAACTGGGGTTGGAGCTGTGCGCCGCAATGCAACTATGTCTATAGACAAGATGTCATGGTATTGGGAAGGAAGGGGTATTACTATGATATGTATAGCTAATAATGACAAAATCAAGATAATTGCCTCACTATCGTATTGTATATTTTGAACCTCATTCAGAACTGGAAACGTGATCCATAAATGTATATTAGAGTCTTTGATGTTTGACCATAAAAGTCCAATTTCCATTACAGTTTCTACTAGAGTGATGTAAGAATGTATCATTGCTGTGAGGTTGTAACACAATAAAAGTAATAAAGTTCGTTTAAAAAAAAATACTTTGTTGACGCTGCCAGCAGCAGAAATATTTTCATTAGTTGAAGTGTCTACTCTCTGGTACATAAACGTCATGTTAAGTCCTTCATTTTCTATGCACACCTCATTCACTGATACGCAGCAGAAGTAGGTGTTCCTACATGTATCTTACTGAACGTATCTTATATGTGAGAATATTCATTCATTTACTAGAATTATATTTTGCTATTTCAAACGTTAATGTCACATATCACCACTAAATGTGTGTGGTGTCTGTAGTCTGAGGTCTTATAAAAACTGCTGTATTTTGGGGAAGTTCCAGTTCTTTCTCGGTTTTCTTAGAAGGCAGGCTCTGCACTAGTTTGATTATTTGTATTACATGTAGGACTTTCTTTGCCTTTATAACAGAGCAAACTTTAAGCCAGTTTGTCATTTGATTTATACCTAGGCGTTCTTTACTCTTGTTTGGAGGCAGACTACCCTTGCTGAACTATACTTAATTCTAGTTCTGGCTGCTTGTTTTCTTTAGAGGGAATCATATGTTGGTCCTTACACTATTTGATTTTGATTTACCATTGTGAAGCAGGACTTTATGGGTGGTGCCTCACGAAGCATAGAGATTAGTAATAGCTTGCGCCAGGGATGTGCGCTGGCACCTACACTATTTGCCCTCTTCCTAAACAGATTTACCCAAAAAGCTTTTAGCCATGTGTTCCTTTCCACCCAAAATGACAGGTTCCCATGTCCACTGCTTCCTTAATACAGACTACCTGGTTATTTTGGCAAGAACTCCAGTCAGCCTAAAAGGAAAACTAGAGGAATTCGATAAATATTGAAAAGGAACACATTAATATTTCATTGGGATGAAAACCAAAGTTATTGCTTTTGGCAGGAAACAACACTGTTTTGTTTGGTCACTGGGGCAAACTGGGATTGAAGAAAATGCAGAATATAAGTACTTAAGGATGTTTTTTAATAAGGCCCTTGCTTGGTCACTGCACGCCTATCTTAAGCACCAAAGCTATTTCAACTATTTACGGAATAAAAAAATGTAAGCAGGACTATGGGGGCCCATCCATTCACATAGTGCTGGCTGCCTATCAAGCTAAAGGTCCAAGGCAAGCACTTCATGGAGTGAAAATAGTGGTTCTGAGTAACTTCTGAGACTGAGAAAAGTTGCAAGGGAGATGCATAAAAAACATATTATTTCTACCAAAATGTGCCATGGCAAGTTCACTGGAGTAAAAAAGGTAAGGTTGCGGCTATGCGCTCTGGCTACTGTTCTCAGAATTAATCATTTTGATGTGGCTTTACCCCTTTCCAAAGCAAAGAAAGAATTGAGGGAGTTAAGTCAGGCGGTTTCAAGTGAAAGGGATTTTCAGTGCTTACAATCAAAGCCTTCTGCTTTTGATGTATGTGGTCCCAGGAACTAAATGCTTCCTTTCCCTCTCTATGTGAACTTGCAAACTCACAAATGTGCAACAGTATTTTTAAATTTACAATAGGACTCCAGATCCTAACAGTTCACCCACTAAGGATACATTCTCTTTTAAGAATGTGGAAGGCTTGTATGGTTGTGGGTTGCTGATGCACTGCACAAGTATTCACATTTTATACATTGTAGCTATTTTTTATTGCCACGTCGGATATTTTTAAAACCAATATTTTTAAATAAAGTATAATATAAGTTCAAGATTGGCTGCATCGAACTTTTCATTCCAGATGCAATCCCTGAACTTAGATTGTGCCATGGAGCGATTCCTAATGAAGAAATCATTTTAAAAGAATTTGCATCTTGATTGTGTGCATAAAGTGTTGATAGGTTTTAAGTGGTCAGAAAGAGCTTGTATCTTGATTAAATATCCACTTTTCCCCTTCTTCTTTAATCTTAATTTAGAATAAATCCATGAGGTTTAATTTGGAACTCTGCCTCATCTAAGATTATTTGACTGGCTTGGACTCAGTTTTATCAAGACTCGGAAAGTCCCAACTCTATGAATGGACATCTTAACTATTTTAATTAAAGCGTCGAAAATAGCTTGGGCCTTTGCCCCAGAAATCTTGGGCACAAGGCAAACAGTTTGAGTCCATTTCACCAGAAGACAGTGGTGAGCTCTCAGAGTTGGCTTGATATGATCATGTCTATGCAAGTGGAAGCAAATTCTGGCTGCCTGCGTCCTTATTCTTTGTAGCCTAGTGATGCACTCTGGCATTATGAAAGCATTTCAAGGTAGGCTTAACACCAGTAAATAGATAGCTTAAGGTGGATTTAGGAAACCAAACAGCCAGGCAAATTAAGTTGTAAATGAAGTTGGTGTCATTTGTTTACAGAGCAAAACGCGCCATTTGACAGGGAAAAGCTTTCTTATTGAAGTAAAGAGAAGAAATCACATATTAAAACCTATTCCACTGACCGGTCAGCTGAAAACCTAACATTAGCCTTTGATGGAGAGGCGTTTTTTAGGGCATTTTTATTTGTTTGTATATAAATACAGGTATTTTGAAACGGCACACTAAAAAGGTCTATTAGAAGGGGGATGAGAAGAATGCCGTTCCTCTGTGCATGAAGTGTTTGGTGTTACTCGTAGCCAAGCCCATGGAAAGCGAGAAAACGTAATTTAGCACCTTTCACAACTCTGTCTATCAGAATAAACACACCATTTTCATAGTATTATTGAGTTGCAAGGAGAGCGTCTCTGTGACCAGATGGGAGCTATCGTGTGGCGGTATATGCCAATTTCAGGCATTTCATGCCACTTACAGATTGAGCTATTCCACACAGGGAAGTGATTCACTCCGAAAACGCTGCGAGGCATTCCTTGGCCGCCAGTCCCTATCACATGTACATGTATTGAGGGGCTCTGCCTTGGACATATGGAACGGCATATGTTTTCCAGTTTTCGCATTCTCCTCTCTGGGAAGCTGATGTGAATGAAGCTGGCTTCATAAATAGCGGTGGTGGCTTTGGAGCCGGGGGAGGAAAGGGAGAAGTGAATTAATTAGATATTCGCAAGTGGAAATGAATCTTATACAGGGAAGTTAATCAAAACCGTACATTAAAACACCAATCAAAACAAAATAAAATATGCATTACGCATTTCTACAAAGTGCGTTGTACACAGATTACCGAGACGCCGTGATTTGCAATACTATAATTACATGAACAGGATTTGGTATCGTCCACCACTCTTGGAAATACACGGAGTGCCTGGGCCCTCTTTGGGTAGGGTCTGCAAGGCACACCCATGCTGCGTGTATTTCAAAGTACCTTCATTGCCGTCTTAATTATGTTTTAAACATTGCATTACATCAACAAAATCTTCCCTTTGAACCTATGATAACTGGCACATTCATATCAGAAACGCGCGTTAAACTGAAGCGACGACTCAGCAGCAGTTCATTAGGCATACAAATGCATTACATAGATATCCCAGAAGGACCGAGATCAAATGTATTTGTTCCAGGTTTTATTCAATGGTACTCGAACACTATAGCCTGTTCCCGCTCTGTGCATCTACGGCTTACAGGAGGAAAAGAAAATACGGACAAGAAAGGGGGAAATGGCTTCTTAGGACGTTTTTGACAAATGACCTTAAACCGCACGCGCTCGAGCGGGAGGTGGAGTTGCCAACAGTGTCAGACACGTGTTTCCAGAGCTCTGCTTTTCAGTTGCATATAATTGTTATCAGGTGTGCCAGTCCAGTTGTTTCAACGGGAGCAACCCAGGACTACATTGTTTAAATCTAAACGCAGGTCAACTGAAGCCGGCGAGGATACTGCATTACCAAAAAAAAAGAAGCAAAAAAAAAAATGCATATAATTATGCTGCTAAACTGCTACCTAATTTTAATATACATTACTAGGGCACACAAAAAAGGAGCTGTGAAAGAGGCATGTTAAGAAACGGGTTGTCAAATGTATCAAGCTCTGCAATGTCTGTATTGAAGATTAAAACATTAAAATGTCTTAATAGAAAACAACCTTCAATGACAGTCCTTGTTAAATATGAGCAGCCCATGTTCTAGCATGTTGCGTCTTAGTGTTTGACATAAGCAGTGACTTTATGGGGAATGCCATCTCCCTGCTGTGCTAGAAATGGAATGGGGAAACATCAATGAACAGATCCTGCTTCTCTGGCTACGGGGCTACAACGTGATTAAACCTCACTTCCAGAAAAAAGGTCTGCCTGCGGGGCAAGGATGGATGAGAATTCCACCCACCTTCTGTTTTTTACAACTATAATTATACTTGTTTCCAAATTTAAAACAAGAATCATACACATTATTACACTTGGCCACAACTTTTCTGAAGTATATCTGAACAATATGATCTGGGCCACAAAACAATACATGTTAAAACAAGCATTGGCAAAGCCAATAGATCTAGCCCCCGGGCGAGCGATTGGCTTTGGCAACTGGGTGGGGGTGGGGTACGGGAGTGAGAGTGTATCTGGAGAACGGGAGAGCGGGGAGGGAGGAGGTGTACAGCTGTGCGTTAGGCGACTTCCCCATCCTTGTGATAATCATCAATCCAACCCGCACGCAAGGAGCATAGCTTGACTGAAGGCAACAAGGCAGCCATCTTGAACAAGTACTGCGTTATAATGGCAACCCTTGTGCAGCAATCAAGGTTTACGATTTTGGACATTAAACTGAACTCTCTTGTTCGATATTGATGCGTTGTACGCAAAGTTAAACGTGTAACTCATCGGGAAATAATTCAGTGACAGCTGTTTTAGTGTAAAAGGTAATTTATTAGGACAGGATTGCATAAGCAACATAACCTTAACTTTAAAACGTAAACCGCAACTTTAATAACGCCCTCCCTTTAACATCTCGTCGCTCATCCTTCCCCTCCAAACCCTTATTTCGTTTCCATTCCCCTACGCACTCCCCTTTTCCTTTCATGCCCCATTTGGTTCGTGCGTACCCCCACTCAGAGCATTCACCTGCTTGTTTATTCCCTGGAAGGGTGGCCAAGCCCACATCTGACTCACCACCCTCCCCAATCCACTGCCAACCAGCACAAACCCATTTGGCGTTTTGCTGCCCTCCACCCACCCCCCCAAGGCCACGCTACTGCAACCAGGACTTCTCATTTTTTGTTCGTAATCCACAAGTTCTCTCCCCACCACTCCTCAACCAGCAGTCTCAGATCCGTCAGATAGTATGCATTCCCTAGTGTGGACAGGTGAACACCATCGTCTCTGAATAATGCTACCTCCTGCTCTGTAATGTTCTCATGTTTCAGTATTTTTATCCCTTGTGCCCAGCAAAAAACCCTCATCACTCTGTTAAGCTTCCTTCGAGCCCGCTCCATCGCTCCATATTTTACTGCCCCTCTCCACACCCTACGGGGAACAAATTTTGTCCACACCAAGCATGTACCATGCAGTTTTTGTTTGATAATCTCCAAGTCTCTCTGCATGTGTTGCAGTAGCGTGAGTCCTGATAATTTTACCAGATCATTCTCTCCCAAGTGGGTGATTAACAAGTCCGGACATCCCCAATTCAATAAGTTAGATGTGATGAAAGGAAGCAGGTTACCCCACCGCATGCCGCTCTTTTCCCACCATAGCACCTCGTGCCGCCTGCTGGACAGTCCCAGGGCCCGACCATATATCTGTTTCTCTGCGAACTTCGCTGCCCAGTGGATAAATGAATGGCCTACCAGCCATGTTACCATCTTGCCCTGCGATGGACCAAACGCATTTCCTGCAATGGAAAAATAACTGTAAAATGTGTTTTTCTTATATAACCCCCCGCCAATCCTAGTCCAAAAAACTCTCCAGCTGTCACTCCTCACATCTCAGGGTCTAACGTATTGTTCACAACACCTTGATTTCCAGCGGCCTATCGCCCTGATCTTCGCCCAGTCCCAACCCAAATGCGCCGCGGCAGTAGCTGCCCCAATTCTAAACGAATGTGTGCCAAAATCCATGGCCCGGCGGCCCGTCCGTCCCAGCCCCATCCTCATCACGCGTAAAAGCTGGAAGCTGGTGAGCTTGGACCCTGATCTGTGCATAAAACCCCGGCTTCCCTGCTCGGCATACTTGAGGATTGAAACTTCCTCCGTTCCGTAACTGGGCAGGCCAACACGTTGCCCCCTTTTTCTAACCATACCCACTTTCCCCTGCCTACCTGGTCGGTTTTTGATCGTCTAAGCCAGATCCCCAATCGATCGCCATGTGCGCACACCTCCCTTTAGCGTATCCCAACCGCTGCCCCAACACCCAACAACTCTGACACACGGAAAGCTCCAAAAAACATCCACACCATACATAAACGGAAAAATGCTAGCTCGTATCCGTCTGTGCAACACACCGGCAGTACGTGTAACAATTCCAATAACAAATCAAAATCAATGGGTTCCCTGGCCGCTCTACCCTCTGCTGCTCTAATCCTGCCCCAACCTTTTAACATCCTCCCCAACAGATCGTTTCTAGCCGGGTCGTGATCAAAAAACAATTTCCCGTAAAACGATACACCTGCCAATTTTCCCCCGATAGTTGCTGCTGATAAACCTTTCTGAATCATGAACAGCACGAAGCGCAACGCACAATGCTCTAGCTGCTTTTCGCTCTGCTCCCAAAAATTTCCTGTAAAGTGCTCAAAAGACTGAAAATCCAACCAGGCCAGCCGGTAACTTCGCCGAGTGGATTCCGCTAAAGACATCTCCACCAGCCCCGTGATCATCATGCCCCCCATTCCCAAATGTCTGCCGAGACCGCTGTCTTGGTCTGTTCTGCTCCTGGCGCCAGGTTGCGGAAGCGCTGCCACTGTGAACGAGACAGGGAATAGGCAATCTCATTGAAAACTCCTGGTATGTGGACAGCTTTAAAGATCACATTCAGAGATAAGCACTGCAACATAAAACGGCGCAACAAGCGCAAAACCCTCAGATCCCTCGCCTTCTGTCCGTTCACCAGCTCCACGACTGCCAGGTTGTCAATTCTGAATAAAACTGTCCTATTCGCTAACTCCTGTCCCCATACTGCCATGGCCACCAGAAGGGGAAAAAAATTCCAGAAAGGCAATACTCCTGCCTTGTTGTAACCATAGTGCTGGCCAAGCCTCTGTGCACCATCTGCCGTCCCAGAAAATCCCAAAACCATTCGTTCCTGCCGCATCCGAAAATATCTGTACCTGCCATACTGTCTCTTCCTCACAGAACCACATGGATACCCCATTGAATTGTTTCAGGAATGTTCCCACACCCTAACGTCTTCTCTAAGGCCCATTGAAACTCTTATTCTGTGATGTGGCATCACCGCGCCCGACATGGACAACCCCAATCGTCTGCAAAACTGCCCTACAAGCAAAATTAAGGTACCCCAATAGCTTCTGAGCTGTTCGCAAATCGATTTTTCGTGCCTCCTTCACTGTACCCAAGAAAACCAGCATGTCTTTTACTTTTTGTGCCGGTAATCTGGCCATCATTGTAATGGAGTCTAACTCAATACCCAGAAAGGTGAGAACCGATAAAGGGCCTTCAGTCTTTTTGGGTGCCAAAGGCACCCCCATCTGATGTGCCATGTCCTGAAAACTTGTCAGAGCCTTCCCGCAATCCCCCGAATCCTTTTTCCCTACGAACAGGAAATCATCCAAGTAGTGGGTCACCGCATAATGCCCACTGCTCTTGACAAAAACCCACTGCATGAAGGTGCTAAAGGCTTCGAACAGGGCGCATGAATTCGCGCAACCCATGGGCAGGACCCTGTCCACATAGATTGCTCCTTCAAACTGCATCCCCAGCAAATCAAAATCTCCTGGGTGTATCAGCAATAGCCTGAAGGCTGATTGTATATAGCATTTTGCCAGTTCTGCCCCATCGCCACACGCCCTGAACAATTTAACAGCATCATCCACAGATGCATACACCACTCTGGTGTCTTCTGCCGCAATGAAATCGTTAACAGATGTGCCCTCCGGCCATGACAGGTGATGGATCAGCCTGAACTCACCCGGGGCCTTCTTTGGCACGACTCCCAGTGGGGGAGATCATCAAATTCTGGCTCGGCCATTCATAAAATGGCCCCGCAATTCTGCCCAATGATAGTTCCTTGTCCAGCTTTTTCTTTACCACCTGTGGCAGTTGCCTTGCAGACCGCAAATTGCCTGCCCAGCGCCTCCTCCGTGGGCCTTGGTAGCTGACCCTGAAACCTTCCTGAAAACCTTCTGCTAACTTACACGCCACTGCCCTATCCGGGTATCTGTGCAGCCATGCTATAATGAAGTCTAACCTAACTGGCGTAGGCCCCTTTTGGAGCAGGAGTGCCCTGGGTCCCTCTGCCTTTTGCAGCCCTCCATTGCTCAGCAGGACTGGAAAGTGAAAAGCATTGCGTGACCGGGTGACGGCCCCCACATTTGGAGCAGTCATGTTTAAATTTACAAGGATGTCTGGAGCAGAACCCCTTGTTGAAGTTCCAGCAAGCTCCCGTCGTGCTAGGTGTTGTTCTCTGTCCGACGCCCGCCCCTCCCTGGGCGGGACGTGCCTGAAACCACCGGCAGACCACTGGCCATTTGGGTCGATGCCGTGGATTGCGACAACGCCATCCATTGCATCCATAATTCTGGGTCTACATCCCCCCATGGCTTGTCTGGATTGATGCTCACTCGGGCTCTGAACTCCTCGTCGTAACTCAGCCAGGCAAAGCCCCCAAAATTCATTTGCGCTTTCCTAATAATGTCCATATATTTAAATAGTGCTATAGCCCTGTCAGGGTATTTCTCTCAATAAATGCTTGCAAAAATCAAAAACGCTGATGTCCAATTATCCATTTTAATTGGCACCCTCGGCCTATGGGCCAACTCCCACTCCTCTTCCTTAGACCCTTCTTTGGCTTGTATGTCCCTATGTTAGAGTTTAAAAACGTCTACATACTCATGTCTCCATATTCTGGCCTTTGTTTTTTCCGCTACGTGCGAGCCCAATGGCATAGCCAAACCCATGTAGGGAAGCCTCTTCTTGTGCTCCCCCTCTTTCTCCTCCTCTGTCCCTGACTTCTCTCCTGTAGACTTGTCCCCGCACTCGGTTGACGCTCTGCCTTGTAACTCTGTGCCTTTCTCACCGCCCTGCATGTCTTTTGCTGGTAATGGGTCAAGTATCGAACCGTCCGCTACCCCAACGGACCTGCAGATCGGAGCGTCATCCCCCTTTGCGCCATCCCCCCAAACCGACCACCATTGCCCTTTACCTCTTCCTTGTGTAGCCACAGGCCGTGAAACCTTCCGGGCCCCTCGGCCCGAGCTTGGTCTTGTCTCCTTTCTTGTGGACCACTGCTGTTGTCCTGCTCCTGAAAAATAGAAGCGGAGAAAAGGGTTGCGCCGCTCCTGCGTCCTCTTCCCCTCCCCCTCATGCTATGTACCTCTGTCTCCCTGATCTCCCCCTCTTCCCATTCCTCCAGCTCCTCTTCATAGTCAAGTTCCAGCACATCGTCTTCGCACACATCCATCCTTTTTTCCACACTCCCACTCATCATCGTGTAGTTAGTTGAGATATCATCATGACCCTCATGGCACCCACCATCTCTGCGTTGTCCCCCATCCTGCGGAGTAGAGAAGGCCGTCGGAGACCCCTCTAGCGCTTCCAACCAATGTGCGGGGGCCGTGTTGCGCCCCGTTGGCATCGCCTTCTTTCTGCCAACCTCTTGTATTGGCATTGACCTTCCGCGCCCAGCGTGGCCGTGTGCGCCACTGACTCCCATCGCGCTACCTAAGCCTCTGGCCGCACCAGCCTCCTGGCCCGTCCCGCTCGGAACCCATACCCAGCTACCCCTGCCGACTTCTTGTGGCATCCCTCCTATGTTGCCTGTACTGTCTGCTGGCATCTTAAGTTGCCGGCCGTATGGCACGGCCATTTCCCGCTCCATGCACAATTAGGCCCACCTGTCCTCTGTTTCTGCCACTATGCGGTGTTGCTCCCGGATCCTGGCCTCTAAATCCCATGCCTCGCCCACGTCAAGCCTGCCTGTCCTGGGGCCACTCGGTCCTGGGCCTGAAGAAAAATCGGGC
This sequence comes from Pleurodeles waltl, assembly GCF_031143425.1. NCBI lineage: Eukaryota > Metazoa > Chordata > Amphibia > Caudata > Salamandridae > Pleurodeles > Pleurodeles waltl. Next base: position 523,472,256 of record NC_090436.1, read on the forward strand.
CCCCCCCCAACTTCTTTGGGCTGCCCCTTGTTGGCCTTGCCCTGCCCGCCTGTTTGTCTGGGACTCTTGCCTTTCTTTTTTGTGTTATTGTTGGCCCCAGCCGTGTGGGCACCGCCCTTGGGTAGTGACAGGTCCATGGGCGTCATTTCTATGATGGGGGCGGGGAGCTCTTGTATTAATGCTTCCTGAACGGGGGCACCATCCCCCAAAACCTGGTCCTGGGGTAGCTCCATGCCCTCTGTCTGCTGGTCTGGCGCTGTCCCGTCTTCAAGGGGCCCTGGCTCAACCGAGGGGCCCTCCCCGTCTCCCAGTTGGCTGGTGGGGTAGGTGGCACCGCGCACCCGTCCCACCGCCGCTTTTTTGGGCTTCTTAGTCCTCTCTGGGGATGCACATGCGGCTACCACCACCGCTATTCGGCCAGACGCGACGCACGTCGGCCACACCTTCCCCACCCAGGCCTGTAGAAGAGGTCTCCCTTTGGGTTGCTATTTTTATTGTTTATATATATGTGCTCTAAACTGAAGAGAATTTTTTTTTTTTTGGGGGGGCCCCGGTCGGCGCGGGCCTAACCTGTACCGCCTCTAAACTAAATTAATTAGGCCCGAAGGGCCAGCGCTCGGGGCTCCAGCGCGTCACTGGCTGCTTAAATAGCCTTTCTAATATAATGCCCCGGAGCCGCTCCTGCCTGTGTTCTGTCTATGTTAACAATTGTATTGATTTGTTGTATATATATATATATATATATTTTTTTTGGTGTTTCTATGGTCCCACACGGTCAGCGCTTATCTAAAACTGTCGCCGATTTAATGGTTGACTAGGCCTGAAGGCCTGCAGATGGGGCCCAGAAAAAACACGTGTTCAGCTTGGGAGCGGCCGCTCCCCCGGAGCGCGTTCCCGCCCCCTAAAATAGAAAAACCCGCGCGGGCAGGGGCGCGTGTACTCCGCACCAGGTACTATAAATATGCAAAGCCCTCCCCCCCCCGTCCCAGGCTGGACGCACGCTACCTGTTCTTGTTAATGAATTCCCCCGGGGCCGGCCAAACTATCCGCGCGATGGGCAGCGTGGAAAGAGGCCGGTCCCTCCACCCCACACCCCTTTTATCCCCACCCCTTAGGCCCACCCCCACTTACCTGTTGCCCAATCCTGGTCCCGCGCCGTCACTTCCTTCCCGAAAGAGCCCGCAGGAAGACTAGAGCGTTGCTCCTGCTTCCCGCGGGCCCCTCCAGAAATAAACATGAATGCAGGTTAGGTGAGTTTTTTCTTTATTTAAATTAACTATTAACTTTAAAGGAGTCATTCAAATATGGCAAGTACAACGTTTCAATGCAACACCCTTTAACTGCAACACAGGAAAGGTGCTTAGAGTTTATATGCGATGCTGGCCTTGGGAGGGGGAGAAGGTGGAGCCCTGCTGCTGACTGCTTAGCTTTGACTGCTACACAACCTCTGCTTGTTATGCTGGGAGATGGCGCCACGTCCTGTGCAGATGCCTGTCGAAACCTTGGTTTTACTTCTGGACATTGAAGGCCTCACTACCTCCATCAGCTTCATGAAGAGGAGGGCAGAGGAGGGGAACCTAGCCTGCCAGACGAAACAAGCGCTGCCACTTACCACAGAGGAAGCACTCATTGTTAGGGGATGCAACTATTGCAGACCAAAGTTTTTAAACTACAGTCGTCTACTGCCCGAGTAGACACACTCTTTCCGAGCCCGCCTAGAACCTGCCATGTTGGCTGTGAGAGTTGCAACAGGCAACAATAGAAAGAGGGGGATGGGGGTGGTCAACAACAGATTGAAAGAGGGATGTGAGTGAGTGGTGGAAAGCAACGACAGGGCACCAACGGAGGAAGGACAGGTGGGGGCAAGCAACACTGAATAGGGAGGGAAGAGACGGAGGAGGGCCCTGAGAGATGAGAAATACACAATACGGCAAACAGAGCCAGCTGAATAAGACACACTTAGATAGAGTGCTGAAACAGAAAGAAAAAGCAGTGGAGGTACACAAGTAATGTGTCCATGCTCCAGGCAAGCGACAAACACACGGAAAAGGAGGGAAGCCTGGTACATTATGACCAATAAATAGCAAGGAAATGATAGTGAGAATGAAGTGAATCAATAGTAAGTAATGGGTGGGCTCCAAGCCCACTGATAGAGAAGAAAATATCTTGAAGTAGGCAAAGACCTAAAAATCTCCACCCTTCCCACTTCTGTGCTGAAACTCCTTAGAAGTCCAATTTGTAGTTTGTATTTGTTGTTCAATGATGAGCTTATGCCAACCCATAACATTGTCTCTCTTCCCTCAAACGTTTTCAAATTTTGCTGGACAACCCCTCCTTGTAAAAACTATTTTAACTTCTTTGCACATGTTTTTGCCAGTTTATCATAACCGATTAGTTGGGGTTTGCGGTCTTCCCACATCCTTACGAGATCTCTTCTGGTTACTATCAAGCCCAATCCAAAAAACAGAAATTTGTCCCATGGTAAGTCCATTTCACATGGTATGACCATTATAACGAATTGAGATGTACAAGGGGTGTCTGTTTCAAGTATCTCTTCCAGCTCCCTAAAGATTGTTCTACAATGTCTACTGAAAGCAGGAATTCCCAGACCATATGTAAAAACGTGCCATGCTACTTACACACGTGAGAGCCAGTGACCTTGTAAAATCTACTTCTGTTATACCATATTCGCTGCAGGGTTTTTAGCTGAATAAGCTTCAGTCTGAATTTGATCGCTACTGCTCTAGGCTGCATCAAGGGTGCATCAAGGCAGACTCCAAGTCCAAGTTTTCAATGGCCCCCACATCTCTTTTGATGTCTCTCGAAGCTTCAATAGCGTACCTGGCTTATTATTGATTATGGTTCAGTATATCTGTGAAACCACTTTGGTAGGGATTTCATCCGCTAGCACTCTACCTTCCAGAGGCCTTTTACCTTGAATAGGGCCACAGATATTTTACTTAGACGTCAGTCTAAGTTTACTCCAACAGCCTTTTGCAGACTTTTTTCCAAATCATATCATTGAGAAAGCAAAGTACCAGGAAGCCTTAAAACTTTATAATAAAGCTTGATGTGGTGATCACACAACTTTTTATGTGGCCAAAATTAGTCATAATCCAAAAGAGGGGGGAGGGACCGGGAGATTGCTGGTCCAGTGTACGATCTCCCAAAGTAGTAATTGTATAAGGTGTACAGTGTTCCAAAAATAGCCAACCAGAGGACCAGGAATGGCTAGAGCACAGAACCCTCATGCATCTCAATGGATGACTAGCATCATCATCGGGAACGCTCTTCACCAGGCTGGTACTGCAATGCCTGGTGGGCTCCCCAAAGGGAGCTCTTACCCATATAGCTCTCCAAGTAGCAGGTAGATCCAGGTTAGGTGGATGAGGACCCTAGTATAGGATCCAACATAAACCGGAGAGAGTGAAAAAATAAAATTGGTTATCCACCTCGAAACAACATCATAAGTTTAATCAGTATAGGTGAGGTAACTTTTTTTTTGTTGAAAGTATTTGAGCATTATCACTCATTATTTTTACTTTCATCTGGTTTTTAATCTTGGTCTCCACCTCACCTATAATGATTAAACTTATGATGTTGTTTCGAGGTGGATAACCAATTTTATTTTTTTCACTCTCTCCGGTTTATGTTGGATCCTATAATAGGGTCCTCATTCACCTAACCTGGATCTACCTGCTACTTAGAGAGCTATATGGGTAAGAGCTCCCTTTGGGGAGCCCACCAGGCATTGAGGTACCAGCCTGGTGAAGAGCGTTCCCGATGATGAAGCTAGTCATCCATTGAGATGCATGAGGGTTCTGCGCTCTAGCCATTCCTGGTCCTCTGGTTGGCTATTTTTGGAACAGTGTACACCTTATACAAAATTAGTCATGCCAATATTTCCTCTAAGGAATTGTTCCTTATAGTAACATCCTTGATGGATTCAGCCTTGTGGTCCCGCTCCTTCTACCTGTCCCTCTCTCAGGCTAGATTTAACACATTTGCTGATTTCTTCTTTTATAAGGTAGCTGTTATCAATGCCTCCTTTAAATAGTCTTTCCCTGTTGACATAAACGGGTTGGAGTCCACCATGCTGCCATTCAACTTGCTAGACTCTCAGAGCTTCGAGCCCCTCTAAACTTCTATTAAGTCTGGATCAACGTATGATCCTGTGCCTCTTTAGATTTTAAACAGGGCAGCAAAATTCTCTCTTCTGTCTCGATTGATCTTCTTAATATGTCTATGTCACAAGCTACTGTTCCTGCTACATGGAAGCATGCCATGATTGTGCCTCTACTTAAAAAGCCAGCGTTTGATATAATGAAGTCTGAAAACATTTGTCCCATCATGCTTTTGCCGGCATTAGCAAAATTGCTTGAAAATCATATTGATTCTTAAATATCTTCCAATCTACAATCAAACAATTTTCTTCATGGCTTTCAATCTGGCTTCCATCTTGGCAATAGTACTGAGTCTACCCTTTTATTGCTTTTATATACCAAACAACAACAATAGTTGCTGTGATCCACCCAAAATAATAAGCAAATTGATTCAGTTTAACAATACATCCCCAGAACCAGTTGAAAGTCTTGATCCCCAAGAACCAGGAAACATACAGCCGAAGACTAGCTACCCACTTAGCCCATGGTATTCCATCATTTCTTCCGTACCTTTTGAAATTCCCTGTGGCATCCTCTCGCTTCGTTTATAGTTTCCTCTAGTTTATCACACCAATCCATGTCCCTCCTCCACACCTTTATGAGAGGCATTGTAGTGGATGCCACTGTCAGGCTACTTCTCTTTTAGCAATCAGTGTGCCCAATCCAACCAATATTCTATCTGCTCTAGGCCCACCTATGTCTTCCATAATGCCCAGCAGAGCAATCTGGGGCTGCTGTTCCATGAGGGACCCTATAACTGCAGAGAGAGTCTCCAGAAGGGAGGCCCAGTAGGCTTGAAGGCAATTCCAAACTACTTGAAAGGAATCCCCGTGGGTCTTGACACCTATAACAAGCAGGTGAGTTGCGAATGCCTGTCCGTCACAGGCATAAGGGTGTCATGTACGCTTGGTCAGTGCTTATTTTGTAAATAAAAAGGTGCCGGTGCCGGTGCTCAAAGCTCTCCTCTTAAACACACGGCACGTAATACTGAGGCAGCGTAACCCTGAAGCCACCTCGGGCTTCTTCAATCCATTTACAGCCACTCTTGCAGCTTCCTGATTTTCCACGTTCTAACGCTTTTTTGTTTTTCTATTCCTCCGTCTTTCCCATGTGTCTTTTGCTTGCAGTAAATGCTTGAGACAGAAAACTAAGCGCCGGCCCTCAGAAATAAGTGCTGGTGCTCTGCACCAGAGACAACAAGCACAAATTAAGCACTGCGCTTGGTGCAATTACTTAAACTGCAACAAGCGGAGCCTGGCTGATATTTCCAATGTTGGGGGTGCCATACAAGTGTCCCTTCAGTCAGCTTCATCTAATTCTCCAACCCAGCTCTCTCACTTCCCCTTCGAAATGTTCAGTGTCACAGGGGGGGATAAATCTCAGACTCCCTAATATCTGGGAGTGAAATACCTCCACTGTATACTGATCATTGCAGGGATTGTAATACTATTCTAGGTGTAAAGCCATTGCATAGAAGAGTATGCACTGTTTTATCTATCATTTTAAAGTAGAAATCAGAGGAATGACTAGCTTGTTCAGTAAAACGTTCACCAATTTCAGGAGTGTAATCATTTTCCCATTAGGGATGTCAAACGTTTTCCTCATCTCTCTGCAATGAGTTAAAATTCACGTAGGACCACCTGTAGGTTTGCGTCAAAGAAATGTGCCTTATTCACACTAACTTGAATTCCTAGGTACCTAACCTTGTCTCTTGACACTCCAGACATTATAAAACATGTGTCTAGGGTTGATTTGTTCCAATTGATCCTATATGCCGAATATTTCTCGAAGCACTGAAATAAAAATTGGATGGACAGCGCACGGTTTGTGCAAAGACACTTCCTTGATAAAGAGAAAGCTAATAAAGATTTTACACGCTTCATCACCGATAATTGGTTCTCATGTTATATTCTGGTTTTACAAGATACTCAAGATCTGGATGATGACCTCTTTATAGGTGCTACAAATTCTGATGATCTAGATACATTTTTTAAAGGATCCCCTGAGTAGATAATGTTTGAGCCCAGGGGAATCAATCATTCTAGATCCTGACAGTGGTGGCTAATGGATCACCTGGCTAAATGGATCCATTCTAAATTAAAGAAACGTCTGAGGCAGAGGAGGGAAATGTTTTGAAATCAGTGTTTTTGAGGCCAGTTGTTAAGGATAAAATATGTAATAATCCTGATTTAGATCCAAAAATGGCCAAACATATGATGAAATTGGGAAAAGACCTCATTAATGGGTATGAGAAGTTCCTTAAAATTTGTCAAGGTAAAATGTGGGATATCATTCACCCAGAGGCATGTTAATTTGATATGACGGAAGGGCCGATATCCAAAGGGAGGGGGGGGGGGGTCTGGGAGTCAATATTGATATTAATTGCCTTACAGAGTGGATCCAGTGAACTGTGTGTCTGATTGGTAATGCAAATTTGCAACTGCCACAGAGAGACGAAAATCAATTCTTATGAGAATTTACTTTAAATTACTCAACACGAATGTAGTGGAACAAGAAGGTCCCAGAGATCAGGGACTTTCATTCGAAGATAATTTCCTTAGGAAATTAAGGAAATTTGCCATAACGTTCTCTCACTTAGACAATGTTCAATCCGATACGAGGAAGTTTTCTCAGGAAGTATTTTTTCCAGGCTGTGAGAAGACGCGGACGCTTTCTCATTCGTAGCCAATACAGATCCCAGAAATTCTACCAAAATAAATCGTATTTCTATATGCGAAGATGAATGCAAGCGAGCTTTAAGGCTACCATCGGGTTGTAACCTCTACAAGTGAGTGAGGGCAGAACAAGATCCTCCTGTGGCAGAGGACAGAACCAAGACAATGTTTCAGGTGAGTGCTTCTTCCCATTCCAAACTTGTTTGCATGATGGGGACACAGTATATCTCTGTAATAACTGGAGGGTTACAGTTTAGCTCTAAATTAAGCTGTCTAAACAATTAATTACGTTCTGCCGTGCTTGAGGTATAATTTCGTTTCTATAATGATCAGATGTATCTGACAATATGATGAAGGAGGTGAGCCCCTTTAACATTTGAGACGTATGAAACACTGGAGTACACAAATATTTTTTAAACTTTCTTTATAAATATTGAAGAGAAAAGGCAGGAATTCTTTACTTTGAATATAAAAAAAAAATCATACTATAAACATCTCAGAGATAATTTCTGAGTGTGGTTGTGTTGTATGAGTGAGTTAAAAAGCTGATTTGGAGAGTTACATGGACGCCACTGAGAGTAAACAAAATAAATACGATTGTTTGTTGTTTATTCAGGGAAATATCTGCTGTAAACATTTGTAATTGTCTAACTGCTGTTTTTATTATGTTTAGATTGTCTCTGTATACTCTGTGTTAATATAACAAATGGAAGATCAAATTCATTTAATGTCCAGAAGAAGGTGGATAGTATAAGATCATCACACCGAAATGTCTAAATTTCACAAGCTACCTGCAGTGAACAATTTTACACTTAAAAGTAGATCATAATTGTACAATGATGTATTGTCAGAACTGAGATTGTTTTTAAACACTGATGAATCTGTTTCTAATTCTTCTGTGGTTATGTTTTACTGTGTTTAGCATATGCATATTTTTATTAATAAATTATAAAAACATTTAATATATATGTATAGTTCTATTAAAACATAAGTTCTATATATGTATCCTAGTTTTTTACATCTGGTTCAGGTTGATATCTGAAAGAGTGTTATTATGGATTGAATAATATTTTGTTATTTTAGCAACACCTAGGTAGCTTTGTTGCTGTTTTCTTGTTGGTATACTTGTATTAAGGTATTAAATGAAGTATAATTTTGACAAGAGGTAGATATAAGATGGTAATGCTTTATTATGTTTATAAAATAAACACTGTTGTATCCTGTCATTTTATGGCACTTATTTAGGAAGATACACAAAGATCTGTAAGTTGGAGGAAAAGAATTAGAGTTAAAAGAAAAATATATATTATTTTTACTTTGTTGGAACTGAAGCAACATTTCATTAGTTTGAAATCAACACCAAGGAAGCTCCATTTATGTGTTATAGAATGTCATTATTTCAGATGTTATATTGCTACGGCATTGTGCTGGCTGTGGGAAACTGTATTAATGGAAACTGTGCAGAATCTAAGCCTCTGTATCTTTAATAAAATCTCAATTTTCATATCACATAAGCTTGGAAAATGACCAATGAAATTGAACAGTCCCCTAAAGTTGGCCAGTCATTGCTGTCCAGATATTACTAACTTTTTCTGGTGGTTAACTCCTTTAGCCCACCCAAGCGCCTTTTTAAATATTGATTTCTGACCGGATTCACACCAAATAATGAAAAGCACACTTTTTAAGTAAATGTTGAACTTTCTGTCAGTTTTGATTTAATTCAGTTCAGCCGTCTTTTCTGTATCAAAGAGTAATTATCCAATGGGAATTAAAATACAAAATCAACGTTTTTACATCCTTCTTTTATCTTGCCTACAGTTTGATGGATCAGCACAAAACTTTCCATGAATGATTCAAAGTGGATGAACATTTGTATTGGAAAATTTCCAGCAGATTCATTGAACAGTGCTAAAGTTAAGAAAACATAACGACCAATAATATTTTGAATTTGTAGTGTTCATGGAGGGGCAGTGTATGGGTTAGGAAGGGATTCTGAAAGTTCAGGCATGGGTAGTGTATAGGAGTAAGAAGCAGTTTTACGGGTTTAGAAATGGATATTGTACAGGGTTTTTAAGGGTTTTTAGGATTTAGGGATGAGTAGTGAGACTTTTTAAAGTTCAGGAATGGGGAGAAAGACATTTTAGGCCTCAAAGATGGGTAATATATTACAGTAGTAAGGGGGTTTTAGGCTTCAGGCATGGATAGTGTACAGGGATTGTGAAGTAGTTAGAATGTATAAGTATTAGTGCCTTAAACATCATTAAAAAATCATTTTAAAAAACCTAAATGTCAATATTTAAATTTTTTAAAATGAAATGTATTCTAATACAATATATTTAAATAAATATATTGATATATGTATTCTATGAGTGTGTGTACATATATATAATCTTCCTAGATGGTATTTTTTGTGTTTACTAATAACTTTGGCCCCATTTGATAAATCTCAACAAAGCTTTCCAAAAAGGTGTTACTTTTTGATTAGCTTGTGCATGGAAAGTTTCAGGATAATCTGTTGAGCGGGGGCTGATACAAAAGGGGATCCCAAAAGGAAAAATTCCCATTCATTTTCCATAAACGACTTTAAGAAGGGCTACTGCAAAAACCACTGAACAAAAGTACACCAAATTTGGCATGACATTAGATCTTGGAATGCAGATTGTGTTTATGTGATTTGGTGTAAATCTGTTCAGTAGGTTTTGAGAAATAAGGTTAAACAAATATAGATATCTGGATGGTTAGGTTTGCAGGAGGCTTAAGAGAGTCTCATGGGAGTGCCAATTTAAATATGGAAGGTTCTGATTGGCTCACAGAGTTTTTGTCTCTTGGCTCAATTCGCTCCGGAGGGAGCAAACATCCTGGCTGGCTGCCAGCAACATCAGAAAAATGTTAATGGCAGCCCAGTGCCAAAAACAAACAAAAATATTTTGTGAAAAATAGCTGCGATCCTGCAGGACTTCCATGAGATAAAAAAAAAAGATGTCCAGGACCGTATTCCTTAATTATACTGCATGCAAAATGGACTGACATGTCAGAATCCCTAAGAGGTGTGCAGCGGCATTCTGAAGCACTTACAGTGTATTCAACAATCTCTGTTGAATATTAACATAAAGGGTATTGCAGTAATCAATTTTTGATAAGACTAAAGCTACTGTTACTGTTTCATTAAGGTCAAGAGGAATACAGGAAAAGTCTTTCTTAAATATTCTTAGGGTATAAAAATAAGATGAAGTAACATAATTGATTTGATCTGATAATGTCAACTTATCATCAAATATTACACCAAGATTCTTAAACTTTTTGGAGTGAGATGGAAGAGTTTCAAAATCCTGAGGCCACGAGGCTGTATCACTACAAAACAACAAAACCTCAGTTTTACCCAAGTTAAGTTTAAGAGGCAGTTCTTTTTCATCCATCTTCCAACTTTCACCATGCAATCGTGAAACCTAATAGCAACCTCTGAGTAATCACTTGTAATAGAAAGCACAATCTGGGTATCATCTGCTAATGAAACCAAGGAAGACCCAAAAAAACAAATCAATCTGGCCAGAGGTATTACATCAACATTGAAAAGAGCTGGGCTTAATGATGAGCTCTGAGGAACTCCACAAGCAAGTGAAAAAGCTTTAGAAATTTGGTCCCCAAGAGTGATTGACTATTCCCTATCAGAGAGAAAGGAACTGAATAAAGTCAAAGCACAGTCCATGATCCCAATACTCTCCAGAGGGATTAAAAGTACTGAATGATTAACCGTGTCAAACATAGCGAACAAATCTAACAGGATGAATGCTCTGACTTCTTCCCCTGCTACAATCAGGGCAGGTTCAGTGCTGTGTCTACATCTAAAACCGAATTGTTTAATATCAAGTACATTGTTGGTGTCTAAAAATGAGGAGAGCTCCAAGTTAATAGCCTTTGCTATTTTGGCTGGAAAAGTCAATCTGGAAATGGGACAATAACTACAGCTCTCAAACAGATTCAACCCAGGTTTCATTAGTAGAGGTAACATAGAAGCCTTTTTCCAGACTCTGGGAAAATATCCAGATTTGGACATGCTGTTGAGGAGCATTGTAAGATGTGTGGCTACTGTCTTGAGTACTAAATGAAGTACTCTAGGTGGACACAGATTTCAAGAGGCCCCGATTTCACTGATTGAATACGTTTTGTCACCTGTTCAATTGTTAAAGGAGAAAACTCAGTGAGCGTCAAGGTTATTAAAGAGTTATTTTCATAATTTTTGTCAGAAGGATTAGTTAGAGTAAAGCAGAGAACTTGTTGTAAACCTCATTAACTTTAATTGAAAGTAGTAGGCAAGTACCTCACAAAAAGATTGATTAAGGCCATTTGTACCATTATAATTAAGATTTTCTAGAGAATTAAATGTTCGAAAAAGTTCTGTAGCAGAATTCTTCACTGATTTAATTTTCCTGGTATAATAGGTTGAATTTTTTTTCTCTATTTCTGTTCCTGTCTACGACAGAGTCACCCTTCTGAAGATTCCTGTCTATGGTCAGAAATTTTTTGGACCAAAGTTCGAATATGTCATGTTAAAGGCTGTCAAGGACAGTGAGCAAACCTTGACCTTCCTGGAGAAGACAAAGTTGTCAACTAGAATATTTTGTCCCCCTAAACCGAAGTGGCACGGACACTACCAGGCCTTTTAATGTGTATCATTTCAGTTTCTCTTTTTGTAACCAAGGATCATCAGTTTCAATTTCGTATTCATCAGGCCCTAGCTCCTCTGCTGGCCAAATGGTGAATTTTGTCTTTGACAACTAGCTGGTGCACTACGAATCCAGAACAGACTTGGTAAATATGTCTGGGGATCATAAGCTATTGGTAAAGCATACATTTAAATTTAAATCAAATCTGATGCACCACAGAGATTAGGGTACACTTAAGACAGAAAAGACAGAGACCATAGCTTATCTTAGCCTAATTTTGAGGTTAGAGTGGTATTTGCAGAGCACAAGCATCAATACCAGAAGATTTCATGCCAATATAATGTCACAACTGCAAAAGCAGAAGAGCAGGGTAGGTTCAAAGGTTGAAGGGATATATTTGTACAACTCATATGCGATTAGCCCATGAAAGGTCACATCAAGTTACGCCATAAACATTGGCATGCGTTTTGGATTTGTGGATGTTTGTAAAATCACCACTTTGACAAATCCATCTACTATAATCCTGCATGAATATTTAAATGTGTTGGATTTTTGGCAGAGGGCCCAGTCTACTGGGGGAACAGAGGTAAAGACCCTGGAAGCAATACAGGTAAGAAATATAGACTTTCAAGGGAAACCCCTTCTACCTTCTTCCCCCTTTTGTGTTTTTCTCTCTCTTGTTCTGCAAGTTTCTTAAGGAAAGATAAACGGTGCCCCATAAAACTGAGTGCTGGTGAGCCTCACCTACAACTACCCACTTAAATTCAGCACTGCCTTCTTCACTCTACTTTCAACCCTTGGAAAAGCTGTGTCGTTCACAAACACACAGCTAGCTTTCAGTGTGTCTTATGGCATTATAGAAGTTACTCATTGTACTATCCAAGTGGATCTGTGCTCCTAATGTTCTTTAACAAGTGCAGGCCATATTCCCAGACTACTTGTGCCTATGTCATGTCTTCATTTCATTATTACCACTGTCCAGGACAACATTCCCTCTTGAACGCCACACTAAGCACCCTCAAACTTGATAAAAACACCAGCTTGTTGAGTTCAGTCTACCCACTAATCCCCACAGCTTTTCATAGTCAAAGTATTTTGAAGAATTTATCAAGACCGAGACATCTACTGATGCAACCAGTACGCAGTTTTTTTAGTACAAAGAGCTGGGAAGATGATTAAATACACACATAAATTACAACTATCTTCAAGTATATACCAAACTATAGGTACTCCTGAATTTCCTCTGTAACCATTATAAAACAAATTATTTAGGCCCTCATTTAGAGGTTGAAGGGGAATAATAATCCCCTTTTCACAATTACTGTGAAAATCCTCAATTTTTGAAGTAACTTCTAAATACAGGGCAGAATCAACTGGCTGAATTACCTCTGTAATATTACACTTATCGTAGATAAAATTCAGCCAGTGGATTTATACTTCATATTGAGAATTTTCCCCTGAAAATGGAAAATGTTTAGCTCCTCCAAACTCTAAATGAGGGCCATGGTCTTCTCAAAAGGTATCTTTATTTTAAACTGTGTGTACTGAGGCTTTTGATGGGTCGTGAAGGAATCTCTGCATAAAAGCAAAAGATGAACAGATGACTATTACAAAGCCAGGTGGTAAAGGCCCCTAATATGATGATAGCTTATGCCTTGTTTGGAAGACAGTGGTATCTTCTTCGGGATATATGTGAAATTTGAGATGTTTCTGGAACCAACTGCAAGGCTTGGCAGCTGTATTGAAAACAGCGTCTAGCATGCCAAATGCTTCCCAGTTTGCATCCATCCACGCCCAACACCCAGACGTGATGTGCTCTGAAACCACACCTAGAAGTGAGTTACTGATATTCTTGGGTTGGGAGTCCATTTGTAAGCTTTTCTCTCTCAATTTTGGTCTGGATTCAGGGCTTCAGCCCTTCTTAAATTCATGGGACCTTTATGTTAAAAAGTTTCCTTCTATATTTAAGAACCTGCCTTTAGGCACTTTATACAGAAATTTATTTACTGGCCATCTGATTAATGATCAGTAGTCAAAAACTGCTCTGTTATGAAAGATCTGGTCACGGCATACAGTGTTGGTATTGTTTGCTTGTCAGACTTGAATTAAGGATGATTTTAGTGACAACCAGGATGACCTTATTTCTTCCAGTTATACCTTATGCTCTGTCCATAGCCCCATAGAAAGAGCGGTGGTTTTATCTTTCTGGTAAACAGGGTCTTAAGTGCAGTGAACTGGATCCTTGCTATACTACTGCACTTGAATATCTCTGTTAGGCTTATGGATCCTTCAGGCAGCCAATGGCTTCTCTTATTAGATTACAGCCCAACCCAAGAAAGGGTCGGATGACTATGATTTATTAGCCTCAGCACAGTCTTAGGCTAATTCGGATGCAGCCCAGACTGCCGCGCTGGGTGATTTTAACCTCTATTGTTTCAAGAGCCCAAATAAGATAAGAAGTTTTCGGGTTGTCCTTTGTATGAATCTGCTTAGCTTTCTCAGCTTTTAGTTTATAAAGGTTGTCTGGTTCCTTTGTTATTGATGTTTCTCTTCTCTTCTTTCATCTAGGGCTCTACCACCAGACCAGGCAAGCAGTTGTCTTCCTCTCAGAGAAAACAAATACACAACTGATTCCAAAAGAATATTGTACCTACAGCTGTTTAAGGGATGCCCCTCATATTCCCAGACTCTTCTGATTTTCCCTGGGAAATGGGTATCTTCCCTTCTTGTAGGAGGAAAGTAAGGCACAGAAAAGCAGAAAAAAAACAGTAAGTGGAAAAAAACCTCATGGAAGATCCAGTGTGCTTCCTATTCTTTCATGTGCTGGCTTTTAACAGCCTTTTCATGCTATTCTTAACCCTTTCCTGTTGCTTGAGTTCTTTTGTGCTTTCTTACCACCTTTCACGCTTTATTAATTATTTTGCTCTGCATTAACCCTATCCTGTTTTAATAGCTATTCAACATTAATTAGCCCTTTCAATAATTTTCCACAATGCCTCCCTTTAAGTACTCATTTATGGGGCTTGGGGCATAGGTTCCTAACCCCCTTCTCTATAACAATGGTGCGATTCAAGGTGCTGGATTAGTGGCTGCTGCCAATTCCACACATGATGGCTCACCCAATGAAGTCATGCTCCTGGAGGAATGTGGCAACAGTCTGTCACTTGCCCAGTTTGGCTACAGGTGGGGAGGCACTTCGGCTGCTCGTATTGTCTCCCTCGGTCTTCACGTTCAGCTATCCTCATGCCTTACCCCCTTCAGTTCACCTTTGGGGATATGCACTCCTTCACTGATATCTGCCATCCTCTTTCTTCCTCGCAGGTTCGCTCTGCTTGGCATTTTCCCATCAGGCCTCTCAGCGGTGTGTCCATCCTCTCCTCTTGCACCAGGATCAAGTCTACTTTCTTCTATGTCTAGTCTTTACTGTCTTTGTGTAGGCTGTCCTTCACCTGTTTTAATTAACTTCCAGGAGACAGAGCGGCACTGCGGGGCCAAAGCAACATAAGTCTCTCAGGTAAGTCATCTGTTTCTGTACACAGACATATTTTCTCTTCCCATCCCTTGGTCAGATGACTATTGTATTTCTTTCTCATGCAATTGTTCACAAACATGCAAGTGAAAGTCTAAGCCAGCAGGATCACTACTGGAAGAACTTTTCAGATGATTTATTGGTGTTTAGGCGGTACCAACAAATTTTGTACTTTAATTAGATCCCTAGTGTCTTTGGGACAGTTAAAATGTCCAGATTAATACTGCTCTGCATCAAATCACCCCCTTGAAGAAGTCGTCAAAACAGGTTTGTACCTTTTTGTGCTTAGATCTTTTGCTGATCTGTTGGAAATGAGACAATTCCTTCATAATGTTGATTGCCTTTAGAATTGTGATTGTGAACTCTTATTAAAAATTAAATGGCAGAGACTTATTCATAGCTACAGATATACTATTAAAATAACTCATAGCTCAGGTAATTTTCTGCTATAACAACATTTTAAAATGCCTTTAATATAACTGTATCTATTTTTTCAGTGAGCATTGTGGCCTTTTTTGGTATGCTGATTCAGCCATCTCAGATCTTAAATGTCATTTTATTGCTGAATTGTTTTTAAATTGCTTCTATCTCTTCCTCTTTAGCCAGATGCAAAGCTGTGCATTTTTTCCCTCATGTTTGCATTTCCCTACCCAAGTCATCTAAGTTTCTGTTCTCCTTTTCTCCTCTTAGAGCGGAGGACTTTTTCTCCCCGGTCCACCATATTAAATCTTTAAGGGCCCCATAGGATATTCTTCCAGCAAAGGTGCACAAAAAACCTTTCATTAGTAGAACAGTCTCATCCTAGGATTATTCTCAAAGCACTTTTTAGCTGGACGTATTCCTAAGCGTTTAAGCTTGATCTCTCTTCTGACAAAGAACTTGCTGGATCCAAAAAACTCTGCTTTAGTCCAATTCAAAGCTTCCTAACCTGATCAGACTCCTAGAAATAGCAGTGTTTCACCAGTTAGTACAGCATGTAGAGCGTAAAAACCACCTACATCCTGTCATAATGGGCTTTATCCCTGGATACGTTCATGAGAAAGTGGTAGTCTCTTTATTGCATGAGTTGTGCCGTTCCATTTCTGCTGCTGCAGTTTTATTCGATTGTCAAAAGCATTCAAAACAGTAGACCACAAATTGCTAACAGTAGACCACCAACTACTTTTATCTAATCACACTAACTTAGACATGAGAGACAAAGCACTTTGTTGCTTTACTGACCTTTCCTCAGAGAGAACTCAACAAGTTACTCTTTGCTTATGTTCTTCATCCATCAGACTGGTAACTTATGGAATGCCACAGGCTTCTATGCTACCAGCTCTTGTCTTCAGTCTTTATATCATTCCTTTGGCTCACGTTCTCCTGTCTTTGGATTTAGCCAGTTTAAGTATGCAGATGTCAAGATAATTATTTTCTAAGGGCCAGATGTATCACTGAGGCCTTTTGCGAGTCGGAAATAGCGATTTTTAAGAAATCGCTATTTCTGATTCGCAAAATGCAATGTATCACATTTGCAAATCGTTAATAGCGATTTCTTAAAAATCGCAAATGCTATTACCGAATCGCAAATTGCGATACCGGCCCCATTCGAATCTATGGGCCTGTAGGCCCATATCTGCGAATTTTTTGCATTTCTAAAATTGCGATTTCTTAACCAGAAATCGCAATTTTGGAAATGCAAAACCCCAGGGTGCTGGGGGCCTAAGGCCCCCTCTGCTGCATCCCAAAATAATTTTTTGCAACATGTAAGGTGCACACATGCCAAAAGGGCATGTGTGCTTTACATGTAAATTTAAAAAATGCATTTTAAATGCATTTTAAAAATTTGCACATGGTTACCACCAGGTTCAGCCTGGTGGTAAATAGCGATTCCTAAATGCCCAAATCGCATTTAGGAATTGCTTCTTACATGTGCTTAGAAATCACAAATAAGGAACCCTTATTTGCAATTTCTTATTTAGAGAGTCGCAATTTGCAACTCTCTAAACAGGGTCGCAATTTTAAGGAATCGCTATTTTAGCGATTTCTTAAAATTGCATTCAGAATGTCTTTCATACATTATGAAATGGCTTTTTGCATTCGCAAACGGCCATTCGCACCGTTTGCAAATGCAAAAAGCTTTCATACATCTGGCCCTAAGTCTTGAGCTGAGTTAGCACCCGTGCCTCTCCTCTGCATGATTGTCTGTCTGGGGTTGAGAGTTGGATATACATCAATCTTCCGAAATTTACTGAACTATTATTGTGTGTGATTTATAAAATCCTATCCTACAGTTATAGCCATGGGAACTCCTGAAAGGAGAGACTGTCTTTATATTTTAGTAAGAGGACTTGAGACTATGACTAGAATCCTCTTCCAGCAAATACATGAGGAATTTCTTGACCATAAAAAAAGTAAAAGCTCTGTTAGCTAACTGAATTAAGTATCTCTGTGATGTACTCACTGGTAGAGAAAGGGATGCCGGAACCACTGCAGTGCATAACCACACAGTGCTGATCACTGAAGATTACAGCACACAAAGACTAAAGGCTCATGCTGGTGTACACTTGATCAGTGGTTCCCAACCTTTTAACTCTTGAGGACCCACACTGAATCGTTACTGGAAGTCAGGGACCCCCAAGCAATTTGTACGATTTAAATTTCAAACATTAAAACAGTAATTCCCAAAAGATGCACAAACAAGTACACACCAAACAAATACTCAAATTACTAAAGATAAAATTATTTTTTTATAAAAAAAAATATGCAAAAGAAATGGTTTCTTACCTGTAACTCCAGTTCTCTCGTAGGGGTATTTCCATGATAGTCATAAGCACTGAATAGTTCCGCGCGCCTGCGGGGACCCCGGAGCACTGTTGTGTAGTATATTCTTAAGTGCAATCATCAGCTCCTTGACAAAAAGGTCTGTGAAAAACACTTAAGAATAACAATGTGCAGCCTATGTGAACAGCTACACAGGCCAAATTGTTAGAAGAAAAAAACAGTTGTAGTGTAAATTTCACGTTTAAACCTCTATTTATTCTATAAATACATAAATAAATACATTCTCATATTTTATTTACACCTCTCATGAGAATAAAACAATGTAGGGCAGTGTAGCCCATAGGCTGCCATTATACAGAATGAAAATAGAACTGTGCCTTTAAGAAAGTAAAGTCTTCCTGTTTCCCATCATGCACAGCAAAAGGCAGTTGCCTCAGTTCTTTTTTGGAGGCTATTAACCTGACATGAAGAAAAAACAAAACATTTGTTGGAGTACCAACCTCCATAATATTCATGTTCTATGTCAACTCCACCGGGGAGGAGGGAGGGTTGCTTATGACTATCATGGAAATACCCCTACGAGAGAACTGGAGTTACAGGTAAGAAACCATTTCTTCTCTCGTAGGGGATTTCCATGTATAGTCATAAGCACTGAATAGAGTAGCAAGCCCATCCCCATAACCGCGGTGGAGTAGACATAAGAATACTGAGAAAAACATGAATCATGCAAACAAATTCTTGAGCAAAGCCTGCCCAACCTGAGCATCTGCCCTAGCGTCTGTATCAAGGCAGTAATGCTTAGTAAAGGTATGGACCGACCTCCAAGTGGCAGCCTTGCATATTTCTGCCAAAGGGACATTTCTCATCAAGGCTACAGTAGCTGCTTTCCCTCTGGTAGAGTGGGCTTTTGGCCTACCACCAAGGGATTTGTTTGCTAACTGATAACATAACATTATACATGAAACAATCCACCTGGATAAAGATTGTTTAGATGTACCCAAACCTGTTCTGATTGGGCCATAGTTAATAAAAAGCTGTTGTGATTTTCGTAAGCTTTTTGTCCTGTCCAAGTAAAATTTCAAGACTCTCTTTACATCCAGAGAATGCAGAGTTCTCTCAGCAGGAGTAGCTGGATTCTGAAAGAAAGTCGGTAATGAAATTGTTTGGTTCACATGGAAGTCGGAGACTACCTTAGGTAAAAATTTTGGATGAGTTCTCATTACCACTTTTGCAGAATGAAAAACCGTGTAGGGTTCCTGAGCGCAAAGGGCCTGGATTTCGCTGACCCTACGCGCTGAAGTGATTGCCACCAGAAAAGCAGCTTTCCATGTGAGATGTTGCAGCGATGCCTTATGTATTGGCTCGAATGGCGGCAGCATCAGACGTGATAAGACAACGTTCAGTTCCCATGGAGGAGAAGGCTTTCTAATGGGGGGAAAAACCTTCTTTAAACCTTCTAGGAAATCCTTAATAATCGGAATCCGAAAAAAGGAAGTTTGTGAAGGACTCTTTCTGTATGCTGTGACAGCCGCCAAGTGAACTTTTATTGACGACAGTTGTAAGCCCGATTTTGCCAAACTTAACAAGTATGGCAGGATAGATTGTTCTCCACAGGAAACCGGGTCAATGTTGTTGTGTAAACACCAAATGCAGAATCTCTTCCACTTGCTTGCATAGGCTGATCGTGTGGAAGGGCGCTTTGCTTCCTTCAGAATTTCCATACAATCCTGAGGTAGGTTCAAGTGTCCATATTGCACTAGCTCAGGAGCCATGCTGCCAAACTCAACGATGAGGGGTTGGGATGAGATATCTGCCCTCTGAACTTCGTGAGAAGGTCCGGACGATATGGTAGCCTGATGTGTGGTTTGAGTGACCGGTGAAGAAGGTCTGGGAACCACCACTGGCGTGGCCACTCCGGAGCAATTAGGATCATTTTGGTCTGAACATTGGACAGCTTCTGGAGGACCGCCGGAATCAGGGGAAGCGGTGGAAAGGCGTAAAGAAATGCTCCTGACCAGCTTATCCACAGGGCATTCCCCAGTGTCCCTGGATGGTAATATCTGGAGGCGAAGTTTTGGCATTTTTTGTTTTCTGGGGTTGCGAATAGGTCTGTAGAGGGGGTACCCCAGAGTGCGAAAATGGAATGAACGACGTCGTCGTGTAGTACCCATTCGTGGTTCTCGTCCATTACCCGACTGAGGGCATCCGCTTGAACATTCTGGATGCCGGGCAGGTGAGTTGCCACTAGTGACAGGTTCCTGGCTAGAAGCCAATGCCAGATTGTCTGAGCCTCTCTGGATAAAATTCTGGACCTGGTGCCTCCTTGTTTGTTCACGTAGTACATAGTGGCCACGTTGTCTGTCTGGAGAAGGAGAGTTTCCGTTCTCAGAGAGGGAAGGAAGGCTTTGAGCGCAAGGTGGACTGCGCGAAGTTCCAGCAGGTTGATGTGATAGAGACTCTCTCTCTGTGACCACTCGCCTTGGACTCGAAGATGTTCCATGTGCGCCCCCCATCCGATCAGTGACGCATCTGTTACGATGGTTTGAGATGGGGGCCGTTGTTGGAACGGAATCCCCACCAAGAGATTGCTGGGTAAACACCACCACTTGAGGGATTGTAGGGTGTGAGGAGAAAGAAGGACTTTGTTCTCCCAATCGTCCCTCAGTTGACACCACTGATCCTCCAGGTTTTCCTGCAATGGTCTCATATGGAGGCGAGCATTGGGAACCAGATGGATACAAGACGCCATCGAGCCCAGTAGAGAAGCTATTATTCTTGCAGTGGCTTGAGGTCTTTCCTGCAGTTGTTTGCACTTCTGGAGAATCGATAACCGCCGTTCCTCCGAAGGAAACACCTTTCCTAGCCTGGTATCTACAATGGCCCCTAAGTAATGCAACCTCTGAACAGGTGTTGCTGTAGATTTCAGGAGATTGACTTGAAGACCAAGTTTTTGCAGCAGTTGTAGAGTCCATTCGAAATGTTGCTGTGTCTCGAGACAACTGGAGGCCTTTATGAGCCAATCGTCTAGATAGGGGTAGACGAATATTCGCTGTTTCCTCAAATGGGCGGCTACTACCGCCATGCATTTGGAAAAAGTTCTTGGCGCTGATTTTAGGCCGAAAGGTAGAACTGCAAATTGGTAATGGCGTTTTCCGACAGTGAACCTTAGGAATTTTCGATGTTTCTTGGTTACTGGGATGTGAAAGTAAGCGTCGCAAAGATCTATCGCACATAGCCAGTCGCCCTGACGTAGATGTGGATAAATTTGGTGTAAGGCTAACATCCTGAATTTTTCTTTGCGAATCCATTTGTTTGCTGTCCTCAGATCTAAGATGGGACGAAACTCTTGTTTGCCTTTTTTCGGTACAAGGAAATATCTCGAATAAATCCCCTTCCCTTGCTGGCTGATGGGAACGGGTTCTATGGCTCTTTTTTGCAATAGGATATTGACCTCTAACTGTAGAGCTTCGAGATGGCGGTTGGCTGTTTTGGGTGGAACAGATGGTGGAGGACTGGTGAATCTGAGAGCGTAACCATGTCTCACAATATTCAATACCCAGGCGTCTGTTGTGATGCGTAGCCACTCGTCCAGATGATTTGAGATACTTCCCCCTACCGGAGTGGATAACGGAGGAGGGGGAAGCAAAGATTCAGGGCTTAGACGTGGGAGCCTGTCGAGTTGCCTGAGTTTGAGGTGTTGAACGACCCCTTGTCGACCTTCGCTGAGTAGAGAAACCCCTTTGATACTGCTGTTGTTGCTGCTGCTGGGGGCGCAAAGACATCCAGTGTGGCGACTGATACCGGTGGGTGAAAAGTCGTCGTTGATATGGCCGGAAAACCTTTCTTTGTTCTTTCGGTCTTTCCATCCCTACCGCTTTCAAGGTATCTAGTTCAGCTTTCATTCTAGCCATCTCGTCATCGGCATGAGAACCGAACAAGGTGGAGCCCGAGAAAGGCAGGTTTTGTATTCTCTGCTGCGCTTCAGGTTTGAGAGATGTAAGTCTCAACCATGCATGCCTTCTGAGCGCTATCCCGTGTGCATAATTGTGTGCGGATAGCACCGAAGAGTCAGCTGCAGCACTTATAATTTGGTTAGACACCATGGCTCCCTCACCCACGACCTCCAGGAAATCTTCCCTTTTATCCTTAGGAAGATGTTCCGCAAACTGTATTAAAGAGTCCCAGAGGGCACGATCGTACCGCCCTAATAACGCAGTAGCGCTGGCTGCCTTCATCGTGACGGCTGCAGTAGAGCATACTTTTCGTCCTGCAGCATCTATCTTTCTGCTCTCTTTATCTGGAGGTGAAGAAGAAGATGGTGAGGTTGAATGCAGTTTCTTTGCCGCTACTATGACCACCGAATCAGGAACTGGGTCCGACCTCAAGAATAGAGGATCTTGTTCTGGTGGACGATATTTTTTAATAAGTCTGGAAGGAGCAGACTTTGTTGCGGCCGGTGCAAGGAAAATATCCATTGCTGGTTCAAGGAGACCTGGAACCAGTGGAAGCAAAGGTCTGGAAGATGTCCTGTGATGCAAGGTCTCGAAGATCACTGACGTCGATGGGGCAGGTACCGCCAGCGGGATGTTCAGCTTGGTTGCCCCTCGTACTAAGACCTCCTGGAACGTATTCACATCATCTATGGGGGACACTCTCGGGGACGGTGAGTCCGATAGGGTTGGAGAGTAGTCCCGTGTAGACGAAGAAGAACGCCTGTGATGTGAATGCTGAGATCTCTGTGGGTCATGACGGTGCCGAGAGGAAGAAGAGCGTCTAGAGGAATGTCCCGAACGTCTTACAGACCGCGTTGGAGTCCTCAAAACAGACTCTGCAGGCGGAGCCGGAAGAGGCGCCGTAGGTGTTACCGGCGTCTGTGGCAATGGTGATTGTCGAGGAGAGAGTTGTGGAGACGCTGGAAGGAGGATGATTGAAGCCGAGGATTCTGAGGTTGTATAAACCCTCCTAGGTCTTTTTGATTGTCTCGACGTCGACACACTCCTCGACGTCGAAGTACGGTGACGGCGAGTGTCCTTCGCCGTCGATTCTTCTCGCCGTTGAGAATCTCTCGACGACGACCCTCGACGTCGCCGTGATGACGGTGAACGTCTACGACGTCGAGCACCCCTCGACGTTGATCGATCTCGCCGTTTCGACGGCGAACCGGATTCAGATCTCCTCGACGTGGAACGTCCTCGCCGTGTCGACGGTGACCCAGATCTCGACGGCGAAAGTCCACGCCGTCTCGACGGCGAAATCGTCGTCGACGGCGAGCGATGTCTCTTTCTCGCCGGCGAACCACTCCTCGACGGCGAGCATGTTGGCGCCGTTCCTTGCCTCGACGTCGATGCCCTCGACGTCGTCGGAGACCTGTGCCGTTTTTGAGCCGGTCTGGTCGGAGTTATAGAGGAACCAGTGTGAGCCCTGGTAGAAGACTGACCTTCTCCTCGCTCTGTGGTAGAATGACCACTTTTCCTCCTGTCCTCTTTCGCCTGGAGTCGGATCTTCTCCCTGTCACGAAGGGTCCTTCTGGAGAAGGTTTTGCAGATGTCACACGACTCCGGTTTGTGGCTGGATGGAAGGCAAATTATGCAGACCCGATGTGGATCTGTTTTGGCCTTTTTTCTGCCACAAGAAGGACATTTGTCAAACAGTGAAGGCATTTCTGAAGTAGAAAAACCTCAAAATTCTGTCAGAATCTAACAGAAAAAAACAGAAAATTATCACTCAATGTTAAAAACGTCGAGTGAAAATGAAATTCAAAAGATTTTAAATGAATTTCTGTCACAAAAGGATTTTGTGAGGTAGAGCTCAATGCTTCAGGGTCCTGTCAGAAAGGAGCCGGAAAAAAGAACTGAGGCAACTGCCTTTTGCTGTGCATGATGGGAAACAGGAAGACTTTACTTTCTTAAAGGCACAGTTCTATTTTCATTCTGTATAATGGCAGCCTATGGGCTACACTGCCCTACATTGTTTTATTCTCATGAGAGGTGTAAATAAAATATGAGAATGTATTTATTTATGTATTTATAGAATAAATAGAGGTTTAAACGTGAAATTTACACTACAACTGTTTTTTTCTTCTAACAATTTGGCCTGTGTAGCTGTTCACATAGGCTGCACATTGTTATTCTTAAGTGTTTTTCACAGACCTTTTTGTCAAGGAGCTGATGATTGCACTTAAGAATATACTACACAACAGTGCTCCGGGGTCCCCGCAGGCGCGCGGAACTATTCAGTGCTTATGACTATACATGGAAATCCCCTACGAGAGAAATTGAAATATTTTAATGGGAAGGTTGGCGCTGCATCTCAGCGACTAACTTTTCAATGTTTGATTTTATTTAGGAAAGCTGAATCCTAAAGTCAGATTCTACATTCCCAAGCAATTTCTGTTTTTATTTTTTAGATACATAAGATCTGAGAAAGCTTTTTCACATAAATCTGTGGTAGGGAAAGGAAGTAAAAGTATAAGGGCCTCTCATCTCTCCATAGCCTCTCTGTCACATGTAATTAATTTGTTTTATAGCACCTCTCATACCAGTGTCGGGTGTCGGAGCACTTTACAGGGGACTACAAGGTGTAGGATTCACATGTCATCCGCACTGGAATGCATTTTCTAACAGTGCTTGGTCTGGAGAAGCACAAGCTCAGGATTCAAAACATAGCACAGTGGTTAGCGTTGACTTTAATTAATAATAAGAATGTATTTCTACGCAAGCAAACCTTTTTTAGCAGCATAAGGATAATGAAAGACTGGGGAAAAAAACATATCTTTCTAATTTGTGCTATGCCATTTGCATCCAGCTCTTTGATTGCAGTTCATAGCTCACTGTGCTAGATTACGATTCTGATTTATGAACTGCACAGAAACAAAAGAATCTCTGTGACAAAAGCAGTAACCCACTGTGCTATGCACATTAAAATACTGTTCTTTGCATGATACACGTTCTTTGCAGCAGTCATATTAACCGTCTATACTACCTTAGAAACTGCCTCTGGACCAAACTCACATCTCTATCCAGCAGATACATTGATCATCAGTTATCTTGACGCTTTTATTTTCCCCAAAGCTGCTGGATGTTCATGGAACTTTGACCTGCTTTTCAAACACCAGCACAAATGAAGTCATAAATAAAAACAGGCAGCGAGAGGTCCCAGCTAGAGAAGTGGATTTCTGTGGGCCCAGGTCTGCGGATCCCCTGGTAATGTGTCATGGACCCCTGAGGGTCCGCGGACCACAGGTTGGGAACCACTTCATTAGATGCTTCCGATTGAATTAGACACGGAGCAATAAAGAAGAGCAATGCAACACCTCAAGTAGCAGTGAAGGCTTTAAGAAACTGGGTTACTGGTTGAGGGGAGTGGATGCCCCACTCGGACAACACCCATAATCCTTGTCAGGGTGAACTACGAAAAGTCACTAAATTAACCTGTGCTTAACCATCTGGTAGGTTGGCACAAACCAGTAAGGCTTAACTTAGAGGCAAAGTGTAAAATAATTATGCAGCACCTAAACAGTAACAAACTGAAAATACAACACAAGACAAATTCCAAACCAAACTAGAAAATAAGAGAAAATTGTAGTAAACAAAATTATACCAGTATTCCAAAATTCCAATAAGTAGAATATGAGATATTAATATTTTTTTTCAAGTAGACATAGCACCTAAAAGTAAAATGTGCCTTTTGAGGTAATTTGGCCATTCTAGACTGGGGCAAGTGCAAGCTGACTGCGATGCAGGGCTGGACAGTCAGCTTCTCTGAAAATGTAACTTCTCAAAGTCTAGCCCGAAGAGTTTCATTTGCCATAGAGGGGGCTGTGAGAAGCAGCCCTGCATCGTGGACGGTCATCACTGTAGCTTTATGTTGGCAGTCACAACAGGTTGTTATTGCTGTAGAGCGAAATGCAGAGCTCACGTTGCTGGTCGTCACCCTCAATCGCTGTATTGCAAACAGCCGAGTCCACCAGACCTTTTTGTTGGTAGCATCGCGGATGGCAGAGCCTCGTCACAAATGGGCCCAATTGTGGTTGCGAAGAGCCCAAAACCTTTCTTCATAGGAGGAGCTCAAATGATGCCCGCCAAGGGTCCAGTACCTAGGGAGGCATCTCTTGGGTCATCTCCAGCAGAGGCCAGCAGGGCTCAGATAGGTCCACTTGCAGGTCACGGCAGGTCCTTTGCAGCAGGTCAGTTAGGAAGTTGCAGGGAGGACTCTGAAGCTTGAGGTACCCCTGTAGATCAGAAAGAAGGTCAGACAACTTACCCTTGGAGATACTCAGGTTAGCCTGGAATTACGGGAGCAGGTCCAGTCTTCCTTAACATAAAGCAAGCAGTACGGTAGTCTTTTGACAGCAGCAGGGCTGTCCTCTGGTACAGGGGTTAACTGAAGAGTGTTTCTGGAGGTGTAATTTATATGTGGCACAAACTTTTAAAGTAGGGGGATTAACTACATTACCCCTCACATCTGGTTCCGGAGAGTTCTTCCCTTCCCCTGCAAGGCTTAAAGAAGTCTGGGGTGACAAAAGACTGGCTCCATGCCCTTTGTGTATGCTGGAGGTAAGTCCTTTGAAGTATAAGTGGAGTAAGGCACGGCTCTGCCCTCAGCCATCAGGATGGATGGCCCATCCTGCCCACACCTAGTCCCCTTTTGTGTCACTGTCTGGAGTAATACAGAAATCCAATAGAGGAGCCATTAACAGTAATGTGACCAAGGATACTGGAAGAAGGCACAAATGGTTAGGTCGAAAAAATGCCAACTTGTCAGGAATAAGGCTGTGCGCGGTCCAGGTCCCGCCCGAAACTCTGCTGTGCGTATTTGCGGCGCTTCATGCGCACCACTTGTCATCCCCTCTTGTTCTAGATGTGGTCATCAGCGTCGCCTGCCCTGTGGTAAAGCTCATGTAGCTGCAGGGTCAGGACATTGGTGGACAAGATGCACTTATCAGTGATATTCTATGAATGGACTACAATTCCCAGGTTTCTAGAGGCAGCGGCCATCTTGGGGTGTGGCAGGCCTATAAAGCCCAGCCACACCCAAGCACATTGCTCACTATTTTGAAGACTTCGATGCAATAAGACCTCATGGGGGTTCCTCTGAAGAAGAGCAGATTTCCTGCATGGCAGATTGACAGAAAATCGGAGTATCCTTGTTTCCATGGTGAATTCTGATACGAGTAGGTCGTACTCGTAGCGGTAAGGTCTTGATGAGCCCAATCTTGAAGGTATTTGTTACTTCTAAAAGTAAAGCACCCCTTAGCACAACAAGCAAAGCGCTTTCAGTCCAAAGAGTAAAGCGCTCCTGGCATGACGATAAAAGCGCTTCAGGCCAAACGAGTAAAGTGGCCTTGACGCGACAATCAAAGCGCTTCGGACCACATGAGTAAAGCGCCCCTTAGCACAACGAGCAAAGCGCTTCAGGCCACATGTGTAAAGCGCCCTTGGCATGACAATCAAAAGCGTTTCAGGCCACACGAGAAAAGCAACCTTGGCACGACGGTCAAAGCGCTTCATGCCACATGTGTAAAGCGCCCCCTTAGCAAAATGAGCAAAGCGCTTCAGGTCCCAAGAGTAAAGCGCCCTTGGCACGACAATCAAAGCGTTTCAGGCCACATGAGTAAAGCGGTCTTGGCACGAGGATCAAAATGCTTCAGGCCACATGAGTAAAGCGCCCCTTAGCACAACGAGCGTAGCGCTTCAGACAAAGCAAGTAAAAGCGCTCTCTGGCATAATGAACAAAGTGCTTCATGTATGATGATCAAAGCGCTCCATGAACAACAAACAAGGTGCTTCTGCCCAACGAACACAAAGCGCTTCAAGTTCAATGAGTAAAACTTTCAGGCCTTAGTAGTAAATGTGAAAACGTTTTGGAAATAAGCAAATTATAGTTTCATTGTTTTTTGGGAAGCATAATATGTGAGATACATATTTAAGTCTTTGAGAATTTCTAGGCTGAGAGCAAATGTTTATGTTACGAATGCACAGTTGTTACATGATTGATATTCAGAGTATGACCATAGTCCAAAGCTCTTGCCATCTCTAGGTTCAGAGGCTGCAGTTTGTTCTTGTTCCATGATTCAAAGAAGGGGCTATGCCCAATTCACAAAGGATCTCAATCTGATATCACGGAGACGCCTTTATTCAAGAGGCTATTGGTGAGTTTACACTGTTATGAACGAGTATATGCATATTTGTTCTAACCGTTTATTATCAGATCTCTCTCCCTGCAGTTCCCTACCCTATTTCCCTTCCCCCCACCTGGCTTCATCATAACTCTGTGCGCTGATAGCTTTCTGAGTTAGTGATGCCAGGAGGTGGGCCTTTTGTTCAGCAGCGTGCAGATCCTGAGGAAAGGGCACTTTGACACAACTTTCTAAAAGTGGCAATTTCAGAATTGTGAATTAAAATCTGTCTGTACCATTATAGAGGATTTTAAATTACAATTCTTTTAAGTGTATTCACAATATCTCTATCTGCTCCAAAATCAAAGGTTATCACACATCAAATGTAATGAGGTAAGCCAGTGTTAGTCAATGGAAAGGATAGGCCTTGCAACAGTGAAACATGACTTCAGGAGGTTTCCATTGCCAGCACTTGTAAAACATACACTGACATGTCCTACTTTAAAAAAGTGTAATCTACCTTATCCTATGAGCCTTTAGCACCTATCCTAGGAGTGTCTTATATTTAATAAAAATGATGTTTTAGGCCTGGCAAAAGGTTTATTTTGCCAGGTGAAATGGCAGTTTAAAACTGTACTACAGGCTGCAGTAGCAGGCCCTCTAGTAGCATTTAATTTACAGCCCAAGGTGAATGTAGCACTATTTAGCAGGGACTTACAAGTTAAATAAATGTGCCAGTCAGGTGTAAGGCAATTTACCAAGTTTGAAGGAAAGAGCACAAACACTCTAGCACAGGTTAACAGTGGAAAACGTGCATAGAGTCCAAAAGCCAACAAAAACAAATTTAGCAAACAGAAGGTGTGAAAGCAAACATTTTGGCAGAATACCAGGCCAAGGATGTCAAATCTAACGAGCTTGTATTATACTGTACACATTTTATATTAGTCAAAAGTAAGACATACTTCATACTTCGCTCAGTCTTGTTGGTGAAGGCAAAGATGGTGCAAATCCTGTCTAGAAAAATTATGGAGGGATACACAGAATACCAGGCAATGGGGTTCACCTTACTGGTGATGAGAAATGGTCTCATGAACAGGGACTGGACTTGTCATCTGGAACAATGAAAAGTACAGATGAATGAATGTCAGACTGTTTTATATTTCATACAGGGTGTCATCCCTGTACTCCTTATGTGATCATGTGGCGGTAACCATCTGTTGTTGGTCAGGGATCTGTACATTGTGCAACCTCTGGACGAGGCCATTTGAGGTTGATACTTTGGAGGGTTTTTGATGGGATAGGTCTGTTCCAACAAAATGTGAGCATGCTTGCTGTGGTTACCAAAGTAGGGCAACAGTTTAGCTAAAGACTGGAAAGTTACTCGGAATTAACTCCATTGTTGGTAGTAAGGACATTAAAGGAGTCTATGAAGAAAAGGTAGATACTGCTGGGCCTCCACAGGTACTTCTTATGTTTGTGGGTGAAATGTAGAGAAGTAAATGACTAGGACATTAAGGTTTAATAATAATCTTCCAGAAGAACACTTTGAACAGTGGTTATCTGTATCTTATGATGAATTTAGTTATGTAACAGAACATGTAAACAACAGTGAGCAAACTGGGAACTGTGAGAAGTGTACATTGCATTAAAAGTGTCACCCTGGTGTGTCTATTGGCACCAAATATCTGTGTGTTGTTTAGAGGTTAATGTTGAAAACAATCCATAATATATGTTTGCCACATCTCAGATGGTAGTTCAAGAGGTTAAAACCGACCACTAAGTTTTGTATGTGTGTTTTTAAGTTAGGCACATATGGTACCGTTTTCATTAACGTGCGCCTCCACTTGCAGATTTTCTTATGAAGGGTCAGACAAATCAGCGCTGTAGTAATTCAAATGTTTTCGATAGACCAGCATTTCTCCTGCAAGGTGGTGTCATTTCACCATCATCATGCTGGAGGGTGTTGGAAATATAGTCTATTCTGTCAATGCAATTACATCTCAGGCAGAGGTTGTTATTGTGTATCAATATGTGAGGAAAGTCAAAAGATAATGTGGACTCACATTTACATTTATTCCAAAGTATCAGTTGGCAGGTGAATCCTATGCATTGAGATATCAGTACTGATATAGGCTCAGATAAATGAGTGATCGTAGTACATGAGTCTGTTTTGCTATGTTTGGAGCCAGGGTAGTAAACAAAGAAGTACCGGGTTTGGGCAAACACTATCCAAAGGGCATTCTTTGCACAGAGGCATCAACTGGATTGGAAA
This sequence comes from Pleurodeles waltl, assembly GCF_031143425.1. Classification (NCBI taxonomy): domain Eukaryota; kingdom Metazoa; phylum Chordata; class Amphibia; order Caudata; family Salamandridae; genus Pleurodeles; species Pleurodeles waltl. The sequence goes on from NC_090436.1 coordinate 523,502,439, forward strand.
AATGCTAATTTCCTGTGGCCTGTGACCACTTCTAAAACTCAGGAGGCAAAGACTGTGAAGAACCCATCTTTGATGTCTCTGACTTTGTTATTTTAAATGATAGTTCAAGTTTAAGAATGATAAGAAACCATGCTTAATAACCCTCTTTTCCACATTAGAATAAGCCAGCACCAAGAGTAGTGTTGAAGGAATCATATTGCAATATGGGCATATCACTGGGTGCAGGTTATAGTAGACTGTGAAGGAACCCATCTTTGATGTCTCTGACTTTGTTATTTTAAATGATAGTTCTATTATGGTAGAGACAAGTTTAAAAATGATAAGAAACCATGCTTAATATATCTCCCTTTCCACATTAGAATAAGCCAGCACCAAGAGCAGTGTTAAAGAAATCATTTTCCAATATGGGCATATCATTGGGTGCAGGTTATAGTAGAAAAGGAGGCACAGGAAATTTGGTATTTTGTTCCTGACAGGCAAGAGTCACTTCCAAGGACTAGGTATGTAGTATATTCTTCTTGATTAGGTAGGTTGGAGGATCAATAATACCTGGGCAGTGAGAAATAAAAACCTGAACAACTATAGGTAAATGAGAGCATTAGGTGGTGGCCAGTCCCTGACATCTTGTACTATTCGTTCATTCACAGTCACCACCCAATGAGTAACAAAACACTGCTCAGATGTTATATAAGCAAGTCAACAATACATCACATGTTTCTTTAGTCTCTCAAGGAATTTGTACAGATGCTTGATGATTACCTGTTGGTTATTTGAGTACATTAAGATGTAATCTATAAACAAACAAGGGATGCGTAGTCAAATAAGGGAAGATTATTGAAGGTTTGAAAACTGCAAAGCGTGTTACACAGCCAATGGCATTACAGTGTATGCGAGGTGTCAATATTTGGTGATAAATGTCATGTTTCACTTATGTTTGGGTATTTTTCATATAAGACTAAATATCCCATCAAGTAAGCTTTAATGAACATAGTCACTGATCAAATCAGAGTACAGTGTCACAAATGGCACTTCTTGACCGTGAGATCCTCACAATCTAGACAGAAGTGTAGATACCAAGTTTCCATGGAGCATAGGTCCCCTATTTCTTTCTAAGCAAAAAGTAGTTGGGCTCCTGAAGGTGACATTGTCTGCTTTATAGATTCTTTGGGTAGTCGTTTTCATGTAGTCCTGCACAACATTATTTTCATTGGGAAATGAGGAAAAGATTTTGCTATTTGGTTTGTGCATGTTTAGTAGCTGATCAATACAGCAGTCTTAGTTTCTGTACGTTGTAAGCATTTAGTTTTCCATTGGGCTCATCAGTTTCTGAAAGCCTGGTTGATACACTTTGCTATAAAATATCAAACATACTAGATTGCCATAACACCAGGTGACTCAACTGATGCGCAATAATAAATTTACTAACAAATGCTACAACAGTGATCTGGCTAAAATGCATAAAAAATGCCACAAAGAATGCAAATTAAGTTTGTCACTGTCAGAAATAGTCAAGTGTAGCTGCAGAAACTAGAAGGCACACAATCATCACACCCTTTCTGAAGAAGCTAACTGTGGATCACCCACCACAGTCTACTAACTCTCAATATCCTTTACCCAAATAAAATCTTGTCACAGGTAGTTATCAGACCTCTTCAAGAGCACGATGAATAGTACTTCATCCAGATTGATAGCAAGGCAGAAATCCAAACCCTTCTATGGTAAGGAATCATAACTGCCAAATATCAGAGGAGACCTTTTTGTCCCCCTTGACAAAGGCCACTAAGATGTCTTGATTCTCCTTGACCTTATAGCAGCGCCTGTTTTGAGCACTCTGTGAATCTGTAGATGGGGCTTAACTAGTGGGGTAGAGTAGCAGGGCCAACCTCAAAGGTGTGAGTATGATATTCAAATTCTATGTCAGGACTGGAGGCGAGGATTATGTTTAATCCTTTTTTGCATTTTATTAACAGCAGCCATAAGAACGTCATACAGCATTATAAAGAACCTTTCCCATAAACACCAGGGAAAGTAGAACAGAAAAGAATAGACACAACAGCCAATAAAGTCCTCTATCTAGTCCCCCTCTTTCTTTACTGCTCCACAGCCTTCAGGTCAGGTTTGAGTTTCTACTGTTAAAACAGACCTTTTTTCTTAATGTTTATTGATGTGGATGTCAGTTTTTCTATGAATCACTGCTCATATTGTCTACTAGAAGTGTAAAATTTGGTATCCATGCTTAGTGAGCTCTTACTATTGTGCGTTGCAAGAGACTCAGTCTAATGCTCCTCATTAGCAGGGTTTGGCATCCGCCCAGGGGTGTGACATGCTTTTAGGCTGCTGTGTTCCTGGGCCTCAGGCGGCATTGTTAAGGGTGAGTTTATCTTCAGTTTAGTGATTATCTGTGGCAACTCATATGAATGCTGGAGTCTTCTTGGCGGAAGCGATGTGCAGTGCCTATCGCCGAACACTAGCGGGTGTGTCTCTGTAACCAGAGAAAGCGCATTGCTCCGCAGGTCCACAATCGGCGTGCATTTAAAACAAGTGACACTGTGCTGATGCTCGCAGTCCCGATCTATCATCCCTGCCCTGCTGTATTCAGGGTCAGTATTCTAGAGCTTGAGTTTTTTTTTTTTTTTTTGGAAACAACATTGTCTTGATGGTCAATATAGTTCTATCTGTCTGCTAATTTTACAGCACTGGTAAGCGTTGGGGACACCCACCCAGGCCCTGTCCAGGTATCCCATGGGCATTCGAGTGTCCCAGGGAGAGCCCCTTCTGTGTGTATACAACACCGCTAACTGTACTTGCTAGTCCTTATTGCCAAATCCTTGCTATGCAGGAGAAAGAGACCTCCTTTACGGAGGAAGAGCAGATTCAATGGCTCCCTCTAAATAAGGAGTTTTGCGATGCAGTGGACCAATCTATCCACACTGTGGTGTCTTATGCAATGGGGCCTTTTCAGAAGAAACTGGAATAGCTGGCGGTCGCCTGCCCCTTCCTCCTCTTTGAGAGGTGATGCATTTACGCCCCTTTGGGCGCTCCACCTTATGGGCTACCCTTCCCTTCCCCTCATCCTGGCAAGGCTAAGACCAAATGCAAGAATACTGCTAATGAGGATGTTTTTGTGAGGCTCAAATTAGCTTTCCTGGCCAGGGAGGCTCCTCTTCTGCCTGCTGAGGCACGCCGGGCCTCATAGCACCACCTCTCCACCCTCCTCCCCCTTCAAACCCTGACGCTGATGACTTTCCAACTGGGTCTGATGTGGATGTGGAGCAATCTCAGCCTTGGCATCCCCCCTAAGGGGTTCTCTTCTGGCTTCTACCTGGTCTGCCCTCAATGACATGCTGGACCCGGATTATTTGATTCACCCTAGGTCTGCCAAATGGGTCCCAGATCCAAAATTGGCCTCCTATGTGGCGAGCTAGCTCAGGAAGCTTCTGGACAGGGAGGTCCAAAACAGCCTTCGGGCGAAGTGCCCCAGACCTTCCCTAGAAGACATAGTTGCGCTGACCTCGGAACTTGATTTCAAAAGGTTATTGCTAACTATATACGTGAACCCAAGAAGGGCATAGACGATCCTGGAATGCTTGCCAGGACAAACTTCTCGACATCTCCAGCCCTTTAACGAAAATATCAGACATGGCGGAAGATGCCAAGGTGTCTGGGTCCCCTATATCCCTGGAGATCTTTTCCTACTCACATCATTTGGCTGGGCAATGCTAACTGCACACTGTGCCACAGATAGTTCTTGATTAAAGTGGACCCTTTTTGGAGACCCTTTAATTAAAGAGTTAGGGAAATTTGTTTTGATCTTTAACTCATTAGACAAAGCGCAGGCCTCTATAAAGCGCATTTTCACCCCTAAGGTTTTCGTCGGGGTCAGCCCGTGGTCGAGGAAGCACGGCCAGCTGCCACGTCAGTAAATTCATTTAGTGCTGCAATTTCAGCGGGCCATGACTCTACTGAGAATCTACCGGTGGGAGAACATTACCTAGGGCGGAAATTACTTCAGGGTATCTGTTTGGTGGTGCCAATGATGTCTACATACTCCACATTATGGGATGTTGATTGAGGGCTCAATCTCTTTTTGTCATGGAAAAGTAATAAATATCTCTTATGGAAGGAACTTTCAGGTAAGTTGGCGATTCTCCTCTGCTTGGTGTCATGCTGTAGAGACTCGGGAGTCAGAGCTCTAGAGATTACAGGTTGAGTCTTTACCCCAGACGCGGTTACCTTCCATATCTCTAAATCCACTAAGACACATAATAAAGTAATATCTTATTCTGCTTTCCTGGACAATCCCAAACTATGCAGTGTGAAATGTATTAAGTGCTATGAAGCAATGGCAGGGGAGTTGCCGACTCCGAGTGAGCGTCAATTGCTGATTTACATTCGGGAGCTGTTTAAGGCAGTCTCTTCCCCAACAATAGCCCATTGGGTGCAATGGGTGATGCAAGGGGCAGGCATCAATACCAGCATGTTCAGAGCACACTCGTTGAAAGGTGCCACGGCGTCCAAAATATTCTGGCATAGTGCCCGCTTGGAGGATAATCATCAATGCAGCTGACTGGGCTTCCGATTCCACTTTTAAAACCTTCTATTCCTAGCCGGTAATGGACATGGCTTCCTGAGGTAAGGTTTAAACTAACATAATCCTCACCACCAGCCCTGACATAGAATACAAAAGGTCCTAGCTATCGCAAAGGAAAGTTTTCCATTATTAAGGACATGGAGGCGAGGATTATTCCCACCCACTGATCGGAGGCCATTTTTTTCCCTCCCGAAGTTTTCTGGAAGAAATGGTCTCAATCTACCTCCTGGTCGAGTTGTTGTACAATCATGAATGCCATGGTTATTGTTCTGTTGTTTATGACTCATGAGATACTACAGAGTAAACTTATGTACCAGTTTTATAACATTGGTAGAATCTGTCTTATGCACTGTTGTTGTTTTCCAGATGACGATTCCTCTAAACAAGAGTAGAAGATTTGGATAACACTGTGTTCTTTTCATCGCACATAGAAAGAGAGGGAATGAACAAAGATAGAGACTTTGTTAGAATGGACTGATCTATGATTGGCTGTTGTGTCTATTCTTTTCTGTTGCACTTTCCCTGGTGTTTATGGAAAAGGTAATTTATGATGTTATAAGATGTTCTTATGGCTGCTGTTAATAAAAAGCAAAGAAGAATAAAGCAAAGTCCTTGTCTTTGTGTCCTTAATAGAATTCAAAAATGTCCTTTATGATAGCTAGGAAATTTTGTATTGTTATCAATATGTCAGAGAAACATGTTAGAATTACTGAGTGCCTTGATCAAAGTCACCACTGAATGAATGAGAGTATCATCTATTTCAGGGGCGAAAAGACTTTATATTTCCTTTGCCTTAATCTTAGGAGGTTTTGGCCTTTACTTCTCCCCGTCAGACTGTCCCAATTTACTGGACTTTCCTCTGACCTATTATCCACAAATAAAAGTCAGAAATCTGGGGATCATTTTTAGTCTGTTTCTCAAATTTGTCTTGCATATCAAGGCAGCCGTCAATGGAACTGCTTTCCAACTCCTCCAGACAAATCACTAAATAGAGTTAACACTAGACCTGATGATAGCATGTCTAGCCTTCAGCAAAGTGAGCTACAACAACCGGACCAAAAATCGTGCTATGAGGATGCACAGGGTGGGAAATCAGGCAGCCAAAATGTGTCTGCATTCATCGAGACCTAACAATGTTAGGCTGACCCTGGACGCACTCCAATAGTTTCTGGATGAATCAATAACCTAATTCAACACTTTCTGTATTATGTACAAAGCCTATTGGAGAAAAGGTCCTGTCTAAGCTCAGGATCCACTTCCCAGTTGGGAACTTAAGGCTGGCATTTATTCCTCTGATCCACGAACACTCCTACAAAAAGGTTACACCCATTATGGAGGTCCAGGCATGGAAACTTTGGAACATTCTTGACCTTTAGCTCTGGTCAAAACGTCTCTTCAATTCAAGAAACTCATGAAAATTGAGATACTCAGAGCAACAATCATCCGAGCATCAGCAACACCAAGAGGAGTGGCTGAAGATTGCTGAATTATGGACTAGTCTTCACATCCAGCTAGACGTTAACTCCCTTAACTCATTTTATTTTGTTTGGTCTTACAAGCACTTGCAGGTGAGGTAGTACTTACAATCCCTCACTCGCAAAAAGAGCAGTGTCTGCTCCAAGAAACACTGGTAATCCTTATGGAACATACAGAAAATCAAAATCTACCAGATAATTAGTATACCAATAATTTCAATTAAATGTAGGCGTGTTCCAAAATAGAAATAAATGGTAAACCTATCTAGCGAGAGACTTGAATGAAGGCAAATGGATACTATTATTTCAGTGGGGGCCCAAGACAACACGCTTCCCTTCATGGTCGTAATTGTAATGCAAAATAGTACTACTATTCTTCTGTGTTTAGAGCCAGATGAAACGCAAGGCTATGTGAATGGATGGAGTGGATGTGGCAAACGTAGCATTCACTGTCCCATTCTGTGGTCACATCTACAGTTGGAACACTTCAGAATTACTCTCCATAAGGAGGTAAGTACTATTGCAGGCAAAAACATTTCTGAACTATCTAATTAGCTGATTTTACACACTTTTGGGTTAGTTTCATTTGTACTTCCTGGATTACATAAAATTGGGTACAGACAGAGTTTGGATATACAGGCATTAATAACAGCCCAACAACAAAGGAACACTTTTAATTACATAGAAGGGGAAGAATGGGCTTCGGACTACTTTGTTGAAGCTAGTTGTTGACAACCAAATTGACTTGCATGCTAAGAAAGGCATCAGCATCTAGAATTATACCAACATAATCAGCTACTAAGAGACCAACAACACAAAATACAGAAGTGAGAAAGTGTAAGAAAATAAGATGGATAGGGAAAGCAAGAGGGAATTAGAGGGTGAGCATTTGCAAGCATGCATTTATGACTCATACTCTGGACCATTAAAGTGACATTAGTGTTGAATTATCCCTCTGATTAAGCCACAGAACATTTTTTGTGAGTAGAGGTCTTAATAAAATGTAAGAACTTTAAGTACTTTGGGCCTCATTCCAAGTTTGGCTGGCGGCGGGGGCCGCCAGCCAAACGGGAACCGCCACTTGCCCGCTCCGCGGTCAAAAGACCACGGAGGCCATTCTGGCTTTCCCGCTGGGCCGGCGGGCGCCCGCCAAAGGAGCGCCCGCCAGCCCAGCGGGAAAGGCCCTGCAACAATGAAGCCGGCTCCGAATGGAGCCGGCGGGGTTGCAGGGGTGCGACGGGTGCAGTTGCACCCGTCGCTATTTTCACTGTCTGCAAAGCAGACAGTGAAAATCTTTATGGGGCCCTGTTAGGGGGCCCCTGTACTGCCCATGCCAGTGGCATGGGGCAGTGCAGGGGCCCTCAGGGGCCCCACGACACCCGTTCCTGCCATCCTGTTTCTGGCGGTGTAAACCGCCAGAAACAGGGTGGCGGGAAGGGGGTCGGCATCCCCATGGCCAGGGGAAATCCGGCGGGAAACCGCTGGATCCCCTTTTCTGACCGCGGATTTACCGCCGCAGTCAGAATGGCCCTGGAAGCACCGCCAGCCTGTTGGCGGTGCTTCCGTGGTCGCCGGCCCTTGCGGTCATGGACCGCCAGGGTCGGAATGACCCCCTTTGTGTTTTATGTCTGGTATCAAAGGCAGCTTCAGCTGTCTTGCCAGACCACTTGAAATCAATACAGTTCCTTCAACCATTGGCTTTATTGCCAGTATCATTCACGTCTTGACCAGTTGACTAGACAGCCATTTTGACAGGGATTACCTATTGTGAGAGTATCAGAGCCTGCCCTAGACTGGATTTTAGATATCCTCAGCAAGCAAAGCTAAATGAAAATGTTATCAACTACTTCATTGTCCCACAAAGCAGTGTTAAGCAATGTGATGGTGGCATATTGCCTCATTACCTGACATCATGCTAAGTCTTTTTTGCCACAAATGCAACAGGGTGCCCTTAACTATCCCCTCTGGGAGAGGAGAGGTTGAGAGAAGCATTTATCGTAACCAGCATCTGAAGATCCCTCAGGCACTGAGTGGCATCCCTGCTGTATTTTCACCTTGCCTGACATCCTGAGGAAACAGGAATAAGTAGAAATCTTTCTTCCCCACAAGGATATTCCGTAGACACCATTCCTTCCCTACTGCTGAAGGGGAGCTCATCAAATTTTCCCAGCACTGAGTCCCATGCTGAACCATAGGACGGTGCTACCAGCAGCAGACAAAACCTAGACCTGCTCATGGAAATTTTTAAATTCCCTTGAGGCTGTGGAAAGCACCATTTCATGAGGCCCACAACACTTAATTGTGGAAATGAGCACCTTTGCGTTTTTGGCATCGGTGGAAGTGGTAGACGGTCTGCTCTTTAGCCTCCATTGGTAAGGTATTCCCAAAATAATGGATTTAATCTAAACCATAAGCTGCATCCACAGAATCGTCCAGCTTCTTTAGAAAGTTATACTGCTGTCTAGTTTTATGTTAAATTACATCTCTAACATAGGGCCACATTATCACACTATCACAGATTGTTAGGCTTTGTCTGAGTCTGAGCTTTCATAGGTGCTATTGTTTTTGCTTAGTGAAGTGGAAAGAGTGCCATGTTTTTTACACAACCTTCTGCAATATATTAACAGCTGTTACACGCCTAGCCAGTTCCCTTTGTGCATTGTCCAACAGCCCCTGCATTGTGTGCTGCCTGGTTCCATCATACTATAAGCATCAGTACTGTTTGGCCACAAACCGATCTGAGCCACTTGGAGCACACATTCTTATCTGCATGGCTCGCTGAGCATTCAGACCCTCTTCAAGGTGTGGGGCTCTGAACCAACTACTGCCAAAAGTGACCGACTGAAATAATGGGCTTTCAGAACTTCTGTCAGAAGGAGTTAGATGTGTCAAACCTATATCCATACTCTTTATCCTTATTAGGCCAGGTATCTAGTTCTATCTGACATATCTTGAACTCCCCCTCAATGCTCAATTTCACTGACACATCCACTTCTGCTATATTCTATACACCGACCTGATGACTGGTAATATCTGTTGACACTGGAAGCTTTACAATACAATACTCTGATAAAAACATGTTTATTTCCATTAATTCCCAATGTATTTTACCCACTGTCACTATGTACTTTAATATCTTGTCTTTATTTTTCTGCCCACTGTTTAACAGAATCCATGCATGCACTTACATAATGCTCTCTGTTGTCCATATGTGTTTAGTACGAACCATTTAAGACAGTAAACATAAATATATATTTTCCCCAGTATTGTGATGCATCTGACAGCATAAGAGACAGCCCCATTCACCTATTAAAGTATAACCCACATAAGACATTTCTAACACCATAAGAGACAGCCCTTGGCACCAATCAGCTTATAACCAGTAAAGGGACATCACTAACTTAAAATAGTCTTAGAGCCTGCCATAGGGGGGTATACCGGCCAATAAAGGCTCTCTCCAGCGTTAGGCGAGGGCCTTTAGCAGGGGAGCGGGTCTTTAATGGCTGGTAAAGCCCGCTACGACGGGCTCTAAGGCTATTAGAACATTCTGCCACTAGAGGGCAGAATGTTCTAGTAAATAAATCAAAGTTCTCACAGAGCCCGAGGGGGTTGAAATCCCCCCAGGCTCAGTGAGGCCTATGTTCAAAGAACAGGAAGAAAGAACATTGGAATGTTGACGCTCCCGGCTTTTATCAGCCATTAAAAGCCCTGAGCACGCCATTGTCTCCAATGGAGCTCGCAACATTCCAATGTTCTAATATAGCCTTAGAGCTCGCCGTAGTGGGCGCTGCCGGCCATTAAAGGCCCACTCCAGCATTAAAGGCGCAAGCCAAAGGCGAAGGCCTTAAACAAGGGAGCGCTCCTTTAATGACCGGTACCGCCCGCTTCGGCAGGCTGTAAGGCTATTAGAACATTCTGCCACTAAATGGCAGAATGTTCTAATAAATAAAACAAAGTCTTCACGGAGCCAGAGGGGATTAGAATCCCCTCGAGCTCTGTGAGGCCTTTGTTCACAGCTATTGCTGTGAACAAAGGAAACATTGGAATGTTGACACTCAGGCTTTTACCAGCCAGTAAAAGCCCGGAGCACTCCATTGCCTGCAATGGAGTTCCCAACATTCCAGTGTTCTAATAAGAGATAGAGTTTAGCACAGATTAACTTATAACCATCAAAGTGATATTTCTAACATCATAGGAGACAGCTCCATGCAACTATTAACCCCTTCACTGCCAGGCCTTTTCCCCCTCAGATGCCAGGTCTTTTTTTGGCTACTTGGGGAAGTTCGTGCTTAGGCCCTCATAACTTTCTGTCCACATAAGCTACCCATGCCAAATATGCATCCTTTTTTTCCAACATCCTATGGATTCTAGAGGTACCCAGAGTTTGTGGGTTCCCCTGGAGGAGACCAAGAAATTAGCCAAAATTCAGCAAAAATTTCGTTTTTTTGTGGTTTTTTTTTAAATGGGAAAAAAGGTCTGCAGAAGGAGGCTTGTGGTTTTTCCCCTGAAAATAACATCAACAAAGGGTTTGCCGTGCTAAAATCACCATCTTCCCAGCTTTCAGGACGAGACAGACTTGAATCAGAAAATCACATTTTTTAACACAATTTTGGCATTTTACTGGGACATACCCCACTTTTACAATTTTTTGTGCTTTTAGCCTCCTTTTAGTTAGTGACAGAAATGGGTATGAAACCAATGCTGTATCCCGGACAGCTAAACCTTTCTGAAAAGTGGACAAAATTCTGAATTCGCCAAGGGGTAATTTGTGTAGATCCTACAAGGGCTTTCTACAGAAAATAACAGCTGAAATAAAAAAATATTGAAACTGAGCTGAAAAAACAGCCATTTTTCTCCACATTGTACTCTGTAACTTTTTCCTGCAATGTCAAATATTCAAAAGCAATATACCATTACGTCTGCTGGACTCTTCTGGTTGTGGGGATACATAGGGCCTGTAGGTTCATCAAGAACCCTAGGTACCCAAAGCCAATAAAGGAGCTGCACCTTGCAATGGGTTTTCATTGTATACCGGGTATACAGAAATTCATTTGGTGAAATATAAAGAGTGAAAAATAGGTATCAAGGAAACCTTTGTTTTTCCAAAATGGGTACAAGATAAGGTGTTGAGAGGCAGTGGTTATTCGCACATCTCTGAATTCCAGGGTCCCTATACTAGTATGGGAATTACAGGGCATTTCTCAAATAGACGTCTTTGTTACACACTGTTTTACATTTGGAAGGAAGAAAAAAATTAGAGAAAGACACTCGTTCTGCTATTCTGTGTTTCCCGCTAAAAATGGTACCTCGCTTGTGTGGGTAGGCCTAATGCCCGCGACAGGAAACGTAACATGGACACATCACATTTTTACGTTGAAATCGAATTTATTTTTTGGAAAGTGTCTAGCTCTGGATTTTGGCCTCTAGGTCAGCTAGCACCTAGGGAAACCTACCAAACTTGTGCATTTTTCAAAACTAGACACCTTGTGGAATCCAGGATGGGGTGAACTGTGGGGCTCTCACCAGGTTCTGTTACCCAGAACTCTTTGCAAACCTTAAATGTTGGCAAAGAAACACTTTTTCCTCATATTTCGGTGACAGAAAGTTCTGGAATCTGAAAGGAGCCACAAATTTCCTTCCAACCAGCATTCCCCCAAGTCTCCCGATAAAAATGGTACCTCACTTGTGTGGATAAGCCTAGTGCCTGTGACAGGAAATGCCCCTAAACACAACGTGGACACATCACATTTTCCCAAAGAAACCTCTTTTTTGCAAAGTGCTCAGCTGTGGATTTTGGCCTCTAGCTCATCCGGCACCTAGAAAAAGCCTAACAAACCTGGACATTTCTGAAAACTAAACACCTAGGAGAACTCAGGATGGGGTAACTTGTGGCTCTCTCACCAGGTTATGTTACCCAGAATCCTTTGCAAACCTCAAAATTTGTCCCAAAAAACTCAGTTTTCCCTCACATTTTGGTGCTGCAAAGTTCTGGAATCTGAGGGGAGCCACAAATTTCCATCCACCCAGCGTTCCCCCAGGTCTCCCGATAGAAACTGTACCTTACTTGTGGGGGTAGATCTAATGCCTGCGAAAGGAAATGCCCCAAAACACTATGTGGACACATCAAATTATCAAATACAAAACTACCTGTTTTTGAGGGGGGCACCTGTGTTCTCGGTCCTGGGCTCAGCAGCCACCTAGGGAAACCTACCAAACCCAAACATTTCTGAAAACTAGACAGCCGAGGCAGACCAGAGAGGTGTGACTTGTGTGGATCCCCCAGTGTTTTCTTACCGAGAATCCTCAGCAAACCTCAAATTTAGCTAAAAAAAAAATCTAATTTTTCCCACATTTCTGTGTGGGATCACCACACCGGTGCAAATTTCCTATCACCCAACGTTCTCCTCAGTCTCCCGGTAAAAATGATACCTCACTTGTGTAGGTGGGCCAAGTGCTGGTGACAGGGAACAGCCAAAAACATGTTGAAAATGAGGGGGGAACCAAAGCGGGTCCAACAGGGCAGTTTGAAAAAAAAACATTTTTAGGCTGATAAGTGCATCAGAATTTTTATCAGTATAAATGAGACAATGCTGGGTGGTAGGAATTTTGTGGATTCCTGCAGATTTTGGAAGGTTCCATCACAAAAATGTGGGAAAAATGTGTGATTTCAAGCAAAGTTTGAGGTTTGCGGGGCATCATGGGTAAAAAAATGGTGTAGGGTGCATGTGAAGCACACTATCCTGGACTCATCCAGATGTTTAGTTTTCAGATGTGTCTAGGTCTCGTAGATTTTTCTACATGGCAGCGTCCTAAATTCCAGAAGGTGCGGCCCTCACCATTCCAAGTGGGACAATTTTGAGAGTTAGACAATCTCTCATGGCCCAAATGTAAAACCACAACCCAAAATAATCAAATGTCCTCTTGCTTCCTGTTGGGATAAGCTCTTCTAGTGTGTGGGGGGAGAGCTGAAAGACTGTTACCTCCTTCAGTTGGGGAGGGGGCATAACCATGCCCATACTGATGGTAGCCAACACCCCACTTTTTATTTTTTATTTTTTATTCCCTATCATCTAGTAGGCTTTCTGCCCCATCCCCCCGGGGAGTGGATCGGGGGTAATTGCCCCATCTACCCACCGGTGGGCCGAACAACTTTGTCCCCATTTATTTGGGTTGGGGGTATGGCCATATCCCCACCCTCTTTTCTGAAAAAAATCTTACCTGGTGGGCTTTCTGCCCCCTTCGGGGGAGATGGGCTTACAAAACTAGGCCGATCTGCAGCCAAGGGGGCAGAAATGGCAAATAGTAATGTGTCCCCGTGGGGAGCGACCCTTGCTCAAGGGACTGCCCCCCCCCGAACAAAACACACACACACACCAATCCCTGGTGCTTACGTGGTTTCTGCCACCCGTCACCCCTGGGGGACGATGGGCCTAATAGAAATAGGCTGATATGCCCCCAAGGGGGTCAGAAATGGCCGAAAAGACAATTTGCCCCAAGGAGCGACCCTTGCCTAAGGGGTCACTCCCCTCCTGTAAAAAAAAGTAAACAAACCAAAAGAAAAATTATCCCTGGCATCTAGAGGTTTCTGCCCCACCTGGGGGCAGATCCGCTTAATAATAATAGGGCGATCTACCCCCGGGGTGAGGGGGGGCAGAAATGGCCTAAAAAGTAATTGCCACCCAGAGGAGCAACCCTTGCTCAAGGGGTCGCTCCCATCTTTCATTTTTGTAAAAAAAAAAATAAAAAAAAAAAACACAACTCCCTGGTGTCTAGTGGGTTCTGCTCCCCAGGGTGCAGATCGGCCTAATTAAAATAGGCCAATCTGCCCACAAGGAGGGGGGGGGCGGAAAAGGCCTAGTAATTTATTACCCCCCTGGGGAGCGGCCCTTGCCAAAGGGGGTGCTCCCCTCATTCATTAGTAGTACAAAAAAATCCCTGGTGCCTAGTAGGTGTTTCTGCAGCCCAATCGCCTCATGATCGGGCTGCAGAAATGCTCACAGAGGCATAAAAGGAAAGGCCTTTCCTTTCCTGTCTCCGTGCCGCCCCCAGCCTCAGGATCGGAAGAGAAATACAAAGCATTTCTCTCTGATCGTGCTGGGAGCTGAGCTTCCAGCACGGTGAGGGCGGCCTCTGATGAGGTCAGCACGCGATCGTGTGCTGACATCATCAGGTGTCACTGGGGAGGTTGGGGGGTTGGAGTGGGGGTGGAAGAGGAAGCGATTCCCCTTCCATCGCTGCCCATTGAAGGGGGGTACCAGGCCATCTGGGGGAGCGCTAGCGCTTCCCTCAAGGGCCCATACAAGGACATAATGGTTCCATCCTGGGCACCCGAGCGGTGCTACCCAGGACGTAACTGTTACATCCCAGGCCCCCAAGGGGTTAACATATAACCAACACACAGTAACAACTTTAGCATTATAAGAGACAGCCCCAGCATATATTAAGTTACAGAGAATGACTGAGACATTGATTGTGCTTTACTATACATTAGCTCTCCCTTTCTTCTCAATTGAGCATTATATGGGAAAATGGCACACAGGGACCCAGCAATTTGGGACTAGCAGACACAAAGTCTACTGCTTGCGGAGATATGCTGGAGCACCACTATCTGACTGCAAGCCTGACAGATTTACAAGTTACATGGATGGAGTAAAAATGGGTAGGGAGATCACTAATGGCCCAGCCAATATATTAACCATGAGGCTGATAAATATATATAATATTAGATAGGGATTACACTAAACTATCACAGGAAGAAGAAATGTGTGATGTAAAATGCTTTGATAATTTTCTAATGTTCATTGTAGTTAATATAATAACTACTGAGATTATCATTCTGATACATAAAGTTTATGTGTTGATTGTATGTAATAAATAAGCTTTTACTGTAAAACCCAATAGCTATGGGTGTTTAATATTTCCATTTGCCGGGATGAGGCTACAGATAGGACTTTCTCTGGCAGGGTTGTCTGACACATAAAACTCTGAATCCAAGTGAGCCTAACTCGCCATAGAGAAGAGTGAGTGATATCTGGCTGTTCTTTACTTTGGAGGTGGTGTGATATGCATCATCCAATTGGGGGCTAGGAATATCTACCCAGGTGTGCCTGGTTCACAACATGTCTTTTCATGCAAAATAGGATGTAGAGTCTTCTTGCAGCTTCATGTTTGGCAGATTTAATAAGCACCTGAGAAGATCTCCCTTACTCTGGTTTTAACATCTGTCCCAACTACAGCCAGTGCTATAGACAAACACTTATATTTATTCATTATTTGTCTATAGATAGTGTTTACAATAGTCACACACCTAAAACATATCCAAATAGATGTATCTTGTCAGAATATGGCCCATATGGTAAGAACTCTTCCTCATTTCTTTCAGAGGAACGGTCTTTTCCTGACGCAACCTTCCCTCCTAATAGCATTTCTTAACATTACCAACCCCTGCCTTCTTGGCAACCTTATTCTTATGTGGTAATCCCTTCACAATATACTTGTTCACTTTTCCAAGTTCTCTTTCCACTCTTTTACCTTGCATGGGCTTTGTCCATTCCTCAGAAATGTGACACTTCTGGACACTCAACAGAGTTACAGTTGTTAACCATATTAAACGTGTGAGACAATCAGCTTGTTTGTTCTTCAAACCAGGTAAATATATGCAAAAATGAAGTCCTGGGTATTGCAGTTTCTGAACCCTTGCAAGAGAAAAAAAATTGAACTTGTAGTAGAAGCTTGTGATCACCTCTAATTTTTAATCTGATTTTCCCCAAAAACAAACAGAAGTGGAAAGTTGTCCAGTAATGCCCTACGCCTCTCTTTCATTCATCAAATAGTTATGTTCTGCTCCTTTTAGTTTCCTACTTGTGAAAGTAATCATCATATCAATAATTTGTTTGACCACACTAAGGGCCTGATTTAGAGTTTGGTGGACACAGCTTCTCTATCACAAGTATGACGGATATCCTGTCCACCGTATTACAATTCCATTATATCCTATGGAACTTGTAATACGGCAGATAGGATATACCCATCATGTTTGAAATGGACTAACCCATCCACCAAACTGTGAATCAGGCCTTAAGTCATTTAACACTTGCGTCACATGTCAATTTGGCACCTTCTTTTGATTCAAAATAACACAAAAAGGTACCCCTGCCAATCTCATCCTTGTTGCCAGAATGTTCAAAATACTATGACAAACAAAGAAGATGAGAGGGAAACTAGCACTATTTAAGTTTTCTGGCACCACTGCATTAGTCAGAACCTGAGACTCACCAGCCCAACATCTGGAATACAGAACAGAAATATTATATTGATGAAAAAAGCCATATCTGCAGGACACTGCTGAAGTTTACATTATAACACAGTCTTTAGTTAAGCTTCTACAAGCTAGTGACCACTTTGATCTGTAAGTGGATGACACATCTAATACAACCTACCATTCAAGATTCCGGAGGAAAAAGAATTGTATTTATTTACAGAGGGCCTATGCCTCACCCACTAGTGGATAACGTTCAGTTTCCTCAATCTGAGATGGAGCTACTTCTAACTTCGCCTGACATTTCAAACTGGAAAGGAAGTGTCTGGTCTTGGTAAGGAAGCCCCTGCCTACTCTGATAAACCCAGTTAATAACCTCCAAATCTATATCAGCAATAATCTATGTCTTGAAACCCAAGTTGAATAGGTGGGGCATGGCTGTTTGGCAGAACCAAGACCTTTAAAGACCATCATTATGCATACTGTCAGTTTCAAATTCTGATTTTGAATACTGTGGTCCAATTGTAATGCAATTACAGTAGCACTGTCTTGCAGGTCCAGAAATGTTACTGAAACACCATTAACTGGCGCAAATCATAGTGACTACAAAGATGTTCTGTAGAAACCACACCTCTTCCACTTTATATCTTTGCCGGTTATCGAACTAGCTATCACTCACCTTTAAAGACATTTCTATAACCTACAAGGCCAGGTATCAGAAGGTCCCTAACTTCATTGCCTTTAAAGTCAAAGAGTATGTTCCAGGGTAAACTGGATCACAAATATGCAGTGTTTTTATATTTAGACTCACACATCAAAAAGTATGGCTTTCTATGTGGCCGATCCTAAATGTTGGAATTCGAGCCCTTGGTCTCTGCACGCTGAATCCTGTATCTTCAAAGTTTGAAAAAATGTCATAAACATAGTTGTTCGCCTTACAACTCAACCATACCTTCTTTTTAGCAGATGAATTACACCCAGTGTTATGTTTGCTCGTATGTAGCACTAATTACAGAACTCACTGGTTATATGAACAGTTTAATCGTTCCTTCATCCAACTGTTGCCTATTTTGACAACAAATGCGTCAGTCTACAGCTATACTACCCTGCCAAATTGAAATGTTTTTCTTTTTTTTGCACTTGCCATTTCTGCCACGTTTAAACAGTACTATTGTATCAGAAATCTCCTCTGATCTCACTCCCTTTCTCAGTCTAAAGGTCACTGCGATACTTTTATCAGTGCTGCTGCTATGCTGTGACAGTCTTGCAAAGAGATCATAGCAACTCTTTACTTTAACATGGGAGTCCCAGTGGAAGCCACAGCACTCAAACAATTTCCATTCCAGAAACATACAATCTCTCAAAGTCTTCACCAGAGGAAACTGTCCATCCCACAGTGCAAAAACCCTGCAGCTACATTTTCATGAGCTATATTGTAAGTTCCCCATTGCATTGCCATTAGAGTACTCTGACAGAGCAGTGAATTCAAAGCACTACAGTTCAGAACCCAGGGTATCAACCAACACTGACAACGGTTATTATTCCAAACTAAGGCATTAGTAAGTGAATAAGTCCCATGCCATCTTTGATCTGCTACAAATGTATGAACTTCCTTTGCTACTGGCTGCCAATACCTTTGAATCGCACAGCCTTCTTGCTAGCTGGCAGTCTTTTTACTTGCCTTGGGCACATTCCGCAGTCGATGAGAAAGACTGTAACACAGGTCTGGATTAGCTAGTGGTGCTACTCTTGAAGCATTCAAGAGGGGCACAAGTGGGGCTGAGTGTTTGAGTAAAGTCCTAGAGTGAAGAGACATGCCATTAAATTGATTAAAAGAATGGTTAGTAGGACCTAGAGAGTGGGTATACTATGCAGAAGGCTATTGTAAAGCTCACTTTTTAAATGGCTATGGGTTAGCAACCATTCCTATAAGGGATTGAACTTAAATGCATGCAAGATTTTAACTGTTATGTATCCTTAAGTGTCAGAGATCTATGCAGCAAGTCTATGCCCACACGCTATTACTAAGGGATAATTAGGTTTAGAAGTCGCTTTCATGTCAAAATGTGAAATGTATACCCTGATAGGGGTTAATGCATGAAAACATAAGTGGAAGAAGATTACTGTTTAATTAAAGCAGGAATGGATTAGGAGGTGGCCTGCAACTTGCAGAAGCTATGTAATTCTTTTTTTGTTTTAGACTTTGTTTATTTTCTTTTTTCAAAGACATTACATCTCTTGGTCAATATTCATACATTATGATAGTAGTTTCATACACAGAATCAGTATTACTAGCTCCTGGCTGGCATTGCAGTGGGTCCATGCCCGTGCTATACGACTACATTAATTCAGGATCTATCACATAACATATATACACCCATACATCATAACCTATAGGATGCATACCAAAGAGCAAGGATACATCAATGTCTCATCTTAACGAATCAGAGCTCTAAAGAAAACTCCAAACATAACACCTTAGGGTCTTATCCTTACAGGAGCTCTTATGGTAGGTCATGTTGGGGGGGAGGTACCAGTATGGGGAACCATCACCCAGGGCAGTGTTGTCTCTAGTGTTAGAGGGTGTCCATGCTAGCTGCTTGTGTTGAGTCTGCAAAGGCCACTCACATGGCTAACACACACGCCTGCAATGTGCCACCAGTGGGCGCAAGTTATCTGTCACCGACATCGGACACGCATCTGTATAACTTAATGGTGTCTGCTAGGTGTGCCCCTCGCCCAGTGTCTCGTCTACTCAGGGGTTGGGCCTAGGTCTCTCAAGGGTGCCCGCATCATAGCTTCTGTCTCCCGGTTCTTATCCTGCTCCCATGACTCCCACGCCTCAACCACCTCAGACCATAGAGAGGCAATGGGGCGCATACCCACCCTGTGCTTCCTCTCTTTTCAATGAGTGTGTCTTCACCGGTGCCCACTTTGTCACATCTCGTTGCCATTCCTCTAGTGTCGGGCCCACAGGGGATTTCCAGGCCATGGCTATCCGGTGTCTAGCTAACACCAATGCTAGGTCCAGGAATCTGTTGCCAGCCTTCCTAGGGGTTGGTCTAGTGAACAGTCCCAACAGGCAGAGAGAGAGGCCAGTCATCAACTGCCTGTTCAAAGTGTTCCCCAGTATTCCCAGGACCCTAAGCCAGAACTGCTGTACACCAGGGCACTTCTACGTCATGTGGTCGAAGTCTGGGTCACTGCATCTTGGACATCCCTTTGGGTCTCCTCCATATATTGTTCTGAGCCTGTGTGGTGTTAGGTATGTCCTATGGATGTAGTTGTATTGGAGATACTTAAATCGGGAGTTACTGGACACCATGTGGGGGTAAGCGAGAACACTTCGCCACTCGGAATCTGTCAGCTCCTGACCCAGGGTCACCTCCCATCAAGATCTCAACGTCTGTAGTAACTTTAGAGTCAGTTCATTTAGTGCTCTATAAATCCAAGTGACTAAATAAGAACCGTCACCCACTGGCAATAGGAGCGGAAGCACTCTATACACATCAGGTTCTGCATTCACCGTGTTTCAAAGGCCCCCTATGGCTTGTGTCAATGCATTGTAGGTAATGAACTGCCCAACGGGCAAGCCGGTCTCAACAGTGAGGGCCTCAAATGGGACCAGCACACCAGCCCGAAACACAGTCCTCCAATGTCACCACTCCTACTTTCGTCCATGGCCTCATCTGGCGTGTCGTGAAAATCCATATCGGAGTGCCATGAGGTACTCCCACCAGCGGCAGTTCGGGCACATACAAGACTCTCACACCAGTTCGCCTCAAGCTCCGCTTCCAGCAGGTCAGGGCTACCATCAGGAGAGCACCCGGTTCCGGAATGGGAACCCTTGAGACGAGCATTCTAGCTAATAATATGTCTCCATTAACGTTCCCGTATGTTAAACCCAGATCCTGGAGATTCCTGCCCGCCAACCTCCTCGCAATCCACTGGAGCGGAGTCGATAGATAGTGTAATTCAAAATCTGGTACCACACCCCGCCCTCACCTGTGGGACGACGAAGTGTGGATATGGGCGTTCCCTACCTACGGCCATCCCAAAGTAATTCCCTGAGGAGAGCATCAAGGTCCCTGAAACAGCGTACTGGAATGGACACTGGGAGGTTAATAAAAAAATATAGGAAGCGGGGCAACATCAGCATTTTAGTCAGGGGCACCCGGCCATTAGTGGAAGCTTGAGGGAGCGCCAGAATTACACACAGGATTTCAGAGATCTAAATGCTTTACCCAAATTACCATCCCGAAGGTCTCAGGGATCGTGGAATATTTGTGGACTGTATCCGCAAGTAGGGGAAACACACATTTTGTTTTCTATTCACCTTTAAGCCTGATGGGCATCTAAACTCCTCAAGTATTTGTAAGGCCCAGGGAATCCCCGTTGTCCCATCCCACAGGTAGACCACCAAGTCATTCGCATATAACGAGATAACAGGATTAGTGTCTCCCCTCAGCACTCCACGGTCAAGGCCCTGTTGTTGGAACTGTGCCGCAAGTGACTCAATAGCTACGGCGAACAGGAGTGGGGAAAGGGGGCATCCCTGCCTGGTGCCACAATATATGGTGTAGGCCTCGAAAATCACTTTACCGGTCCTCACCCTCGCCACTAGAGAACTATACAGTAACTGCACCCATTGGTCACCCAATCCCATATAGATCATCACTGCCCTTAGATAGTCCCACCTCAATGAGTCAAATGCTTTCTCCAGATCAACTGACAGGAGCATAGCATTGGGGTGGTGCAGGTCCGGGGGGGATGTGTAAGAGCGAGTGCAATCGTCTAAGATTCAGGGAGGTGCTACATCCTGGTATAAAACCATTTTGGTCACTGTGCACTAACTGAGTGATATTGGGTAGCAGTCAATTAGCCATGATCTTGCTCAATATCTTAAAGTCTCAATTTAGCATGGACAATGGCTGGAAATCAGTCGACTTAGGCGGTCAGTTTGAACCTGGCGGTAATGATCGCACCGCCGGTGATGGCGGCAACTACTGTTAACAGGCCGGCGATGCAGACCGCCAAATAATGAAGCATAAGTGAAACAGCCAGTGGCACATCCACCCTCAGCCATCTTGGAAGCACTAACAGCAGAGGCCACCTACAGGCCGGCGGAAAGGCTCAACCCGACCAGCATTTGAACACCACACCACCATCAGTTCCGGGGCGGGAACCACCGCCACTCAAAGCCTGGCGGAAATAACCAAAATAAAGGGAAACACTCACCGGAGGCACACAGAACACGCCACCATGGAGCGAGAGTTGCAGATAATGCCATTTCTTATCCTTGCCATATTCCTCCAGGACCGTGACCGCCAATGAAGACGATGACGGTAAGTACCCCAGCCTGGCACAAAAAGGAGGAAAGGACACAATTACACATCCTCCCACCCCACCCACACCGCAACACACACCCTACCCCTCCAACCACCCCAAGCCATACACACCCTAACAAAATGTACTTACCAGACACAAGCCAACAAATACCTGCACCAATGCACATACCTCTGCACTCCACACCCCCACAGTGAAACACTGCACATTTGCACATTTTTAATTTTAAAAACAAAATCTATTTACCAAAGGCCATTGGCCAGTCTAAAGTCCCGGTAGGGCAAAGATGGCCCACACTTGACTCCCACGATGGAAGGGAACACTCCACTGAGAAGGGGCCTCAGTGGGGCATCCAGGCACCTCAGGGTTCAGGGGTAGGGGCTGGCAGGGGTGGGGACTCATCTTTAAAAGGGGGATCTTGGGCATAGGCTCTGCAGGTGGAGACGGTTTGGGCTTGTCCTTGGGAGGAGGAGGAGCGGGCCTGCACCGGGGGTGGCAGAGGGACCTGGGGCAACAAGGGCCTTCTTCTTCTCTGTGGAAGGGGCACAGAAATGGGTATGGCGGACCGTGGAGGACTTGGATGAGGAAGAAGTGGGTTTTTGGAGGCCAAGGGAACGTTTAGGGACAAGACGGGGTGGGCCAGTTGGTTCACACAGGTGAACATGGGGGAAGGAAAGCTTTCAAGGTGCAGCTGGAGGGGTTTTGGAGACTGGTTTGGAAGTGGAGGATGAGGGAGTGGTGGTATGAGGTGTAGGTCTGCTGTGCTTGGATGCAGCTACCTGTACTGTATGTCCATGTTTGATGGATGTGTGTAGTGGATGTCTGTGAGCGTTTCTGGGTCCTGGGATGAGGGGGAAGGGGGGTGGACACAGTGGGGGAGGTCGATGTTGCTGTGTCTGCCTGTGAATGTTGGGGGGGGGTGTCTGCAAGTGGTGGGATGTGTGGTGCTTGTGTTTGGCTGCCTGCTTCTTGGGTGTTGATTTGGGTGCATGGCTGTCTGGATGTGTGCTTGGGATGGGAGAAGGGAGTGGGGTGCTGGAAGGTGTGGAGGTGGTGGGGGGGGGGGGAGAGAGACCAGGGACACTGGCTGCCGTCAAAGAGGAGGCCAGAGCCTGAAAAGATCTCTGGAGGTCAGACATGGCACTGTGAATGCCTTCTACGAACACATTGCATTGATGCATCTGGAATGTCAGCCCCCGGATGGCATTCACAATGGTTGTCTGACCAACAGAGATACTTTACGGGAGGTCAATAGGAGGTCATTAGCCCTGCTGCCCTCAATAAGGGCAGCAGGGCTAACAGGGGCAAGAGATGAGGTGCCTGGGGCAAAGAAGACGCCCACCCTCCTGGGTGAGCGGGCACGGGCTACACGCTGGAGAGCTACTGGGAGGGCGGTGATGGTTTGGGGGGTGGAGGAAGATGGCAAAGAATGGGTGGGCCCAGTAGGGTCTGCCACCACCAGGGAGCTGCCGTCAGAGGAGTTGTCGGAGTCACTCCCTCCAGTGGTAGTTGCCTTCCCCCGGTACTCCCCCCGCCCTCCAACCCACTGGTCTCCTTAGAGTCAGTGGACCCTGCCTCCTGGGAACCGTGGGCTGCATCCCCACTTGCCGGTGCCTCAGCTTCCTCGCCAGATGATGCTACAGCACACAGAGTGGGGGACAAAACAAGAAAGAAGTAGGTTAATTCAAGTTCAAACATACCTGTTGGCACACATACACCACCACCCATCTCATGCACCAACCCCCAGCAGACAGAATAATTCACCTGAATGTGTCCCTGACTGCTAGGCAAGATCCCACAGTACACTACTTGACCATCCTGGCCCTCTACTCCGATATACTTTGCAATGGGATACAATGAGAGATGTTAGCAAGACAACAAATCTGCTATTCCATGAGGTTACAACTAAACCAATAGCCCAAACAGGAGAGCCCTCACAGGCCTACATCCCCAGTCATATCTACCTAAAGACACCATCCCACGGACGTAGAGGGGGGCAGCACTGAAGGAACACCCCTCTATGGGCCTGCCACTGCACTGCATGCGCACCATGGCACCTAACTACACTCAGCATAGCAGCATCACATTAGTGTAGGTACTCACCCCCTTGTGGCTGCTGTGCTGCCTTCAAGCACCCATCCGAATTGGGATAGGTCACTGCCAGTATGCGGGCCATTAGGGGGCTCAGGGTCTGACAGGCACCTCTCCCTCGTTGGGAGGCCGTCCCCAGCTGGGCTTCTCTGGTCTTCTGAGCCCAGAACTGTAGGTCCTCCCACCGCTTCCTGCAGTGGGTGCTCCGCCGGATGTAGAACCCCAGGGTCCGCACTTCCTTGGCGATGGCTTGCCAGAATCCTATCTTCTGATGGGCGCTGACCTGCATGGGACACACAGAGTAAAGAAAAAGACGTCAATGTGGGTGCTCCTTTCACAAATGCCAAGCCAGTTCGACCTCACACAGCCCATGGAGACACACATATTGACAATAGCCAAGACAACAAATGCCAGACACATTAGGGGTAGACATCCACACAGCCAACAAAAAGGCCTACAGGCATCTGCCACATTCTCACACATTCATGGAGGTCAAATAGCAACTTACCTGAGACTCTGGTCGTCCATACAGCTTCACATACCAGGGTAGGACCCCGTCCACCAGCTTCTCAAGCTCCTCCGTGGCAAAGGCCGGGGCCCATTCCCCTGTGACACGTGCCATTATAAGGATCAGAGTCAGGACACAGAAGCTCACGCAGTGGAGTTCCGTTCCTCTCGAGGTGCAGGAGTCAAGTGGCAAGGGCATGACAAAATGGACGTATTTCCCGCAGCGGTGTGCACCGTCACCGCCGGCGGTGATCGTGAATGGCCCTGCTTCCCCTTAGACGCCAATGTTATCCAATGAAGAGGTGCAAGGTGGTGAACACTGCCTACTGCCATGACGATTAATGCCGGCGGAATGAAGTCCCTTCCTACACGTCACTACCTGTAAGGCAGGGGGCTGCCATTTTGCATACACCAGCCCCTCATAGTCTGTCTGGGGTCCTAATCCATGGCTCCATTCCTTCTCTCCTTGGATGAGTAATGGTCTTATCAGTGATCCTCCTCATGGAATTATATTGGGAAGTGTGCCTCCACTGTGATGCAATGCAATATGCACACCACACCATACAATACCCTGACAGGATCACCAAGTTCTCTGTGTCTGTGTGAGGGACAATAGTGTTGCATGTACAAGATGAATTGTGGAATAATGTGATTG
Organism: Pleurodeles waltl; assembly: GCF_031143425.1. NCBI lineage: Eukaryota > Metazoa > Chordata > Amphibia > Caudata > Salamandridae > Pleurodeles > Pleurodeles waltl. Next base: position 523,527,362 of record NC_090436.1, read on the forward strand.
AAGTGTTTGTGGCAGCTCAATGTGTCTCTATTTCCCCCCCTAGGTACATACTCATGTGGCGAGGGAGGGCCCAATCTGTTTACATACTCCTGGTTGATTTGGCCACAATGGAGGAACGTCACATCATCATCACTTACTGTATGAATCGAGCCTGGTCTGGAACGCAGTGCAGAAATGGAGCCTGTTCTGATGCCAGCTAAGAGGAATGCCCATGCCATCCCTACAACTGTGCAGGTACTATCTCTGCTACATTTGCTGGCCCTGGGCTCATTCCAAGTGACAGTGGGCATGGCAGCCGGTGTATCTCCGCCAATGTTCAGCCAAATCCTGTAAAAATTTCTGGATAAGTTTGTGCAACACCTGCAAAGTTATGTCCAGTTCCCCCAAAGGGCTGATCTCACCTCCATCAAATCTGGATTCTATGCTTTTGCTAATATCCCCCATGTGATAGGTGCCATTGATGGTACCCACATAGCCCGTATCCCCCCAAGAGTAAATGAACAGGTGTTCAGAAATCGTAAAAGCTTTCACTCCATAAATGTCCAGTTGGTGTGTTCTGCTGATCAGTACGTTACTCATGTCAATACAAGATTCCCAGGATCAGTCCATGACTCCTTTGTCCTGAGAAACAGCAGTATGCCACACATGATGGGACAACTACAGGGGGGCAGAGCTTGGCTCATAGGTGAGTGTGTATGACACTGGAACGGTTACATAGCTGACAGGCAGGCTGGATGCAAGTATATTTTGTGTGTTTCACCCCTCTTTCGTCCACTTTTCCAGGGGATTCTGGCTACCCAAACATGCAATGGCTCCTGACACCTGTGAGGAATCCCACGACAGATGCAGAAATCCATTATAATGAGGCACATGGTCGCACTAGGAGGGTTATTGAGAGGACCACAGGACTCTTGAAGGCAAGATTTTGCTGCCTCCATCTCTCTGGAGGGTCCCTGTGCTATGTCCCTGACAAGGTGTGTCCTACTGCACTACTTGGCTCTGAGGAAAGCTATCCCACTACTGGATGAAGTGGACAAAGTCCAACCACCCCTGCCACCTCAGAGGATGGGTGAGTGTCATGGGGAAGAGGAGGGGGAAGACATCAACTCCAGGACCCAGCTAATCCGGCTATACTTCCAGTGACTCTCAGGTACTGTTCTATGATGCCAATGGGTTTACTGCATTGTTTCAGGGTGACCTAGTGTTGTGGTGTCCCTTACCAGTGATGTGTAGAATTCATGTATGAAGAAGGAGATGTGTGTTACAGCATAGGAATGTACAGTGTGACATACTTCGGACAATGCAGTCTGTTAGACCCCCTCATTAAAAAAAAAACAGCATTATGATGGAAACTGGCTAAAATATTCACATTTACATTTGTTTGCAAACTTAAATAGAGGACAGATGTTTTGAGTGCACAGGTTTATTTATTGCAAGTAAAAACATCCATGAGTGATGGGACGGTGTAAGGGAGTGGGCACATGGTGAACAATATACTCATGCATATTTCCACAGCTGTTGGTAACACAGGGGCATAGTCCATGGGGCCATTGGTAGATGTTGAGATGGCAGTGGCATGTCGACAAGGTAGCTCAGTGGCACACAAGGGAGACAGTTCAGGGCAGAGTCACTTCCTGGCGCTGATCTTGGTCTTGGCTGGCGTTTCACAGGTATGTCTGGGTCTGAGGCCACGTTTGCAAGGGGGAAGCTGGGCTGCAGGGGAATGGGTGCTGGTGTTCTGTGAGTCCTCTGGCAGTGCTACCAGTCCACTAACAGCTGCAGATGTGGAGAGCAGGGCATTGTCCTAGCTAGTGGAAGGGGACTGCAGGTGGGTTGAGGACTCAGGCTAGCTGGTGTACTGGCGCTGCAGCACCCCTGTAATGGTGGCCATGGTAGCACTGAGCTGTTTCCATTGCTCCATGGCCTCGTGATGGTGTGCTACCTGCAGCCTCTGATTCTCCTCCGGCGTGTTCAGGACGTGGGCCATCCTGTCCTGGGAATGATGGAATGCTCCCAGGACCTCAGCAATGGCCTACTGGGCAGCAGCATCCCTCGTTGGGCCACCCCCCTGACCCACTGCTTCCATCCCACTGGCCCTAGCCCCTGTACCTTTGTCCTCTGCACAGGTCTGGCAGTCCCACTTGCACTGGGCCCTTCATCGCCCTGTCTGGTGGTGGGTGGAGACTCGGGTCGCTGTACTTGTGGGCAGCTAGTCCGTGGCCTGGAGACACTGGTGTGGGGGCGTTGTGCCAGGTCTGATGGTGGTGGCTGAGTGGTAGGGGTGTCAGTGGTGTCCTGGGTAGGGCTACTGGAGGGTGAGTGTCCAGGGTTGTGGAATGGGCCAGGGATCCCCTCTGTCTCCAGACATCCTTCTGCAGTCTCCTGAGTGGGGCCTTCGTCTTCAGTTGGAGGACGGGCACTCCTTGACGTCTCCATCCGGGTGGCATGGGTGGTGGTGCCTGTGTGTGAAAGAATAGAGATGTGGGTGTCCTGCACTTACTTGTCCCTTGCAGCACTGCTTAGGAGTTATTGGTGGTTCCATTCCCATGTGGTAGCATGCAGGGTCCCTTGGTGTTCTTTAGGATGCATTTGGTGAGGGAGTGGTGCATTCTGGGTGTTGTGGTGCTCCTGCCATTTCATGCATGGGTTGGTGACTGTGCACAGGGGGCTGGATAGTGATTAATAAGGGGTGTTGTGGGCAAGCAGGTTACATGGGTAGGAGTGTGTGTTATGTTATGTTATGTTATAATTGTTTATATAGCGCCTAACTGCCCGAAGGCCTCGTAGCGCTTATGTTGCCATAGCGGAAGTGAGCTATTTATGTTCGTAAAAGAGTTTAAATTTTAAATAGCCAAGTCTTCAGGTCTTTCCTAAAGGAAGTCTCTTGAGAATTAGATCTTATATTGATAGGCAGGTTATTCCAGAGCAAAGCACCTCGATATGCCAGTGATCTTCCTCCCCATCTTGCTTTCTTCACCGACGGTACTATAATCAAGTTAGCTGATGAGGATCTGAGTGGCCTAGCTGGAATATAGACCTGTGCCAGTGTTTTAAGCATTTCAGGACCCTTATCGAAAACGGCTCTATGAATATGGCATAGGGTCTTGAACTGAATCCTCTCCTCTACCGGGAGCCAGTGTAAGGACACGATTCCTGCTCGTATAGAGTGTTGCTTTGGAATGTTTAGAAGCAAACGTGCAGCAGCATTTTGTACCCTTTGTAATCTTTGGATCACATATTTAGGTGATCCTATAAACAGGGCATTGCCAAGATCAATCCGAGAACCTATCAGCGCCTGAATAACCAGTCTTCTGGCCAGAAACGGTAGTAACGTTAGAACCTTCCTCAGAGTCCTAAGCAGGGCAAATGAAGTTCCTGCTACTCTGTTGGCATGTTGAGCCATTGATAGTAGAGGGTCCAGCCAAACGCCCAAGCTTTTAATAAGGCTTTTAGGAGGAGGCAGAGTGGGGGCTCCGTCAAGTAGGCTGGAATTAACTAGGGGCATATTTCTCCCAAAGAACAACACCTCAGTTTTCTCGTCGTTAAGCTTCAGTTTGCTTCCCGACATCCAGGTAGCAACTGCTTTCAGACAGGGCCCTAGTGCCGTACCCATATCTGGGTGAGCTTTAGAGAAGGAGACGACCAATTGTGTATCGTCAGCATACGAAACCAGATGTAGTCCAAATGGTTCCACGATCCCTGCTAGAGGCCGCATGTAGACATTAAAAAGTAGCGGACTCAAGGCCGACCCCTGAGGGACACCACAGGTACTGAAGGTGCGCTTAGAAATGTAAGATCTATCCAGCACCTGAAAGGATCTACCATGTACAAATGAGCGGATCCATTCTAGTGTGAGGCCAGCGATTCCACATCCCCGCAATCTAGCTATGAGGATATTTAGATCAACTGTATCGAATGCCGCGCTCAAGTCCAACAGGATGATCGCAGTTTCAATTCCTTTATCCATCTTCTTTTTTGCTTCCGCTGTAATGGCAATCAGTGCGGTTTCTGTCCCATGCTTAGGCCTGAAACCCATCTGAGTGGGATGTAGGAGTTTTCCTTCTTCCAAAAGCATAGACAACTGAATGTGTACCTGCTTCTCCGCAAGTTTAGCCATTAGAGGCAGCAGTGAGATTGGTCTATAATTAGTCAGTAGCCTGGAATCTAAATTGGATTTTTTTAGAAGAGGCTTAACAATAGCCTGTTTCCATGATTCTGGTACCATACCAGAGACTAATGAGGTGTTAATAAGTTTGGTGATTATTGGGCCTAAGACTGGTAGTCCCATAGCTAAGATCTGGGGGGGGAGCGGGATCCAACGGGGAACCTGATTTCGTTGAATTCAATGATTTTACCACTTCATCCAGACTAATGGGAGTAAAGTTTGTTAGGAGGATTTCCTCCTGCACCTCCTGATACCTCGTCTCCTGATCTTTTTTTTGGGAAATGGGAAAAGCTTCATAAATATTCTGAATTTTGCTTAAAAAGAAGCTTGCCAGATCCTCTACATGTTGCTGTGGGAAGTACCTACTTTCTAACTCCTCAGTGGGGTTAATAAGGTCTTTTAAGGCATTGAATATATCTTTGGGAGAGTTAGCTGCTGCTTCAATTTTTTCAGAATAATATGCCGCCTGTGTTTTCCTAACTTCTAAGTGGTAATCTCGAATCATGATCTTGTACTCCATTTTTGCAGAGTCATCATGGGTATATCTCCATTTCCTTTCTAGATTCCTGCAACCTCTTTTCTTCTCCAGGAGGCTGGCAGATTTCTTTTGGGGTGTATTTTTAGTATAGGAGAGGGGTATGATTTCGTCCAGACTATCCTCTGTCCATTTATTCACGGATTGCGTGAAATCTGATATATTGTTTATATTTAAATTTCCTGGTCTCTTTTTTTCGAGTGCGTTAATAAACTCAGTGGCCTTTAGTTTGTGCCACTTTCTTCTGCGTGAAGGGGCAACCGTGGTCAAATTCTTATGATGCACAATGGATAATTCTAGCTCTAAAAGATAATGATCCGACCATGCAAGCGGGAGTGAGGATATAAATTTTAGACATGGTACGTTAGAAAATGCCAGATCGAGTGTATGTCCTCTATTATGAGTAGGTCCCTGAATTAACTGTACTAGATCACATGCATTCATATCTGATATCAGCATCTTAGTAGAGGCATTATCTAACTTTTCCGCATGTAGGTTAAAATCTCCCAGCACTAAGAAGTTAGGTTTAATATATATTGATTGCGAAATATTTTCAGCCAGTGAGGTCATGAAATCTCCCATAGGACCTGGTGGACGATAGATCAAAACACCAGATAGAGTGTAGTGGGGTGGGTGTTGTGAGCTGGGTACGGGATGGGGGCATGGTGGTAGTGAGAGGGATGGGGTGATACATGCATTGCAGGTGTAGTTGACTTACCAGAGTCCATTCCTCCAGGGAGTCCAGTGAGGCCCTCCGGTGCAGGATAGCCAAGACCCTCTCCTCCCAGTAGGTGTATTTGGGGGGAAGAGGTGGGGGACCATCGCCAGTCTTCTGTACGGTGATGTTGTGTCATGATGCCATGGAATGCATCTTCCCCTGCAGGTCATTCCATCTCTTCCTGATGTCATCCCTTGTGCATGAATGGATTCCCACTGCATTGACCTTGTTGACAATCCTCTGCCATAGCTCCATCTTCTTGACCGTGAGTGTTTGCTGCACCTGTGCCCCAAATATCTGCGACTCGACCATGAGTATTTCGTACACCATGGTCTTCAGCTCCCTGTTGGTGAAGCGGGGGTGCCATGGTGTGTGTTGTGGGTGGTGTGTTGTGTGTGACTTGTGTGATGGTTGTTTGTGTGTTTTGGTGTGGTTTTCTGTGGTGCTGTTGGTGTTGCAAAGGATTGTGGGTTGTGTATGAGTATTTTTTATAGTGGTGTGGATGTGTGTCAGGTGTGTGGTTTTCAAATTTGCCAATGTGTGCTTCTGTTGTTGGCTGTTCCCATTTCTGACCACGGCAGTCATTACCGCCAATGGCCCTTCGGCATCCAGTGTCCGCCGTGCCGATTTGTGCATCATTATTTGGGGGGGTGGGAGTTTTGTAGGATTGGCGGTGGCGGGGTGCTGTGTCCTGCCTTTCCGCCGCCACTGGCCCTGCCAGTGTGTGGAGGTTGTCAATTTTTTGGCGGCCTGTCTTTTTGGCATCATTATTTGGCGGTGTGCAGTTCACCGCCACTGGCAGTCTTTTGTTTACCGTCACCATGGCGGTCAGCGGTGATTTCCACCAAGTCCATAACGAGGGCCTTAGTTTTGGGCAAGCAGACTACCAGTGCCTCCCTCAGACTCTGCAGAAGAATACCTTTTGCATATGCTTCCGTATATAGCTCAACGGGTTGGGCACTAAGATGTCGACAAACGACTTATAGAACTCCATAGGGAGCCCATCCGTGCCTGGCGTTTTGCCCGCTGCCAGCTGTTTAATAGCTGTCTTGACCCTGTCCAATGTTATTGGCTCCCCCAGCGAGTCCCTTTTTTCAGGGTCAAGTGATCACAACGGTAGTGCCTGCAGGTGATGCTCCAACGTCAAAGGCAGGTCGTCGTTTGGTTGCCTATAGAGGGACATATAATAAATTTCAAATGCGGCATTGATACCCGAAGGGGAGTACTCACATGCCCCATCCGCCATACGTAGGCAAGTGGTGAGGATTTTCTCACTTCCTGGGTGTATTAGCCGGCGAATACCCTGCCGGTTTTACCCTCCTCTTCGTGTACTGAGGCCAGGTGCCTCTGGTAGTTGTAGCATTGCAGTCTTTCTAAGGTCTCATTGTATGCTTTGCGTGTGCGACGTAGCCTTTGTTGCGCCCCTTGGCTTGCACCTTGTTCATTGTCTCTGTCACCTGCCTAGAACGCGAGATAGATAAGGTCTTTTTCAAGAGATTGCCGGATCCCCACAGTCTGGCTCATACAGTGTCCCTGTGTCACTACCTTTAAAGTCTCCCAATCTGTGCTCAGGGATGCTGTGGACTCCTTGTTAATGGTTATGTGCTCTGTTAAGTGTGTTCTGAGAGAGTCTCTAAAGGCCAAATTTTCCAGTGCAGCCGCCATTTGGGGATTGGGGGCCAATCGCCTGTGCAGCGCCAGGTTAACAGTAGAGGACTGTGGTCGGACAGCGTGCACCCTAGATATTCAGTATGCACTACATCAGGACTAATAGATCTAGTGCACACAAAAAGGTCTATTCTAGTGTGTAGGCAGTGGAGGCCCGAGTACTAGAAGTAATCCCTTTCTTGAGGATGCTGTGTTCACCAGATGTCCGCCATACCCCATTGTGTGACCCAGTCTATCAGTCCCTTCAACATCTTGTGAGCCACAGCTCCAGGGAGCAGGGGTGTAGAGCAGTCCATTTCAGTGTCAAGGGTACAACTAAAGTCCCCGCCCAGCAGTCTGGTCCTGGTTGGGTGCATAAATACATCCCAAAGTCACGTCTTCCATGCAATCTCCCTTACACTAGTACATATCGGCCATCCTGGTCTACGTCTGTGGTAATAACTTTGAAAGGGACCCCCGCCCTCACCCATATCAACGTGCCCCATGCGAATGCAGAGTACGTGGTGGCGTGTATTTGCCCCCCCCCCCGCACCTGCGCCGCAGCTGGTCAGCCTCTCCCTCAGCAATGTGTGTTTCTTGAAGTAGTGCTATGTGGACCCCTCTCCTTCTAAGATATGCCAGTATCTTATGGCATTTAGCAATGGTCCCCATTCCTCGGATGTTCCACGTCACTATTTTCTAATCAGTCATAATGGTAAACTATGATCAATGCGTGGTACATGCCCCACATGCAAAGGCCCTCCAGAGTCAGCCATAACCTCCCATTTGCCAGCCCAGACCTCCTCCGATTCATTAATATTCGACCCCACAGGCTCAAACTGAAAGGTTAATAAGAGTACCCAACTCCCACATCCCAGGGCAACCCCGCAACTGCTAGATGACCAAACCATGAAGATTAAACTTAACAGTTGAGACAGTTTGTATAGTAATCTCGCCATCAACTAGGTGTGTGGCAAGAATCGAGGGGAAGGCGTAGCCATCTCAGCCTGTCGATTTAAGCAATGCCCCTAACCAGGGCCACTTACAGAGTCTATGGTGGTGGAGTCTGGATCACACTAATTCGTCTGCAGTTTGGGGAGTCACCACAGGGGCCCATCTGTGTGGCACGCGTCTGAGTCAGAAGACTGCTCCCGCCAATCAGTATCTTCCTTGCTGGAATCGCCTGTTGTTTTAGTACTCTGCAGTGTTGCCTCTGCTTTCAGGGCCGCCCTCCTATCCATCTTGTTCTGCGCCAGTCTAGGCTTCAGTTCCCGCCGGAGACGGTCTTGTGGTCCTCGGTATCTCCTGCACTCTCACCAGGTCTCCTTCTCCATTCGAAATGTGCCATCTGTTCCAGCCTTGTACATCTCCAGCCAAGTCCAGGCCTCTTCTGGCGTTTGATAGAAGTGTGTGCTGCCATCGACCATGACCCGCAATTTGGCGGGAAACAGGAGCGAGTATTTAATGCCTTCTTCTCAGAGTACTCGCTTCACCTCTGTGAATGAGGCCCGTAGGGCTTGGACCTCAGCTCTAAAGTCTAGGAACTGGGTCACCATGCCATTGTCTACTTTGAAAACTCCCTGTCTCTGTAATGCAGCATTTTAGCCTCTACAGTACGGGGCTGGCGACTCTGAGCCAGGTGTCTAGCCGGTACTCGGTGCGCCCTTTCCAGCACAAAAAAAGGGTTGAGCTGCACCGGCGCTACTTCCATCTTCATCCACTGTTCTAGACAGGACACCATGTCGGTCCCCTCAGTGTCCTCCAGAAGGCCAATGATGCGCACATTATTTCTACAGTTACAGCCTTCTGCATCCTCCGCCCTGCGTTCCAACCGGTGGACGTGATCGGCTAACTGCGCTAGTTGGGCTTTCATGTCTTGATTTGATGGGTTCAGGTCAGTTAGCATCGTTTTGTTGTTCCGAACCTATCGGCTAATTTCAGGTGGTCAGCTCTCATCAGTCCTAGTTTGACAGAGACCTGGCCAATTTCACGCTGGAGTGTTGTTTTAGTGTCCGAAATGGCCCCCAAAATCTTATCCAGGGTGGTTTGCAGAATGGCAGGTGTAGGGTCCCTCGTATCTGGCTGCTCCATGATGTTCATCTGGTGCTAGCCCTGTGATTTAGCTTGTCTGCCTTTGGTAAGCATCCGCATGAAAGCAGGAGCTCCCACGGGGGCCCTCCACTCCAGCCCCCAGGGGGCCAGTCACTGTCTCTCTGCCTCCAGGACCTCTGGTCTCAGGGCAGCTAGACCAAGCTCTTCAAGCAGGTATGGCCGCGAACAAGGCCTCAGCGGGTTCTTCTCTTTCACCCCCGCTCACCTCGTGTCCTCCTCTGTCCTGGGGATCAGGAAGGCCAATGCGCAGCAACGTGGCTCCCGCTGGAGGTCCCAAGCATCGCCACAGGCCCCCTTGGGCGCCAGTTTCCCCACTCTTCTGTGGCCCTGCTCGCAGTCACAATGTGGGCAGGAAGGGGTGCTGGGCTCCAATCTCCTCTCAGCCTACTCCATCGAGCCCGGAGCAGTCCCCCCGGGAGAACCAGGCCGCGGTGTCATGCATGCCCCAGCTCTGCACTATCATGCCAATCAGGCCCACGGGTGCTCCCCACCAGCGGGCAGTAACAAGGCCTCCTCTCCAGCCTACTCGCACTTGCCTGATTCACCATTCATGCGCTCGGCACAGGCTTCTGCGCCAGCGTGTTCATCCTTCAGCTGTCGGGGGACAGAGGCTCTCTCTCGCCGTCTCTCGGCTGATTGAGCCTCGTCCACTTCTCCGCTCTCCTCCGTCCCTTAATGAGTCAGGATTAGGGCCCTGGTAGGGTACTTTATTAAGGATTATTGTCGGGCCGGCACTGAACTAGGCTATCATGCGTCCGCCATGTTAGTCGGCCACTTGCAATTCATATCTGGTTTGGAGTATAGGACTAATGCATATACGTTCAGCAAATAAACAAACTGCAGTGAAGATGTTTCTGTCTTTCTGCATTATTACATGTCATGAATATAGCACACAGCCTAAGGGACAGAGTTACCAAAACAGATGAAAACCAATAAGTGGCTGCCTCTTACACTACAGTACCTAGTCATAGAAAAGCCGATGGTTCCGTTTTTTGAAGGCATTAAAAGATTAGAGTAAGATAGAGAACACTGAATAGTGTGTGTGCTATGCTATTTTAACAAGGAACGTAGAGTTCTATTTGTCCTGTGTTTGGACAGAAACATGATGGACAAAAGAAGAATGTGAACACATTTCAGTTTCTGCTCTGACTGTTTAGCTGTCAGTTTGAAGCTTGTGAGATTTCCAAATTATTCTTGAAACTGTTCACTTCTCAAATATATCCCAAGTATTGAAAATGTCACTTACCCAGTGTACATCTGTTCGTGGCATCGGTCGCAGTAGATTCGCATGTTCTGCAATAGCTCGCCATCTGGTGTTGGGCCGGAGTGTTACAAGTTGTTTTTCTTCGAAGAAGTCTTTCGAGTCACGGGACCGAGTGACTCCTCCTTTTGTCTCCATTGCGCATGGGCGTCGACTCCATCTTCGATTGTTTTTCCCCGCAGAGGGTGAGGTAGGAGTTGAATTGTAGTAATAGTGCCCATGCAATGGAGTGACTAAGTATGCACCTATTTAAGGTTGAGATGATACATATATAAATAATTGAAGGTAACTTCCAAACTGCTACAGGCTCCCGGGGAGGCGGGTGGGCACATGCGAATCTACTGCGACCGATGCCACGAACAGATGTACACTGGGCAAGTGACATTTTCAGTTCGATGGCATCTGTCGCTGTAGATACGCATGTTCTGCATAGACTAGTAAGCAGTTATTTCCCCAAAAGCGGTGGATCAGCCTGTAGGAGTGGAAGTAGTCTGAAATAATGTTCTTAATACAGCTTGACCTACTGTGGCTTGTTGTGCGGATAACACGTCTACACAGTAGTGCTTGGTGAATGTGTGAGGCGTAGACCATGTGGCTGCCTTAAATATTTCTTGCATTGGGATGTTTCCTAGAAAGGCCATGGTAGCACCTTTCTTTCTGGTTGAGTGTGCCCTTGGTGTAATGGGCAGCTGTCGTTTAGCTTTAAGGTAGCAGATTTGGATGCATTTAACTATCCATCTGGCTATACCTTGTTTTGAAATTGGGTTTCCTGCATGAGGTTTTTGAAATGCAATAAAGAGTTGTTTAGTCTTTCTGATGTTTTTCGTTCTGTCAATGTAATACATCAATGCTCTTTTGACATCTAATGTATGTAGTGCCCTTTCAGCTACGGTATCTGGCTGTGGAAAGAACACTGGAAGTTCCACTGTTTGATTTAGATGGAACGGTGAAATAACCTTTGGCAAAAATTTAGGATTGGTCCTTAGGACGACTTTATTTTTGTGTAGTTGTATAAAAGGTTCCTGTATTGTAAACGCCTGAATCTCGCTTACTCTTCTTAGGGAAGTAATGGCGATGAGAAATGCCACCTTCCAGGTTAGGAACTGTATGTTGCAGGAGTGCATGGGTTCAAAAGGTGGACCCATAAGTCTAGTTAGGACAACATTTAGGTTCCATGAAGGAACAGGTAGTGTTCTTGGTGGTATAATTCTTCTAAGGCCCTCCATGAATGCTTTAATGACTGGTATCTTATATAGGGAAGTTGAATAGGTAGTCTGCAGGTATGCAGATATTGCTGCAAGGTGTATTTTAATGGAAGAGAAAGCTAGGTTAGATTTTTGTAAGTGAAGCAAGTAACCCACTACATGTTCTGGAGTTGTGTGTAATGGTTGTATTTGATTAATATGGCAGTAGCAAACAAACCTCTTCCATTTACTTGCATAACAGTGCCTGGTGGATGGCCTTCTGGCTTGTTTTATGACTTCCATACATTCTTGGGTAAGTTGTAAGTGCCCGAATTCTAGGATTTCAGGAGCCAGATTGCTAGGTTCAGCGATGCTGGATCTGGGTGTCTGATCTTTTGGTTGTGCTGTGTCAACAGATCTGGCCTGTTGGGCAATTTGATGCAGGGTACCACTGATAGGTCTAGCAGCGTTGTGTACCAGGGTTGCCTTGCCCAAGTTGGTGCTATCAATATGAGTTTGAGTTTGCTTTGACTGAGTTTGTTTACCAGGTAAGGAAGGAGAGGGAGAGGAGGAAAAGCGTAAGCAAATATCCCTGACCAGTTCATCCATAGGGCATTGCCTTGGGATTGTTTGTGTGGGTATCTGGATGCGAAGTTTTGGCATTTTGCGTTCTCCCTTGTCGCAAACAAGTCTATCTGAGGTGTTCCCCAGAGTTTGAAATAAGTGTTCAGAATTTGGGGGTGAATTTCCCATTCGTGGACCTGTTGATGATCTCGAGAGAGATTGTCTGCGAGTTGATTTTGGATCCCTGGTATAAACTGTGCTATTAGGCGAATTTGGTTGTGAATTGCCCAATGCCAATTTTTTTGTGCTAGCAGGCTTAACTGCGTGGAGTGCGTCCCCCCCTGCTTGTTTAGATAATACATTGTTGTCATGTTGTCTGTTTTGACGAGAATGTATTTGTGAACTATTATTGGTTGGAAGGCTTTTAGTGCTTGAAAAACTTCTAGAAGTTCTAGGTGATTGATATGCAGTTTTGTTTGATGTACGTTCCATTGTCCTTGTATGCTGTGTTGATCGAGGTGTGCTCCCCACCCTGTCATGGAAGCATCTGTTGTTATTACGAATTGTGGCACTGGGTCTTGGAAAGGCCGCCCCTTGTTTAAATTTATGTTGTTCCACCACAGAAGCGAGAGGTAAGTTTGGCGGTCTATTAACACCAGATCTAGAAGGTGACCCTGTGCTTGAGACCACTGTGCTGCTAGGCATTGTTGTAAGGGCCTCATGTGCAGTCTTGCGTTTGGGACAATGGCTATGCATGAAGACATCATGCCTAGGAGTTGTAATACCGTTTTTGCCTGTATCTTTTGTGTTGGATACATGCGTTGTATGATGGTGTTGAAATTTTGAATTCTTTGTGGACTTGGAGTGGCTATTCCCTTTGATGTGTCTATTATGGCTCCTAGGTATTGTTGTACCTTGCGCGGCAGAATGTTGGATTTTGTAAAGTTGACGGTGAACCCGAGTTTGAAGAGGGTTTGTATGATCTGATTTGTGTGATTTGAGCACTGTATGAACGAATGGGCCTTGATTAGCCAGTCGTCCAAATATGGGAACACATGTATTTGCTGCCTTCTTATGTGTGCAGCGACTACCGCTAGACATTTGGTAAAGACTCTTGGTGCGGTTGTTAATCCGAAAGGCAGTACCTTGAATTGGTAATGTATTCCTTTGAATACAAACCTTAGGTATTTCCTGTGCGATGGGTGTATTGGTATATGGAAATAAGCATCCTTGAGGTCTAAAGTTGCCATGTAGTCGTGTAGTTTTAGCAATGGCAATACTTCTTGTAGTGTGACCATGTGGAAGTGGTCTGATTTGATGAAAGTGTTCACTACTCTGAGGTCTAGGATTGGTCTCAGTGTTTTGTCCTTCTTTGGTATCAGAAAGTACAGTGAGTAAACTCCTGTGTTTATTTGTGTGTTTGGCACTAATTCGATTGCATTCTTTTGCAATAGTGCCTGCACTTCTATCTCCAGGAGATTGGAATGGTGTGTTGTTAAATTTTGTGCTTTTGGTGGTATGTTTGGAGGGAATTGTAGAAATTCTATGCAATAACCATGTTGGATAATTGCTAGAACCCAAGTGTCTGTAGTGATTTTCTCCCATGCTTTGTAATAATGACCTATTCGTCCCCCCACTGGTGTTGTGTGGAGGGGGTGAGTGACATGTGAGTCACTGTTTAGTAGTAGGGGTTTTGGGGCTTTGGAATCTTCCTCTATTTCTAGGGAATTGCCCTCCTCTATATTGTCCCCGAAAACCTCCTCTATACTGTCCCTGGTAACTGGACGGTGTGGCTTGTGAGGTGCTGGCTTGTGTGCTTTGACCCCGAAACCCCCCTCGAAAGGGCGTTTTACGGAATGTGCTGTAATTCCCTCTGCTCTGCGGGGAGTAGAGTGCGCCCATGGCTTTGGCAGTGTCCGTATCTTTTTTGAGTTTCTCAATCGCTGTGTCCACTTCTGGACCGAACAGTTCTTTTTCATTAAAAGGCATATTGAGAACTGCTTGTTGAATCTCTGGTTTAAATCCAGACGTTCGGAGCCATGCATGCCTTCTAATAGTTACAGATGTATTAATTGTCCGTGCAGCTGTATCTGCAGCGTCCATGGAGGAGCGGATCTGGTTGTTGGAGATGGTCTGACCCTCCTCAACCACTTGTTTTGCCCTATTTTGTAAGTCCTTGGGCAGATGTTCAATGAGATGTTGCATCTCGTCCCAGTGGGCTCTGTCATAGCGCGCAAGTAGTGCCTGGGAGTTCGCGATGCGCCACTGGTTTGCAGCTTGTGCTGCGACTCTTTTACCAGCTGCATCGAACTTGCGGCTTTCTTTATCTGGGGGTGGTGCATCTCCAGATGTGTGAGAGTTGGCCCTTTTCCTAGCTGCTCTTACAACGACAGAGTCTGGTGGCAGCTGTGTAGTGATGAAAACCGGGTCCGTAGGAGGCGGCTTATACTTTTTTTCCACCCTTGGTGTGATTGCCCTACTTTTGACCGGCTCCTTAAAGATGTCTTTTGCGTGCCGGAGCATACCAGGGAGCATAGGCAGGCTTTGGTATGAGCTGTGGGTGGAGGAGAGTGTGTTGAATAAGAAATCATCCTCCACCTGTTCTGAGTGGAGGCTTACGTGGTGAAATTGTGCTGCTCTAGCCACCACTTGAGAGTACGCGGTGCTGTCTTCTGGTGGAGATGGCTTCGTAGGGTATGCCTCCGGACTGTTATCTGACACTGGGGCGTCGTATAGGTCCCATGCGTCCTGATCTTGGTCACCCTGGCTCATGGTGGTGTGAGCTGGGGAGTGTGATGGAGTTTGTGCTGGTGAAACGTTAATCACGGGCGGAGGAGAGGGTGGTGGTGTAACTCTTTTCACCACTTTTGGTTGTGGTGTTTGTTCCGTCTGGAACTCCAACCTTCTCTTTCTCCTAATGGGGGGAAGGGTGCTTATTTTTCCTGTCCCCTGCTGAATGAAGATACGCTTTTGCGTATGGTCCACATCAGTTGCATGTAGCTCTTCCTCAAACCTATGCTTCTGCATTTGGGAGGTTAGCGAGTGCTCTTCTGTATAAGAGCCTGAAGCTGGGTCTGTTGCAGTTTGTTTCGGCATCGAAACTTTGTCTGCGTGTTTTTTCGGCTCCGAGGTGACTTTTTTTCTTTTCGGGGCCGAAACCTCTCGGCGTCGATCTGTTTCGGTGCCGCTGTCTCGGCGTCGAGCCGTGTCCACACCGGCATCTCGGTGTCGAGGCTTGTCTCCAGCACTTTCTCGGTCCCGAGAAGGCTGCGTGCCGGTGTCTCGACCGGAGTCGGACGATCTCGGCACTGTTTGGGCCTTTTTCGGTGCCGACGGTCGGTCACCGAATTTATGGGTCGAGCCATGGCCTGGTGGCAGTGGCGTCCCCTGGGCCTTGTAAATGTTCCTCTGAGTGGATTTCGACGTCTTACTCACGGTTTGTGTGTCGTCGAATCCTTCGGAGTCTGAGTCTTGGATCGAGAAGGTACCTTCCTCTTCCTGTTCCTCGAACTCCCGTTGGGCTGTCGGCGCGGACGCCATCTGAAGTCTTCTGGCTCGACGGTCTCGGAGAGTTTTTCGGGACCGGAACGCACGACAGGCCTCGCAGGTGTCTTCGCTGTGCTCAGGTGACAGGCACAGGTTGCAGACCAAGTGTTGGTCTGTGTAGGGGTATTTATTGTGGCATTTGGGGCAGAAACGGAACGGGGTCCGTTCCATCGGCGTTCTTCAGCACGCGGTCGGGCCGACCAGGCCCCGACGGAGGATCGAAAAAACTACCCCGAAGGGCACCGGAGCTCTTCGATCTTCGATGCGGTGTGGAATCTAAGTACGCCGATCCCGAACGCAACAATACCGACGAAAATCTTCCGAAATTAGCTAATTTTCCGTTCCGAAACTCGGAGCGACAGGAACACGTCCGAACCCGATGGCGGAAAAAAAACAATCGAAGATGGAGTCGACGCCCATGCGCAATGGAGACAAAAGGAGGAGTCACTCGGTCCCGTGACTCGAAAGACTTCTTCGAAGAAAAACAACTTGTAACACTCCGGCCCAACACCAGATGGCGAGCTATTGCAGAACATGCGTATCTACAGCGACAGATGCCATCGAACGTAGAGTTATTACAGGTGCAGGTAAAGCTGTAGCTCCAAACCTCAACTTGAAGAACAGAGAGCCTCTTCTAGTGGAGATGCTAAGTATTTAGGGCAGTACCATTTCATATTTTATTCTACCATGTAGCTTGCCTTTAGGTAACTGGCTGGCCAATGTGAAGCTCAAAATTTATTTCAACACACTTTGTCTACATACAAACATATTGCCAAAAACAGAATAAAACACTGTTGTCGCTGCAGTTCTACAGAAGTCAAGTAGAAACTATAACATCTTGCACAGAAGAGCATTTGGTGATGAAGTTTGAGGTGGTTATTCCTATAATAGGCACAAGTGCCAGTGTACGTATAAATATTTATATACTCATGCTATGTATGTCCAAGCTCGAGGAAATACCAGTCTTTCATAGAAGTATAGAAAGTTGGTTATACAAAGATGTTGCTAATGTATATCCATTCAGTACTACAGTTTAGCTTGGGCTCCTGAATGACTAATTACTTAAGGTATTTCAGGTCTTGTAGGTATCCACTGAATCCTGCAGACATCCTTGACTAGCAGAAGAGACTAGTCACAATGGTGCATTCCCCATTTCCGCACTTAGACCACTGGCTCTCATATTCCTGTGTATGTGGTCACTGGTGGATCTGGTGAGAGATAAAAAAAAGTGCATCACTCCTATTTGATTCCACGTACAAGGTTGGTGCATCCTGACAGTTTGTGCTAAAATACTTTTTGAATTAGTGCAAATGGGTTATTCCAAGCAAGGGGTCTCCCAACCCTTAAGGTAAGTCCTGGGGTTCTTACACCACAGCCCTACCAGTCTCCCCCATCGTAATGACTGCTGCTTATTTCTCATAATGGCTAGCACATCGCTCACTACTAGATAGCTGGTGCACGCTCCACCCGGACACCAGAGAATATTCCAACTACTCACCCTTACAAGAATTACAAGTGAGACAGGACTATATTCTCTATCACCCTTCCTTCCAACTGAAGATCACCACAGTTGAATGTTTAGGAAAGACGTTCTCCGATCTTAATCTGCTCTCAATACAGTTTGATTGGGGGGGGGGGGGCGGTGGGGGGGGGGGGGGGGGTTCGCCCACCTGTTCCCACTTGCCGACTGCAGCCCTCTATGCAAGAGGACTAGGCATTCAGGGATGCCACACATGAGACATTTTCGCACTACCTGAGAAATGGGGCACCGCGACTTACCACACAGTAAAATGGGAGGCCTTAAAGGTTGTGTTACGGGGTCATTGTATCCGCAATATGGCAGTGGTCAGAGCAGACCTGCATGCCGAACGGATGCAAATCGAAACCAAGCTTAGGACACCAGAAGTCGCAGCAAATAATGACCCAGAGCAGCAATGTGGATTGACCACAGCTTCGGAGACACATGCCCGACTGGGCAATTGTGTTGTCTGGATTTCAGAGCATACCAGGCAAGAATGCACGCAGAGGTGAACAAATCAGGTTGTGTCGCGCCGCACCGCGCGGCGCGAGCCGAGAGCTCGACTTCTGCCGGGCGTTCGGCTCGGGCCGCGCACCGCGTTATTAAGACGCGGCGCGCCCCCAGCCTCTCCTGCGCGTTTCGAGGCCCCAGATTTGCTTGGGGCCTCGTTCTTCCTTCTGCCTTTCACTGTCCTAGGGGTCTCTGAACCCTCTTACCTGTTTTTCTTCGTTTCTTTGTCCTTTCTTCTTTTTTGCAGTCTGTTGTGTGCCTTTCTTTATGTTTTTTCCTCCTTCCCAGATTCCTGTGCTTTCCCAGCATTCCTTGTTCCCTATTCTCTATGGTTCCTCTACTATTCTGTTCTATGTATTATTTCCCTATCTAAGATGGTGTCCTTTTACTTCCTGTGGGTCACTTCCTGTTTTTTGGTATATAAGGGCTGTGTTTTTCCTCTTTCTTTGCGCTGCAACACTTTCTGCTCAGTTAGTGTCTTCGCTCCTGATTTCCTTGCCTTTTGGTTTTGGATTCAGCATTCTGTGTTTTCTGATTTTTGCTCCTTTTGGATTCCTGTTTGTTTGTTCTTGTTTTTCTCCAGGAGTCTTCCTGTTTGGAGGTTTTTTCCCCTTTTTAAGGGGTTTTTTCCCTCTGGCGCTACTTTCTGAAGGGCACGGTCTGTTCTTGGTGTCTCCATTGCCTACAGCACCGTGGCTACCAGAAAGAGTCGCCCCTTTTTGGGCCAAAGCCGAACATTGAAGATTCACGCCACCAGATCTGCAAATTCCAGGCGCAAGCAGCACGTGAGTCGTGACAGATTGCAGCGCCTAACCATTCCGACGTCCTCAAACACCATGGATAATACAGTGGCGGCTGCTGCAGATCCGGAGCAATCTCTGTTGACCACGATTCAGCAACAAGCCCAGGAATTGCAACAACTACGTAATGAAAATGCTGCGTTACGACAGGCTTTGGCCCTCCGCACCAGTGATGTTCCGACAATCTCCGCTTCTACCCCTTGTTTCTCTGGTGAACCAACCAAGCTTCGCGAGTTCTTGGATGCTTTAACGGTGTATTTCGCCTTCCGACCTACTCAATTCTCCCACGACAGGACCAAGGTGGGTTATCTTATCAGTGCCTTATCCGGTCCAGCCTTGGCCTGGGCAACCCCGATGGTGTCCTCCAACGACCCTGTATTGTCAGACTATTCTGCCTTTGTGAGTCGCTTCAAACAGATGTTTAGCCGTCCTGGATTGGAAGCCTCCGCTGAAGAAGCCTTGTGCAACATCCAACAAGGCTCCCAAGACGTCCTGCAATATATAACCCGTTTTCGTCAGCTGGCGGCAGAGACCACTTGGGTGGAACGTACTCTGGTAACATTATTTCGTAGAGGACTCAAAGAAGAAATAAAGGATGAACTAGTGCATTCTACCAGAGCGGAAGATCTTCGTGGCCTGATGGATCAAGCCCTGTCCATCGAATATCGTCTTCAGGAACGGAGATCGGAAAAGAAAAGGAGTAGAGGGTTTGCCCAGCCAAGTAGCTCACGTGCATACCTGCAGCGTTCCGAGGAACCTCGCACTCCTGCTAGAGACATCGAAGGGGAACCCATGCAGGTGGATACTACCCGAGGTCCGCTCTCTGCTAGTGAACGAGAAGACAGACGCAAGAGAGGGTTGTGCCTGTATTGTGGTACTGCTGGTCACATGCTCCGTACCTGTCCAGTACGTCCGTCCAGGCCTTCGGGAAACGCCACCTCCCGTCCTCTGTAAGAAGGGAGGGGACGGGATCTACAGCTATACCTTCCATCAGCTCCTTTAATGACAATACAACTGCCTTGTTTATCTTTCCTGTCCTGTTACAACTTCCTGACGGTCGTCAAGAAAAGACTATGGCATTACTAGATTGTGGTGCTAGTGGTATATACATGGACAAGACGTGGGCTGCTGCTAACCTAGTTCCTACTCAAGCAAAAGAAGTACCCGAACAGGTACACACTGTGGATGGATCTTTGATATCCTCTGGTCCTGTAGACACCACTACCCTGATGTTAAGTCTACAGGTGGGAAACCATCAAGAACACATCTCCTTCGATCTTATTACGTCCCCTAACCATACCATCATTCTTGGAATTCCGTGGTTCATCAGACATAACCCATATATAAATTGGGTTACCCGGACAGTCTCTTTGTCTTCGCAATTTTGTCATGAGAACTGTTTTACTTCCGACAAGTATTGGTCTCCGAAAAGATCCTTAGCTACTGAAGGTGCCACTGGTATGTCCATTAATACGGTCCAAGGGGTCCCAGACCACTATTTGGAGTTTCAGGATGTTTTCCAAAAACCGTCAAAACCTGTGCTACCTCCACATCGAGAATATGATTGTGCAATTCCATTGGAACCCGGCACAATTGTTCCTTTTGGGAGGATGTACTCCCTCACGGAACCCAAAAAGGAAGTTCTAAAGGAGTATCTGGACGAAAATATACAGAGTGGTCTTATTGTTCCATCGTCGTCTCCGGCTGGGGCCCCTCTCTTTTTTGTGCCCAAGAAGACTAAGGATCTTCGTCCGTGCCTGGATTTTCGAGGTCTGAATAAAATTACCATTAAAGATCGTTATCCTTTGCCTCTCATCAGGGACATACTGGAAGCAATCAGAGGGGCCCAACGTTTTACTAAATTGGATTTACGAGGAGCCTACCACCTTTTACGCATAAGAGAAGGCGACGAATGGAAGACAGCATTCAGAACCCCATTTGGCCATTTTGAATATAGGGTTATGCTGTTTGGTCTTACTAACGCCCCCGCAATCTTCCAGAGATTTATGGACTCAGTGTTTTCAGACCTACTGAATCAGACAGTCGTGATCTACCTAGATGATATTCTAATTTATTCTAGAAATCCTGAACTCCATACTTCCCATGTGAAACAAGTTCTTCAAAGACTTCGTGATCATCAACTATTTTGCAAACCAGAGAAATGTGAGTTCGACATGACGGAAGTCAAATATCTGGGCTATCATTTAAGTCCCACCGGCATAGCTATGGATCAAGAAAAGGTACAAGCTATCCTAGAGTGGCCTTCTCCTTCTACCATAAAAGAAACACAATGTTTCCTAGGTTTAGCAAACTTCTATCGACAATTCATTCTAGACTTTGCCAGTCAGACTAGCCACATAACTCACACCTTAAAGAAGGACAATCTAAAGAAGGGGTTTGTCTGGACTGAGGCTGCTGAAGCAGCCTTTCAAAGCTTAAAGAGAGCCTTCACCCAAGCCCCCATCTTAAGACATCCAGATACCACCAAACAATTTATAGTAGTAACTGATGCTTCTGAGAGAGCCATCGGAGCTGTCTTACTCCAACGACAAGAGGATGATGGCCTTGAACATCCTGTTTTCTATTTGTCTCATATCCTTTCCACAGCTGAACAACATTATTCCGTACTTGAAAGGGAATTATTGGCTCTGAAAACAGCCTGCCTTGAGTGGAGACAGTTTCTGATGGGTTCCAAGGAACCATTTGAGGTGAGGACAGACCACCGTAATTTACAATGTTTAAGAAATTTTGTATGCCAGAATAGTCGTCAGGCCCGCTGGGCCTTTTTCTTCAGTCAGTACGATTTTTATATTACATATATTCCAGGATCTCAAAACATTCTGGCTGATGCTCTGTCTCGCCGATATCCAGAGTGTTCTCCTTCCTCATCCCAGTATCTTCTAGAACCCAGTAAGATCATTGGAGTGGCTCAGTCTTTCCTGGAAGAAGTACAACAAGAATACGCCAACCTATCGGACCATGACATAGAAGAACTAAGACCATTATTGTACAAGAAACAAGGATATTTTTATTACCAAGACCTGATATTCCTCCCTACAAACAAGGTGCAAAAGAAAGCATTACAAATGTGCCATGATTCCCCTGTAGCTGGTCATAGAGGCATCAAAGCCACACAAGAACTACTTTCACGATTTTTCTGGTGGCCTACCTGGAAACTGGATGTGGAAAAATACGTTCAGGCCTGTCCCATATGTGCCCAAGTCAAAATACCTCACACCAGACCGGCAGGATTACTACAGCCTTTGCCTGTTCCATCGGCCCCATGGCATACTATCTCTACTGATTTTATGTGTTCACTCCCACCATCAGCAGGAAACCGGGTTATCATGGTCACAGTGGATTCTTTCACAAAGATGGCTCATTTCACTGGCCTAAAAAGGCTGCCTACTTCTC
Source organism: Pleurodeles waltl (assembly GCF_031143425.1). Classification (NCBI taxonomy): domain Eukaryota; kingdom Metazoa; phylum Chordata; class Amphibia; order Caudata; family Salamandridae; genus Pleurodeles; species Pleurodeles waltl. The sequence goes on from NC_090436.1 coordinate 523,549,337, forward strand.
AAGAACTAAGTCAAATATTCATAGATCATGTTTTCCGTCTCCATGGACTTCCCCATACCATAATATCTGATAGAGGACCTCAGTACATCTCCCGATTTTGGAAGCATTTTTGTAAAACACTGAATATAAATAGAGCCCTGTCTTCAGGGTTCCATCCTCAGACCAACGGACAGACTGAGCGTCTGAACCAAGGACTAGAGCAATATCTTCGATGCTTTTGCAATTCTACCCAAAGTAACTGGAGCACTTACCTCTCTTTAGCTGAATTTTCCTACAATAACTCAGTCCATAGTGCCTCCAAGGTCACTCCCTTTTTCTGTTCCTATGGTTTTCATCCTACCTCTTTCCCTACTTCTCCACAATCCAACTCTCCTCTACCTGCTATTACCTATTTCTCCAAACGCCTTCTCCAACTCCATAAACTAATTCGATCTAATTTGTTACATACCAAGAGGTATATGAAGAAGGCTGCAGACAAGAGACGTACAACCAATCCAAATTATCATCTGCAAGATAAAGTCTGGCTCTCCTCCAAATTCTTGCCCTCACGTCTCTCTCAAAACAAGTTCACACCTCGTTACTATGGGCCTTTCCGTATTCTCCAGTTGGTCAATCCTGTCACTGTCCGTCTTCACTTACCCCATACATGGAAGATCCATCCGGTTTTTCATGTTTCTCAGCTTAAACCTTATGTGCCTGATCCTTACTCACGTCAGTTTCCTTGTCCACCTCCTGTCCTTGTGGATGATGTTCCTGAATATGAAGTGCAGGAAATTTGTGACTCTCGTCTTTTTCATAAACGACTTCAGTATCTGATTCATTGGAAGGGTTATCCTCTCAGTGAATGTTCATGGGAAGATGCCTCTTCCGTTCACGCTCCTCTCCTGATTCAACGCTTTCACTGTTTATTCCCTCTTAAACCTGGGCCTTCGGGAGGGGGACCTACTGTCGCGCCGCACCGCGCGGCGCGAGCCGAGAGCTCGACTTCTGCCGGGCGTTCGGCTCGGGCCGCGCACCGCGTTATTAAGACGCGGCGCGCCCCCAGCCTCTCCTGCGCGTTTCGAGGCCCCAGATTTGCTTGGGGCCTCGTTCTTCCTTCTGCCTTTCACTGTCCCAGGGGTCTCTGAACCCTCTTACCTGTTTTTCTTCGTTTCTTTGTCCTTTCTTCTTTTTTGCAGTCTGTTGTGTGCCTTTCATTATGTTTTTTCCTCCTTCCCAGATTCCTGTGCTTTCCCAGCATTCCTTGTTCCCTATTCTCTATGGTTCCTCTACTATTCTGTTCTATGTATTATTTCCCTATCTAAGATGGTGTCCTTTTACTTCCTGTGGGTCACTTCCTGTTTTTTGGTATATAAGGGCTGTGTTTTTCCTCTTTCTTTGCGCTGCAACACTTTCTGCTCAGTTAGTGTCTTCGCTCCTGATTTCCTTGCCTTTTGGTTTTGGATTCAGCATTCTGCGTTTTCTGATTTTTGCTCCTTTTGGATTCCTGTTTGTTTGTTCTTGTTTTTCTCCAGGAGTCTTCCTGTTTGGAAGTTTTTTCCCCTTTTTAAGGGGTTTTTTCCCTCTGGCGCTACTTTCTGAAGGGCACGGTCTGTTCTTGGTGTCTCCATTGCCTACAGCACCGTGGCTACCAGAAAGAGTCGCCCCTTTTTGGGCCAAAGCCGAACATTGAAGATTCACGCCACCAGATCTGCAAATTCCAGGCGCAAGCAGCACGTGAGTCGTGACAGGTTGTTTATGAGGATGGCTCCTGCACAGTGCAGTCCCCACGTCACCTGTCGCTATGATCAGACAGACTCTGACATGTTTACTCAGTAATCAAGTAGACATTCATGATGAATTCACTTCACACCACCAAACATAGTATGACCCTCCCTCCACAAATTGGACACAATATATTCATATCTTCCTCAGTGAGGTCGCCCTACCCGTCATTGAGCCCCTGGCCTAGAGAAGCTTAACGTACCTATTATGGTACAAGAAATATGGGGCGCAATTAGAGATATGGCCACCTGCAAGACTGCAGGGTTAGATAGCTTCTCTATAGAATTTTACAAAGCATATTAACATTCAATCGCTCCTAATCTCCTTGAACATTTCCAAGCTGCGCTGGCGGAAGGATGCCTTCCTCCGTTGCTTCGGGAGTCCCTCTTGGTCTCTCTACTTAAAACTTAAAACTGAGAAAGACCCTTCAGAACTGGCCTCATACCATCCACTCTCTATGCCAGGATCTGACCATTCCATTCTGACCAAAACAGCATCTTTCCAGGTAGGTCCACCATGCTAAACATCTGGCGGTTACAGAGTAATGGAGATCTCTCCCAACCAATGGCCATACGTCGCTTGTATTGTGTTGGACTTAGAAAAAACATTTGGCACACTGGACTTGAAGTACATGTTTTCAGCTCTAAATACCCAGGGAATCAGGGGCCGTCTGCATAGACTTATACGTCTCTTGAATACAGACCCCATGCCCTGGGTGAAGATTGGGCAATGCACCATTTCCAGTCAGCAGAGGGAATCTGCAGGGTTGCCCCCTGTCACCGCCTCCTCTTTGCTCAAGCCATGGAGCTTCTGGCACAGAGGCTTTGGCAACTGGCCGGGGCATGGGGCAAACCATTAAATGGGGAAATACACACCATTTCACTGTATGCGGACAATGTTTCAATCTACAAAAGCAACATTAGGGATGGAATATCTGACATAACGATCATTCTCTCTGAATTTCGAGCAGCTTCTGGTCTGGGAGCAAACTGGGCCAAACCCTGCCTGTTCCGCTTGTGTCCTGCCTGCTGCAGCATTTACTAGTAGACACCCACCTACTGCACCAGGAGCCCTGCACTTTCTGCTATTTAGGGCTCCACATCTCCCACAACACACAGAATCTCATAGATGGGAAACTCACCAGAGCCATTGCTTCACTCCACCCCCAAATGGCCTTCTGGGGCATGCTCCCACTCATGGACCAGGGCAGAATTTCCTTGTCTAAAATGGTTTTGCTACTTTGTTTACTAGATTGTTTCCACAATCTTCCAGTGCATATTCCTCTGAATGTTTTTCACATACTTCATGCCACACTGGGTAGTTTTATTTGGTACAAAGGTAGGCTCTACGTTGCACTGCGCAAACTACCAACCACAGCTACCTGTAGACGAGGGGGAGGGTCTAGGGGCCGCCAACTTTGAACATTACTATCTGGCTGCACAGCTTCAATGGCTGTTCGGACAGCTATTAGAAGAGCTGGGACAGGCCTCACTAGGTTGCACGCGACGGGTGGCACAGGAAGCTTTCCTTCCCGGAACCACACCCCCTGACCCCATGGCCTATGTGTAGCCCATGCCAGTTATGGGTGGAGCCTGCAACTCATGCCCTCTATCCCACAGTATTCTGCTGAAATTAGGCTTGCCTCCATCAGCCCCTTCTGTACATTGTTGGGAAGGGAGGGCTTCCAACTATGGAAGACAGCTGGTGTAAGCACTCTTGGGGCTCTATCCACAATGGTTCTCTCATATCTTTTGAACAGCTACGAACACACTGGGTCATACTGGCTGGACATTTCCTGGCTCATGGTAGACTGTTGGATACTTTAAGACAAGCTTGGCACGTTACAGATACAGAACCAGAACATCACCCCTTAGTACACACATTCCATACTATAGATAGTGGCTGTCGCTTAATTTCTTGGCTCACCCAAGCCCAGCATACACTGCCGTAGGTGTTGGGAGCAAGATGCAGGTAGGGAACTCACAAATGAAACAGTGATAATATACCCCAAAAAAGTATTGCATAATATGAAATTCCAGATATACTGCATAGGGCCTATCTCACGCCAGATTCCCTCCACAAAATGTTTGGATCCTCTCTGGAAATGTCCTAGGTGCCAGAGCCCAGTCGCTGCCCTGGCCTATATGTTTGGACCTGTCCAGAAGTGGAACAACTCTGGAATGACATTGCAGAAGAAATAACAGTGGTAGCAGAGCGGATTGGCATACACACCTTGAAGGGCTCCTTATGATGCCTCTTTAAACACTGGAAGGGAGCAAAAGCAAACAACCGCTTTATAGATCTTGCTTTGTTGATAGGCCACAGAACCATTGCTATGCATTGGAAGGCCCACACTCTCCTGGGCATGCAATATCGGTATGCAGCACTACTGAAGTGGGGGAAGGCCGAAACTGAGGCCCTTAGAAGGGAGGAGGCGTCTGGATTATACAGGGTTTCCATAACGGTGGACTGGGAAACTACTATCTGATCTACAACGTACACAGAAGGGCTCCCAGGTTAAATACATGTTCCTTTAAACTTTTTCTTCACTGGTGTGCCCCCTCTTCCTGGTTCTCCTTCGCTTCCCTGTTCATCCTGATCCTTAGACAGAAGAGTTCAGTGACCTAGGACACATCGCTGACAACGTATATAGCCTCTGTAAATGGTGCTGTAATCTGAGTGGATGCGATGAGAGGACATGCAAACAACAATTACTGTACTTCCGATGATCTATTATTTTTAAGGTACAGTTGCTGTTCTCACTTCCACTTCTGTTATTACTGTTCAAGTTCTAAAACAAACCGATAACTCCTGCCTCAAACATTATTTTACACATATATACGATCCGAATGCAAGGACTGCAATGTTCATGTACATCAGAAGATCTGAATGTACTGTCAATGTGAATGTTTGAAATAATAAATAAAAATTGGTTAAAAAAACGTCCTGAAGTTCTTGATCAGGAGGGGGACCTCTAGGACTCCCTTCAAGCGTCAGAAACACATGCACAGAAACAAAAGGTGGGGGGCGAACCATATAGTTTGCATCCGATGGTTAAAACACATGATGAAACAAACATCTGTATAGTATGTTTCAGCAGCAATGAATACAGTTGCTGTATTTATATACTTAACCTTCTAATGAAAGGCATTCATTTTCTTTGCAATACGGAATTGCAGATTCCAGACTCGCCATAATGTTAGGGCACTTAGATTTAAACGTACTCATCATAAGGTATTTTTTGTTGCAACTTTCTTGAGTGCAATAGTAAAGTGTTTGGTAAGCTGATGGTTCTGTACAAACTGCCCAATAAGACGGGGGTGAAAATATAGATCTACAATGCTATGCTCAAGGTGTATTTTGCTATTCCTATATATAGGATTTTGATTGCCTGTTTGGGGGGTACTTTATTGGGGCCTGTTTACTTTTGTTTGCCCTATCTATTGGTCTGTGAGGAGTTGCGGCGTCTGTTTTTGGGCCATGGCAGAGAAACTGTCGCGAACAGAGGAGCTCATTGAGGCCTTGATGCTTAGGATGGATGCTATGGACCAGGCTATTGCATCCTTCCATAGTATCCTTGAAGGTGCAGCCATCTTCTTCGGGGGAGGGGGAAGGCCATGTGCTCGGGAGGGTGGGCACCGGCGGGCGGGAGTTCACCTAGTGAGGCGTTCCCCCCCAGCTTCGAAGAGGGTGCGCGGGCAGAGGAAAGGTAAAGGGGCTGGGGAGAAGCGGGCAGAGGCCACCCCTCCACAGGTTGGGGACAGCGTCAATCTACCTTTGATGCAGTCTGAGGTTAGTGCATCCCAGGTTGTGGGTGCGGGGCAACCCAGGAGTGGGGGTTTGGGTCAGGTGACAGCGCAAACCACGAGCGTTGTGGTCAGGCCAGAGAACACAGTCGCGGGTAGGGACACTGGGGCGTCTAGTGAGGGGGAGACCAGTCAGCGGGATCTTGTGGGGGCATTTAGCGTCAGTGTTGCCATGGCTGTCTGAGGTAGGGTTGGTGTCTATCAATGTGGTGGGGGGGGCCATTGTCGGGGGCTAGGAAGGGTGATGTTAGGGAACAGGCTTGATGTTTGGTTTCCCAGTTAGGCACTGCAAGGAGTGGCCAGGTCGACAAAGTTGATAAGGTGGAGGTGAAGCGTTGCAAAGAGTGTGCGCATTCAAGGGAGTCTGGGCATGGGCCCCAAAGGAAGAAGGTTAAGGAGTCTTTGTCCAACTGGGTGAGAGCCTTCTGCATTTACCAGGCCATTCTAGCAGAACGTTTCAGTGACTTAGGTGCCCAGTTAGCTTGCTATCAGAACAGGATCGTGGGAGCGTACGATGAGTATGGAGGCATAGCATGGAAAGAATACGATAAGGAATTCAGGAGATTCAAGGCATATAAGCCTTTGTTGGGTCACCTGGTTGCGTTATACCAATCGCACTCAGGGGCCGGGTCACCAGCCCTTTCGTGGGACTAATGGGACGGGCTCAGGCACCTCGGTGGGGGCTGGGACCAAGAGGGGGGCCTACTGGGATTTCAACCAATACACTTGCTCGCAGTCCCCCGGTACATGCCATTTCATACACTGCTGTTCCTTTTGAGGCCAGGCCTCCCATCCTGAGTTCAAGTGTTTTAAAAAATCACGGGATAAGGATGCCAAGAAACAAGACTGACAATTCGATGGGCAGGGGTCAAACGGTTTCCCTTTTTGTGAAGGTTCCGTTCCCAGTTAATCTATTGGCTATGGTGCCTTGGCTTAATGTTTACCCCAACCAAGCAGCTGCGCAGGTGTTGTATTTGGGCCTTAAAGACGGTTTCAGAATACCAGCTCAGGACTATGTTGGCTCGCCCCATTGCAGGAATCACCTGCCTCTGCGCTCCAACCCTGGGGTGGCAGGGGCAAAATCAAAAAGGAACTGGATTTGGGGCGGGTGGCGGGACATTTTGATGAAATTCCCATGCAGGGCTTTGTTCTCCTTTAGGGGTAGTTCCCAAGAAAGAACCAGGGGAGTTCAGATTGAGTCACCATTTGTCCACTCCAAAGGGGCAATCACTGAATGAGGCCATTGATGGGGCATCGTGTTCGGTTAGGCACGCTTCTTTGGATCAGGCAATTCAAATGCTACAGGAGCTGGGGCCGGGGGTTTTGATGGCGAAATCAGACACTGAATCCGTATTTCGGTTGTTGCCGGTGCTTCCCGATGACTTACATCTGCTGGGTTTCCAGTGGGAAGGAAGGTATTACTTTGATAGGTGTATGCCTATGGGCTGCTCTGTGTCATGTTCATATTTTGAGAAGTTTAGTACCTTTTTGGAGTGGGTGTTTAGGGACAGGACACAGTCTTTTCACAGACGCGGCTGGCAGCGAAGGTTTGGGGCTATAATTGGTAAGGCCTGGTGCACTCAGCTATGGCCCTTACACTGGGTCCAGGAGGGCCTGGTAGCTAACATTTGTTTCTTGGAACTATTCCCAATTCTAGTGGCTTTGTCAATTTGGCCAGAGGGATTTCGGAACCAATCTGTGATTTTCTGGTCAGATAACATGTCAGTGGTTGAGTGCATTAACCAGCAAGCAGGTGCTGGTGCAAGATGATCCTAAGGCTGCTGAAAGAGATAGTGTTACTGAGTTTAAGGTTGAATGTGACCTTCAGAGCTAAGCACGTGCCTGGTGTGTTGAATAACACTGCTGATGCACTCTCCAGTTTTAAGATGCAGGTTTTCAGGTCTCACCTCCCTGGAGCGGAGGAGTTCCCAACGCCTTTTCCAGAACATCTGTGGCAAATTGGTGCCATGGAACACCGGACCGGCTTATCAGGGAGCATTTGCAGCATATATTAATTTTCCTGGCTGGGGCGGTATTGTACACTTGTTTTGATCCATCTTCAATCTTGCCATTTTTACAGTTTTTGCATGCGCCAGGCATCACTCTAATGCTATTTATTTCTTTGCACAACTGTGGGGAGGTGCTCGATGGTACACAATAATTTATGGTAAGAAGGGCCCATGAGGGCTGGCAGCACATTCAGGGCTCTAAACTAGACCCTAGGTGGCCCAGAGATGCGGCAAAGTTGGGGGCCTTGCTAGTCGCATTGGATCGCATTTGTACGTCTCCTTGGGAGGTCGCCTTATTTAAGTCAGCCTTTACCCTGGCCTTTTATGGGGCTTTCCAATTAGGTGAGCTAGTTGCACAAAATTAAAGGGACACCTCTGGGGGACTGCAGTTGGCAGATATTCATTGGCAAGAGGGATCTGGATGTCTGGTGATCACCGTACCCCCCTCCAAGATGGATCAAGATGGGAGGGGGGACCACATCCTACTGCATAGAGCCCCGGGTAGGACATATTGTCCTATACGTAACTTAGAGGTGTTCCTAGCACAGTGCACACCGGGGGAAATGGGTGCAGACTTGGTACATGCAGATGACACGCCACTTACTAGGTACCAATTCTCACAAGTGCTCAAGCGCTCTCTTCTGGCAGCGGGTTTTGACTCCTCTGACTTTGGCACTCACTCCTTTAGAATAGGGGCAGCCACGGAGGCCGTGGCAATGGGATTCCCTGGAGCAGCAGTTAAGAGAATTGGGGGGTGATCATCAGATTGCTCCAAGCGATATGTGAGACTGCATATGCTATGTGTTCATGTCCTTGACGCCTTACTTTCTCTGTAGTCTTTGTAGACGCTTGCGACAAGTGGTTGACAGTCCAAAAGACTCCGGTTCATGCAGAAGTTGCTGGGGTCACCAACGTGTGGGTAATCAGACATTTGCATGTCCAACGCGCAGGTGAACTATATACAAGGAGTGCGTTTGCGTCATGCGCATCGAAGGTTGGTTTCTGTATCTCTTTCTTTGGCCGAGGCGGGTTGTGGCTCACTCAAGGACATTTCTGGATTCAATGCTGCGCTCAGGCTACTCGTCACAAGACATCATTGTGCTGCATCTTGGGGATAATAATCTTGTTTCTCTAGGTCACCGTGGTCTGTTTGAGCTGGTAATATCGGAAATTGGATGGTTTGCCCAAAAATTCCCTCAGGCGGTCCTTGCTTGGTCGAACATGATCCCTAGTAGTCTGTGGAGGGGCGGGCCCTCAGTAAAAGCCCTCAATGACTCAGTGAGGAGAATCAATAGCAAACTGGCCAAGTTGTTTCGGACTCCAAGGTTGGCTGTGGTCGCGCATGGCTGCATTAAAGGAGACAGGTTTTTCTTGCAGGATGGAGTCCATCTTTTGCGAGTCGGCTATGAAATGTTTTTGGACAATGTATTCGCCTGGCTATGTTAGCGTACTGGACTGCTGCTGGTGGGGGGGGAGGCCACATCGTCAGTCAACGATGTGGGACTGTGGCAGGTTGATATCATGACTGGGAATACAAATGGGTACCTTTTTTTTTATTACAGAAACTGGGTGGCAAGCTAATTGGACCCTCCAAGGGGCGATGACTGGGAAGTGCAGACGTCAAAAACATATGATACACTGTTCCAAAAGAAGTGCAAGGAGATTTGGGCTAATAAACTAGGCTACCCTGTGCTGATCTAGAGAGCCAATTTTAATCTATCTCATTTTTGGATCTCCTTCTATACTTTTTCCCACATTTGGGGCTACGGCTTCATCACCACAAAAAGATCTCCGGCAAAGAGCCCCCCCTTTTCGGGGTGGAGCCCGTCAGACATTGCAGCGCCAGTCTGACGAGGAGCTGCTCCGATGATGAAGCATGACATCCTTCGGGATGTGTGAGGTGTCTTGCTCCTAAAATTTAGGACCCCCTTCACGATAGCCCCCAGTCTCCTTGCACTTCTTTTGGAACAGTGTATTATATGTTTTTGACGTATTCCTTGGGAGGATATACACTGGACCATAATACCTCCCCATCCCTCCTATATTTTTTGACTGGGAAGTGCAGACGACATACAGGGGCGTGGGGGATTGCGAGCGGTCGCTGGCATCTGGCCCTTAGGAACAAACACCTGCACATGAGCAGAAGGTCTGAAGCGAGCACTGTCTCTTGGGGGAGGGGGGGTTGGATTTAGGGGGTGGCAGGGGTGCCCGTGGTAGGTATCCTAGAGGGCAGGCGGGTCCCCCCCCCGAAGCAATCCAGCTTGGAAAGGTATGAGAACACCCTGATGGAGATCCTACCCCTGGGATTCGTATCGTAAGGAGGGGCAGGGTATGGAATACTATAAAACAGTCATGATCTTATTCACAACCACCAACATTCAGTACACAGGAACTAACTGTTTTTTAGTCAGAGTCAGGAATGTCGATATATTAGAGTACTCTGTCAAGGCTAGGCATCCATTGACAAAACTCTGTAAATAATATGTGAATATGATTGTGGTTACTGCGTATAATTTTGATTATGATTAACAATGTCTTGTCAATAATAAAATACGGCCGGGGTTTACAACCCCTAATCCCAAAGCAAGGTCTATCTGAAGTTTCATTTAAGCTTTGGGTGGTGTGGGGGGAGTGGTGTTTGGTGGTAAGAGGCCTCGGCGATACCTGGCCTTAATATGCACTAAGGGCATTGAACTCTTAGAGAAAAGGTGATGGGTTTGCAGGCATCCCACTGTGGCAGTGTGAGATGTATAACTTTCTTGTAATTGTCCATGGAGATGCATGGCTTCACTGCCTGCTCCCCACCCCTCTGTTATTAAGTGGCAGTTGCTTTTATTTTGTTTTCTTTGTTTCTTACACCTGTCGTAGTTGACGATCATGTTGCATTTGTCAAGAGAGTTTTTGGGCATTGTGGGTGCTCATTAAACACACCTTTTAGAAGTGTGTTGGCATGCGTCAGAGTTTTGAAGTGACTGGCACGTTGCCCGCTTCTTCCAGTCTGAAGCCTCATAGAGTTCCAACCACTTGAGGGAGTGATACCTCTTAATAAGACTGTTAGTTAGAACAGGGGCTGGTTGGAAGTTAAGCTGTGTGAGGGACTTAATAGAGCAACCTGACCGAACAAAAGGATTGTATAGTTGGACAGAGGCCATAGGTAAGTTAGAAGCAGACGGGATGCTGGAACGGCAAAAACTGGGAAAAATCAGGGCCGGTAACCAGACAGCCTGAGTAGCAGAATGAAAGTAGGTGCATGAGGGTCTCTATTGGTGCCTGACTTTGTAGGGACCAGGCACTGGGTCAGGAGTTTGAGAACCGGTGAGGGTGGGAGGAACTGTGTGGATTGTGTAATGTGTAGCAAGAATGAAAAAGCTTGAGGGCAGAAGGCCCAGGAATCATAGTGAAAAGGGCAAAGTGTAGTGCAGAATGAAATGGGATGGTTCTATACTAGCAGCAGATAATGGCTTTTAGGCCACAAAGTATGCTGAATATGTAACAAAAGTGAGTGTTATGGTGCGGAATTGATGGAAGCAAGAACTTAGAGTCTGGTAAATTCAAGCACAGGACTAGAGCAGGGTGAGTTATTAACTAACAAAAAGGTGTATTTTGTTGGATAATTTGGCTTTAAAGTGGGATCCAGTGAGGGGGATGGATACCTGATCGGTTAAAAATCCTGGCGAAACAGATTCAATCCCCAAGCCCAATTTACTCTGACAATTGGGAGGAATGCCAGCATTTGCACGCAGCTAAGAGACACCAGAAGTTATCAGGATGCAATCGGATGCAATCGCTACAGGCTCACAATGCTGGCAAGTTAAGTCAATTTGCAATGCGGCTGATGTCTTACCATCATTAAAGGAGAGACTATGTAGACATTCAAGCTGGAGGTATGGTAACTTCCTTTCTGCAGGTAAAACTACTTTTATGTTGCTTGCAACATGCTGAACAGAAAGGGTACTTTCAGATTGTTGAAGGGCTACCGAGTGTGGAGAAGTGTGGCTCAATGGTTAGAGCGGCAGACCCTGATGCAGAAATCTGGCCCAGGACCAGGGTTCCATTCCCGCCTAGGCGGGTCTTGGGCTCAATTTCCTCGGACCTGATAATTCTCGCATCGGTGCCTAATCTAATTAATGGGTCCCACTCTGTAACTCTGGGCAATAGCTTGCTTTATCTCCACAACGGCCCCAACAGCGCTGGGATGCCTGGCTTGGAGTTTGCCCAGGAGTGGGCACCTCACAGGGAAAAGCCAGGAGGGGTTCCACAGCGGTATGCGTACAGTGCCTTGAGACCCTAACGGGTGAGTAGTGCGCTATACAAGTACACAGTTTACAGTGTGGGGATCTTTGTGGGACAGAACTCTGCAGTTCTGTCTTTGTAGTATGCCTTCTCCAGGTGTCAAAGAAAAATAACTCCTCAAGTAAGCTCTAGTTTACGAGAGGGAAAGAGAACTCATGCTTGACTCATCAGACCATGGAAATTAAAAGTGGTGTGCAGCCTTTGGCACTGTAAATTCAACGTGAAAGTTACAGCGTTTCCTCTATACTTAACCGTGAGCACAAATTAAGATAACATTTAATGAAACGTGTTTGTTAGGAAAAGTATAACTTTATCTAGAAAACGTGTTTAATTACTTACTTCGGCAAAGAGGGTCTTATAGAGGGCTCCATCCTGTACAACCAATGCCGCCAATCAATATCCTGCTCTCGAGAAGTTGGTGAGTGATCACCAAAGCCATCCTGAAATGCTCTGAAATAAAATTTTGAGGCTTAGAAAGTAATCATTTTTCTATAAATGTAATTTTGAAATTACCTCAAACCTTAGTTTACACTTTGCCATACAAAACAGAATATATATTTTAATTTATTTGTGATGGTCATAGCAGCACACATACTTCAGCCCCTCACAAGCACTTTAAAATCAGTACAAAGACGCACTTTGGTCCAATCTCATTCACAGTATAAACTGCCTTTACTCACCCCACAGCTAAAGTCCTGTAGTAAACTCATAAAGTGAACATAATTTAAATCAACTGTATATTGCCATGATTTGGATGTTATTCTGTGATGTGATTATTTTTCTTGCCTACTGTTGAAAGTGAACCTTTGGGTAAATTATTCTATCACGAAGTAGGCAGCTATTCCTACATTTTGTATCCCAGCAGCTGAGCTCGCTGCAGACAGTAAAGCATCCTCCTTCTCTGAGCACAAGAGCAGAGATCAATAGCTACAAACACCGATAAACGCTCGAGTGGATAATGAGGCCTCTTCCTAGGCCCTGCACTGCCTGCCCCTTCTGGGTTACCTGCTAAGTTCAGTTACCTATCATTCCCCTTCCTATGTACTGATTCTGAATAACTACCCATTAGTTTATTTTCAGGTACAGTCAAATATTCTCTAAAAAAAAAAAAAAAAAACAGTATGTCCGGGTCAATCCTTAATTATCCTACTAGGCTCTTTCAGGTAAGGGTGACCCCTTCTGGTAGTCATTGCGCCTATTGCATGCAACAACGTATAATATATATATATATATATCCAGAAAGAGCCTCTAAAAGAAGCCATCAATTTGTGGAAAAAGCTGTGTAATGAATCACAACACAGTGTGCATAGAAGGAACCAAATAAGGCAACATCAGTAATACAGGAACACAGCACAACCCAGGAGGCAAAACTCTGAAAAACGGACAGGGACAAAACACAGGCTGGAGAGTGACAAATCAGTAGCCAAAAACCGACCGAAACAGTGCAGGGAATGGGCCTTAAATATTCTGTGGGATATCATATCACAAAACCTTTCTGTTGAAAAAGAATCCTCTAGCTTGCTTTGGTTGAAGGTGGCCACGGAAAATAGAATTTCAAGGGCCACCTTGTAATGGGAAGAAGAAAAGGGGAAGCTCGCCCCTTCCTCCTCGTTTAGATTTGCACAGTTTGTGGGTGTGGTCCTTCTTTTACTGTTAAGGCCAAGATGGATGGGGAACATCATGATGCCCGGTCTCCACCAAAAAAAAACATTTAAATGTGAGTAGATGCAGTTGCAAAACTCTATTAGGTGGTATAAACATTCTAAACCTTGTTGGATTTGAAATATGAGACCAAACAACGCAAGCACTCAATAAAAGATGAGCCACTACCAAAGGCCGGTGTGCTCAATGACTGTCAGTCCATTTGTTGCTGCGTCATTGAACGGCTGCCCACAAGGTGCTGATCATGCGTGATCTGTGTGGAACTGCTTAAAACGAGAAGCGCAACCTGCTTCTAGTGAGTGTGGCAGTACTGGAGACGAGTGACATTTGTCCACCTCAGCAATTTCCTTCTCATAGTCAGAGCTGTGTCTCCCTACGTGTTTTGCCGAAAACTGATGTTGGGCAGGAAAGATTACTTCCCTCTCTTAGTACTGAAATTTCCATGTGTAGCAGAAAGATGCTCTATGGAAGCACATTACGAAACATTCACTGTTAACTCAGACTCGCTACAGACAGGGTGCAAGAAAGAGGGCCACAAAGAGGCAAAATAGTGATAACAAACAAAAGATTGACAGAATACAAACCACAGCGGAGAGAAGCAGCAAACTGCAATGGAGGCCCGTCGTAAATGCATGGAGTGATGAATGCGTGGCTGAAATGTGTGAGTGAAATGTGTGCTAGATTGTATGTTCTGAGGAAATTATGAGCTGGTGGGATTGCTGCCAGTAACCTTTTGATGGGAGAGTAGGTTCTGTCCAACATACTTGCTTCCTCAAGGGGACACTCTGAAGTATCTCACTGTGTCCCGATAAATACAGGTTTAATCAGAATGACCCGTCATGCTTGTTAAAAGCCACTCCCAGATACCTTTGCCGTACTCCTCATAACAGACACAATGGGACAAAGAGGGAACTGTCATCTGTAAAGCAACATGGACACTGCTACATACCAACTTGACACCTTTAGTACAGGTGAAATGGCCTTTGGAAATCTGTTTTCTACAGGAAATGACTTCATTCAATGGTCGTCAAACGTACACATGCATCTGATACCACACGCCTGCGAAGTGTAATGCTTCACAAGTGGCCTGTAGGTAGAGAGCCTGCACATCACTTAGTAACTGGACTCCTCACTCACATCAAAGGGGCTGGTAATCCGCAAACTCTGACTTTGCAAATTGATATTTTAAGACTATAACTGCATGCTGTGTGATCTATATCAATGGAATTATAAAGACTGAGAAAATAATGTAGAATTTGTCCTTTAGAAGTGCATTCCTGTTTAGGTTTCTTAGGATTTTGTCAGAGCAGAGGATGATGTCTAACAGGTGAGACCTGACATGAGTTTGGGCTGCTGGCTCTCCAAGGTGGTAATTATTATTTCTTATTTGCCAGCTCCTTTGTTTGTTGCATCTCCCCTTCCTTTTTCCTCTTCAGTAGTGACTTGTACAGGTACTCCTTTGCTCACCTTAATTGCCCCTCATACTTCTGTTTTGTGCTTATTTGAAAAAGAGTAAGTGCCAGGCCCAAAGTTTTATGGACATCAGGTGTGACCGCAGTATTAAAGGGAATAGCCAGCTATTTTCATGCAGAGGAAGCAGAAGGCAACACATAATATGCTCAAGAAAATAGACACATTGCACAATCCTTAACCCCTTTGCTGCCAGGCCTTTTCCCCCTCCTGTGCCGAGCCTTTTTTTGGCTGTTTGGGGCAGTTCACAATAGACCCTCATAACTTTTTGTCCACATAAGCTACCCACACCAAATTTGTGTCCTTTTTGTCCAACATCCTAGGGATTCTAGAGGTACCCAGACTTTAGGGTTCCCAAGAAGCAGATCAAGAAATTAGCCAAAATACAGCGAACATTTCGTTTTTTTAAAAAAATGGGAAAAAAGGGCTGCAAAAATAGGCTTTGCGGTGTTAAAATCACCAGCTTCCCAGCTTTCAGGAACATGCAGACTTGAATCAGAAAACCCAATTTTTCAGCACAATTGTGGCATTTTACTGGGACATCCACCATTTTTACTATTTTTTGTGCTTTCAGCCTCCTTCCAGTTAGTGACAGAAAAGGGTGTGAAACCAATGCTGGACCCCAGAAAGCTAAACATTTTTGCAAAGTAGACAAAATTCAGAATTCAGCAAGGGGTAATTTGTGTAGATCCTACAAGGGTTTCCAACAGAAAATAACAGCTGAAATAAAAAAATATTGAAATTGAGGTGAAAAACAGCCATTTTTCTCCACGTTTTACTCTGTAACTTTTTCCTGCGATGTCAGATTTTTTAAAGCAATATACCGTTACGTCTGCTGGACTCCTCTGAATGCGGGGATATATACGTCTTGTAGGTTCATCAAGAACCCTAGGTACCCAGAGCCAATAAATGAGCTGCACCTTGCAATGGGTTTTCATTCTATACCGGGTATACAGCCCTTCATTTGCTGGAATATAAAGAGTAAAAAATAGGTATCAAGGAAACCTTTGAATTTCCAAAATGGGCACAAGATAAGGTGTTGAGAAGCAGTGGTTATTTGCACATCTCTGAATTACGGGGTACCCATACTAGCATGTGAATTACAGAATAGATGTCTTTTTTACACAGTGTCTTACATTTGGAAGGAAAAAATGTAGAGAAAGACAAGGGGCAGTAACACTTGTTTTGCTATTCTGTGTTACCCCAGGTCTCCCGATAAAAATGGTACCTCATTTGCGTGGGTAGGCCTAATGCTCGCAACAGGAAACGCAACATGGACACATCACATTTTCCAAAAGAAAACAGAGCTGTTTTTTGCAAAGTGCCTAGCTGTGGATTTTGGCCTCTAGCTCAGCTGGCACCTAGGGCAACCTACCAAACCTGTGCATTTTTGAAAACTAGACACCTAGGGGAATCCAAGATGGGGATTACTCGTGGGGCTCTCACCAGGTTCTGTTACCCAGAATTCTTTGCAAACCTCAAAATTTGGCCAACAAAAACACCTTTTCCTCTCATTTTGGTGACAGAAAGTTCTGGAATCTGATAGGAGCTACCAATTTCCTTCCACCCAGCGTTCCCCCAAGTCTCCCGATAGTAATGGTACCTCACTTGAGTGGGTTGGCCTAGCACCCACGACAGGAAATGCCCCAAAACACGACGTGGACACATCACATTTTCCAAAAGAAAACAGAGCTGTTTTTTGCAAAGGCCTAGTTGTGGATTTTGGCCTCTAGTTCAGCCAGCATCTAGGGAAACCTAAAAAAACTGCGCATTTTTGAAATCTAGACACCTAGAAGAATTCAAGATGGCGTGACTTGTGGGGCTCTCATCAGGTTCTGTTACCCAGAATCCTTTGAAAACCTCAAAATTTGGCCAAAAAACACCTTTTCCTCACATTTTGGTGACAGAAAGTTCTGGAATAGGGGAGGAGCCACACATTTACTTCCACCCAGCATTCCCCCAAGTCTCCTGATAAAAATGGCACCTCACTTGTGTGGGTAGGCCTAGCGCCTGTGACAGGAAATGCCCCAAAACACAACGTGGACACATCACATTTTCCCAAAGAAAACAGAGCTGTTTTTTGCAAAGTGCCTAGCTGTGAATTTTGGCTTCTAGCTCAGCCGGAACCTCTACGGAAACCTACCAAACGTGCACATTTATGAAAACTAGACACCTAGGCGAATCTAAGATGGGGTGACATGTGGAGCTCTCATCAGGTTCTGTTACCCAGAATTTTTTGCAAACCTCAAAATTTGGCCAAAAAAAAAAAAAAATTCCTCACAAGTTTTGTGACAGAAAGTTCTGGAGTCTGAAAGGAGCAACACATTTCCTTCCTCCCAGCATTACCCCAAGTTTCCCAATAAAAATGGTACCTTACTTGTGTGGGTAGACCAAGTGCTCGCGACAGGAAATGCCACAAAACACCATCTGGACACATCAAAGTTACCAGATACAAAACTACCTGTTTTTGCGGGGGAAGGCACCTGCGTTTTTGGTCCTGGGATCAGCAGCCATCTAGGGAAACCTACCAAACCCAGATGTTTCTGAAAACTAGACACCCGAGGGAGTCCAGGGAGGTGTGAATTGCTTGGATCACCCAATGTTTTCTTACCCAGAATCCTCAGCAAACCTCAAATTTAGCTAAAAAAAAAAAAAAATGTTTCCCACATTTCTGCATGGGATCACCGCATCGGAACAATTTCCTACCACCAACGTTCCCCTCTGTCTCCCGGTAAAAATGATACCTCACTTGCGTAGGTGGGCCAAGTGCCTGTCACAGGGAAGAGCCAAAAACATGTCGAAATTGAGGGGGAACCAAAGCGGGTCCAAAAGGGCAGTTTAAAAAAATCATTTTTAGGCTGACAAGTGCAGCAGAAATTGTATCGGTATAGATGAGACCATGCTGGGTGGTAGGAATTTGTGGATTCCTGCAGATTCCGTAAGGTTCCATCACAAAAATGTGGGAAAAATGTGTGATTTCCAACAAAGTTGGAGGTTTGCAGGGCATTGTGGGTAAGAAAAAGGTGCGGGGTGCATGTGAAGCACACCACCCTGGACTCACCCAGATGTTTAGTTTTCAGATGTGTCTAGGTCTTGTGGATTTTTCTACATGGCAGGGTCCCAATGTCCAAAAAGTGCAGCCCTCACCATTCCAAGTGGGACGATTGTGAGAGTTAGCCAAGCTCTCATGGCCCAAATGTAAAACCAAAACCCAAAATAATCAAATGTCCTTTTGCTTGCAGTGGGATAAGATGTTTTAGTGTATGGGTTTCTCCCCCCCCCCCCCAGGCAGATCAGCCTATTAGAAATAGAAATAGAAATTAGAAATTAGAATAGAAATTAGAAATAGGCTGATCTGCCCCCAAGGGGAGCAGAAATGGCCTAAAATAAATGTGCTCCCCCCACCTCCCCAGGGGAGCGACCCTTGCCTAAGGGGTCGCTCCCCATGCGTGAAATTGGCGCAAAACAAATATATATATATATTCCCGGTGCCTAGTGATGGCCTAAAATAAATTTGCCCTTGCCCATCAGGGGAACAACTCTTGCCTAAGGGGTCTCTCCCCTTGCATGAAATTGACGCAAAAAAATAAAAATCTCTGGTGTCTAGTGGTTTCCCATATATAAAAAACAAAAGTAAACATAAACAAAAACATATCCCTGGTGTCTGGGGGGGGGGGGCAAAAAAGGTCTAAAAATATTCCCCCTCCTCCCCCGGGTAGCAGCCCTTGCCCAAGGGTCCGCTCCCCTTACTGAATAATATTTAAAAAAAAATCCTTGGTGTCTAGTGGTTTCTGCCCCCAAGAGATCGGCCCAACAAAAATAGGCCGGTCTACCCCCAAGAGGGGCAGCAATGGCCTAAAATTTATTTTGCCTCCCGGGGAGCGACCCTTGCCTAAGGGGTCACTTCCCACATGTAAAAAATAAAAGTACATTTTTAAAAATGTATCCCTTGTGTTTAGGGTGTTTCTGCCGCTCTTGGAGGGAGATTGGCCTAATTATACTTTGGCCTCCTGAGGAGCGGCCCTTGCCCAAGGGGCTGCTCCCCTCATGACAATTACAAAAAAAAAGCTGAAATGCTGAGAGAGACATGAAAGGAGAGGAAAGGCTTTTCCTCTCCTTTCATGCCTTTCTTGGCCCTTCCAGTGACCCGCGCTGCAAGCTGAGCTTCCAGTGCGGCGGGGCAGGCCTCTGATGAGGTCCGCGCGCGATCGTGCGCTGACGTCATCAGATGCCACAGGGGGGAAAAGAAGTGGGCGAGGGTGGAAGGGGAAGCGATTCCCCTTCCATCCCTGCGGTGGGGGCACTGAGCTGGTATCAGGACATAACGGTTACGTCCTTGGAGCCTCAGCGCCGCAGCCAAGGACATAACCGTTACATCCTTGGCTGTCAAGGGGTTAAAGCAATGCAGTTGCGGCAGAGGCTGGCTCATCTACTGGAAACATGAACATTAAAAAAGGCACTGTCCAAAAGAAACACGTACTGGCAAAGCCAATAGGTCGCGGCCCATTATATCTATTGGCTCTTGCAATACTTGTTTTTCCTCCCCCAAAGTCAGATAGGTATGCAAGCTGCACCCATCTTGGAATGGGTTTTCTTTTACTTTTTTTTTAAATATTCAAAGATGGCTGCAAAGCATCTGCACGCACAGTGGGCACTTGAAATGTTGTTCCATTTGCTTTGCTTTGAAAGATTGAGCAAGGTCAAGGATATGGAATTTAAAGTCGTAGATGATCAATACCATGAGATGGTGAAGGGAACATTGACATTCCAGTTAAAACTGATGAAAAAAAGCTGGGGAAAAAGGACAGGGATAAGTAGACTACATCTGTGAGCATATTTGTCTAGCCACCGGGCTAGACTAAAAGAGTGGCAATAGTTTATTGGGTAGTAGGTTCTGTTAGCACCAGAAATGTGTGGAAGGGTGAAAAACCAGGACTAAGCTGCAGATAGGTTGTTGACGTTTTTTGAGGGCATTTTCCTTGGAAATGTAGGAGTATGTATCCAACACTGCCAGAGTACACACACACAGCAGAGTTAACAATGGAAACTAAAAAATTGTATTTTGAGGAGCTCAAGTTTCCTGCACTGTGAGAATTATTGTGGAGGATGCCCACAGAGTTCTGTTCTCAGACTTGAAACCACGTTTCAAGCTTGAATCAATGGTGGGAAATATGTTTCTTTCCGTTACTCTTATCAACTTTGCAAGGATGAGCTGTCACATATTACTAATAGATAATTTATTGTTTCTCTGTGTGCACTGTCTATAAATGTCCAGTGCTTTGCAAGGATATATCTGCCATTACTTGGGGATGACCTGGTAGACATGCAGTAGCCAAGGCTTGCTTAAGATGTCCTTTCAGATGGAATATATGCTTTGCTCTCAAAGAATCTTCGGCCTCAGATTGGTTATTGTATCATGCTGTTACAGTTCTGTTAAAGCAGTGCAGGCATCCAGTCGACACTCCATCGGATCCGCTGCTGCCAAGTCATGGTGATACCAGGAGACACACTAGATGGATATTCCCCTAAATTTCCAACCTCTGCTTGTGGCCTCAACTTTGCTGCACTGGTAAGCGGCCATGTGTAACCTTACTAATTCTTTGAGATCTACGCAGGCACAGGGTATGTGTGACTCTTGATTCCTCCCCAGGTGCGTTGAGTCTGCCGAAGGGACAGGCCCGTCAGGTATGAGATTCGGTTAGAGGTAATAGGCAGGTGTGATTGAGAACCTTCTCCCTACCAATGTTTATTCACAGGGAAAAGGAAATAGGTAAACAGTGCCAGATTCCTCCCGTAAAAGGGGTGAATGTCAGTGTAAGTGCTGTATGGAGAGCTGTTGTTTTGGGAAATTCGTGCAACACAAAATGATGATGGACAGAGTGCTGAAACTTTTCAAACACTCACCCCCAGTCAGAGATCTGGGTTTTATCCACCATTCTTTTGCTCACCATGCCACCCCAGTTTGGACCTAACCATATGAAAATCAGTCTTGACCTTGTTCCTTATAGGAACAGTCAAGGCCAAACTGCCAGGCCGGGTCCTCCCTGGACCGGAAATAAGCATCCTGGGACCGGTTTCAGGGTATCACTCTTCATCAGCCAGGCTAGCTTGACTCAGTGGCATAGTGAGCACGGGACCGACGTCTGGGAATACCCTTCCCCAGGAGAGTGTGGAGGTGAGTGTGTGGTAGGGCCCTTATTCGAAGTCATAGGTAAGTAAAAGATATAGAAAATTAGATGAGGCACCCCTTCACTGAGAGAATGCCGGCTCTTGAGAAGCTGAATAAGTTTGAATGCATACATGTTTGTGTTTAAAAGGATGGACTGAACTGACAAAAAAGGATCCAAAATTGAAATTTTCTGAATATGGTTTGTAGGAACTGAATCACTGATTTATTTGCACAACTGCATGAATGAGAAAAAGAAACCGACCCAACCTGTGGAGAAGGAGGCACTTAATCAAAGAGAGCAGCAACGAATGGACAAAGAGACATGAGTAAGATAAAGGAACAGCAGTGTAAAATGTTGGATGATATGAGAAAAGAGGCTTTACAGAAGCTACAAGAATATTGGCAAGAAAATGTTGCAAAAGTGACGAGGCTGTATCCCTCTCTTGTGGTTCCTTCAGCCCCATTGGGACTGGATGATGATGAAGATTGTCTTGTGGAATATTTGTTGAACGTTTTGGGCCCCTCTCTCATATGTGCACAGGAAGCAACTTGACAAGTTACTAGAGAAGTGAAAACTCTTATAATGTTACGTCACATTGAGAAAAGGAGCTGGCATGGGATGGTTGAGTGGAGGTGGAGTGATCAAATATATAGTACAAGCAAGTGGTCGCACAAAGGTAGTGGGCCACTAAGTTGTTAGAGTGGCAGGTTAAATGGGACTGGATTTGCAGAAGAAAAGAACACCTTTGTCATACGAATTGCATTTGAATGAAGTGGAATTACTAAGAAAGAAATGTTGATAGTACTGAGGCACTGATTTGAGGATTTGTTAGAAAAGATAAGGAAATGGGAGGAAAATAACAGATTAAAGAAAGAGGGGAGCAAAAGATGCGCGTGAAGATGAGGCAATAGCACACAAAGATGAGAATTATATCTCTGAGTTGCAACTACTTCTTCGTATTGAGCTAGAATACCTGTTAAGGGAGATACCAGGACAAGAGGGGCAGCCGGTGCATATTCATGCACCCTGGAGCAGACATGACCTATGACCTTCCATTAAGGTAGATCCAAATCTGTGGGAAGCTCCTGAGAAGTGGTACACATAACTAGAAAGAACAGTAAAAGTGTTAGAATCGTGGAGACCTGTGGATTTCCATTGCAATACCAAAGCTTCTGTAGGGCACCTCTAAGGGGGCAGTGAGATGGCCACAGGCAGAACCTACCTACATGGTTAGCTCCAAAATATGAGTCTTCGCCGACAGTGATGGACAAGTGCAAGGTGGTAATTGGATAGTTTAAGGAAAAGATACCAGTGCAACATGTAAACTCGTCTGAGATTACACACATAACACAAACCAAAGATTAAAGTGTACAAGCTTATCAGGACACATTGTTACAAGAGTACAAATAGCATTGCGGAATAGAAGATGCTACCCAGTGCAGGATGTCAGCAAAAGATAAAGATACTTAGATGATGATGCTGCAACCTGAATTTTTCTAACAAAGTCTCCCGGGTTGTAGGCATCAGGGGCACAGGGACTATCAAGCAGGGCTGGAAGAAAGAGTCGGGTAACATGGTAAATCAGCATAATGCTTGATTTAAGTGCAGAAAGATTTGGACACTAGACGGACAAGTCTCCCAAAGTAGGAAAGGGAGGAATGCCAGGAGGAGAATCACATGTTCAACCCACTCCTTGGGGATGTCAACTGCCCCAGCCCAACCTAATGCTCCTACCCTCTCAGTTATGTTGTCACCTTAGTACTGGACGGCAAATCCTCTCCAACCATAATGCCTTTTAACCAACCAATCTCTACATGTATTGAGTGAGCCAATGTCTGTATTAAGTGGTGCATTTCCCCATTTTGCTGCACGGCAGTGGTTCCAAGAGGTCCAAGCTACACATTATTGGGCTGCCCTGAAGGGGATGAATACTTGCAGGCTTCTATGCTTTCAGTTACTAAGGAAAGTCCTTCCATACAGGATAAGGTAAATAGTCATGTTGCAAATTTTTAAGTTGGTACTGGAGCCACTCAATCTACTGTGAGATCAATGTAAGTGCCACTGGCCGACGCCCACACACCCTCCCTGGTGCGGGTCACGACCAGTGGCCGACACCAGGAAGGGTATTAATAAATCCTCGGGTGCGTCGCACCCGAGGATTTTCTATTTTTTTTAACCTTTCCCTGGGAGACACGGAAGCTTCCGTGTCTCCCCCCACCCCCCACCCACCCCTTTCCGTTTCAAAGGTGTTTTCCCCATCGAAGCAGGAAGCAGCCTTGCGGCCGCTTCCTGCTTCAATGGGGAAAACGGCCTTCCCCACGTTCGGGAAGGCCTCGTAAGAAAGAGGAGAGTCTCCCATTTCTTACGAGGCCTTCCTGAAAGTGTTTCCTGGCCCCCGATCGCAGCTGCGATCGGGGGCCAGGAAACACTTTCAAAAGGCCTCGTAAGAAAGGGGAGACTCTCCCCTTTCTTACGAGGCCTTCTGAAACTGTTTCCTGGCCCCCGATCGCAGCACAGCTGCGATCGGGGGCCAGGAAACACCACTAGATGCCAGGGATTTCACTTTGGGGGGGCGGCCCCCTCGGAAAACGGGCCGCCCCCCCCCAGGGGCATATTTTTTATTTTAAAAAAAGGTAGACACCCCCCCAGGGGAAATTATTTTTTATTTTCCCCAAAAATAAAATAAAAAAATAAAAATATAAAATAAAATGACAGGGGGTCGCCCGTGGGCAGGGTGACCCCCGGAGGGGGCAATATTTTTTTTTAGATGTTGTAGGGTTTCCCTGGGGGCCATTTTGGCCCCCAAGGAAACCCTACAACAACTAAAAAAAATAGATCTATATATATATATATCTATGTAGATAGATATATCTATGTATATGGATATATCTATAGATATATCTATGTAGATAGATATATATATATAGAGGTAGATCTATATATATCAATCAAAGATTTATAAAGCGCGCTACTCACCCGTGAGGGTCTCAAGGCGCTGGAGGGGGGACGGGGGGAGGGAAAGGGGCTGGGAGGTTCACTGTTCGAAAAGCCAGGTTTTGAGGCCCTTCCTGAAAAGAAGTAGGTTTTGGGTCTTGTGAAGGTGGGTTGTGAGGGCGTTCCAGGTTTTGGGTGCAAAGTAGGAGAAGGATCTGCCCCCGGTGGTGGTGTGTGTGATGCGGGGGATTCCCCTAGGTCTCTAGTTTTCAAAAATGCACAGGTTTGGTAGGTTTCCCTATGTGCCGGCTGAGCTAGAGGCCAAAATCTACAGGTAGGCACTTTTAAAAAAACAGCTCTGTATTTTGTCAAAAAATGGGATGTGTCCACGTTGTGTTTTGGGGCATTTCCTGTGGCGGGCGCTAGGCCTACCGACACAAGTGAGGTATAATTTTTATCGGGAGACTTGGGGGAACGCTGGGTGGAAGGAAATTTGTGGCTCCTCTCAGATTCCAGAACTTTCTGTCACCGAAATGTGAGGAAAACTTGTTTTTTTAGCCACTTTTTGAGGTTTGCAAAGGATTCTGGGTAACAGAACCTGGTCAGAGCCCCACGAGTCACCCCATCTTGAATTCCCCCAAGTCCCAAGTTTTCAAAAATGCACGGGTTTGGTAGGTTTCCCTATGTGCCGGCTGAGCTAGAGGCCAAAATCTACAGGTAGGCACTTTGCAAAAAACAGCTCTGTATTATGTCAAAAAATGGGATCTGTCCACGTTGTGTTTTGGGGCATTTCCTGTGGCGGGCGCTAGGCCTACCCACACAAGTGAGGTATCATTTTTATCGGGAGACTAGGGGGAACGCTGGGTGGAAGGAAATTTGTGGCTCCTCTCAGATTCCAGAACTTTCTGTCACCGAAATGTGAGGAAAACTTGTTTTTTTAGCCACTTTTTGAGGTTTGCAAAGGATTCTAGGTAACAGAACCTGGTCAGAGCCCCACGAGTCACCCCATCTTGGATTCCCCTAGGTCTCTAGTTTTTAAAAATGCACAGGTTTGGTAGGTTTCCCTATGTGCCGGCTGAGCTAGAGGCCAAAATCTACAGGTAGGCACTTTGCAAAAAACAACTCTGTATTTTGTCAAAAAATGGTATGTGTCCACGTTGTGTTTTGGGGCATTTCCTGTGGCGGGCGCTAGGCCTACCCACACAACTGAGGTATCATTTTTATCGGGAGACTTGGGGGAACGCTGGGTGGAAGGAAATTTTTCGCTCCTCTCAGATTCCAGAACTTTCTGTCACCGAAATGTGAGGAAAACTTGTTTTTTTAGCCACTTTTTGAGGTTTGCAAAGGATTCTGGGTAACAGAACCTGGTCAGAGCCCCACGAGTCACCCCATCTTGGATTCCCCTAGGTCTCTAGTTTTAAAAAATGCACAGGTTTGGTAGGTTTCCCTATGTGCCGGCTGAGATAGAGGCCAAAATCTACAGGTAGGCACTTTGCAAAAAACAGCTCTGTATTTTGTCAAAAAATGGGATGTGTCCACGTTGTGTTTTGGGGCATTTCCTGTGGCGGGCGCTAGGCCTACCGACACAAGTGAGGTATAATTTTTATCGGGAGACTTGGGGGAACGCTGGGTGGAAGGAAATTTGTGGCTCCTCTCAGATTCCAGAACTTTCTGTAACCGAAATGTGAGGAAAACTTGTTTTTTTAGCCACTTTTTGAGGTTTGCAAAGGATTCTGGGTAACAGAACCTGGTCAGAGCCCCACGAGTCACCCCATCTTGGATTCCCCTAAGTCTCTAGTTTTAAAAAATGCACAGGTTTGGTAGGTTTCCCTATGTGCCGGCTGAGCTAGAGGCCAAAATCTACAGGTAGGCACATTGCAAAAAACAGCTCTGTATTTTGTCAAAAAATGGGATCTGTCCACGTTGTGTTTTGGGGCATTTCCTGTGGCGGGCGCTAGGCCTACCCACACAAGTGAGGTATCATTTTTATCGGGAGACTTGGGGGAACGCTGGGTGGAAAGAAATTTGTGGCTCCTCTCAGATTCCAGAACTTTCTGTCACCGAAATGTGAGGAAAACTTGTTTTTTTAGCCACTTTTTGAGGTTTGCAAAGGATTCTGGGTAACAGAACATGGTCAGAGCCCCACGAGTCACCCCATCTTGGATTCCCCTAGGTCTCTAGTTTTAAAAAATGCACAGGTTTGGTAGGTTTCCCTATGTGCCGGCTGAGCTAAAGGCCAAAATCTACAGGTAGGCACTTTGCAAAAAACAGCTCTGTATTTTGTAAAAAAATGGGATGTGTCCACGTTGTGTTTTGGGGCATTTCCTGTGGCGGGCGCTAGGCCTACCCACACAACTGAGGTATCATTTTTATCGGGAGACTTGGGGGAACGCTGGGTGGAAGGAAATTTGTGGCTCCTCTCAGATTCCAGAACTTTCTGTCACCGAAATGTGAGGAAAACTTGTTTTTTTTGCCACTTTTTGAGGTTTGCAAAGGATTCTGGGTAACAGAACCTGGTCAGAGCCCCACGAGTCACCCCATCTTGGATTCCCCTAAGTCTCTAGTTTTCAAAAATGCACAGGTTTGGTAGGTTTCCCTATGTGCCGGCTGACCTAGAGGCCAAAATCTACAGGTAGGCACATTGCAAAAAACAGCTCTGTATTTTGTCAAAAAATGGGATCTGTCCACGTTGTGTTTTGGGGCATTTCCTGTGGCGGGCGCTAGGCCTACCCACACAAGTGAGGTATCATTTTTATCGGGAGACTTGGGGGAACGCTGGGTGGAAGGAAATTTGTGGCTCCTTTCAGATTCCAGAACTTTCTGTCACCGAAATGTGAGGAAAACTTGTTTTTTTAGCCACTTTTTGAGGTTTGCAAAGGATTCTGGGTAACAGAACATGGTCAGAGCCCCACGAGTCACCCCATCTTGGATTCCCCTAGGTCTCTAGTTTTAAAAAATGCACAGGTTTGGTAGGTTTCCCTATGTGCCGGCTGAGCTAAAGGCCAAAATCTACAGGTAGGCACTTTGCAAAAAACAGCTCTGTATTTTGTCAAAAAATGGGATGTGTCCACGTTGTGTTTTGGGGCATTTCCTGTGGCGGGCGCTAGGCCTACCCACACAAGTGAGGTATCATTTTTATCGGGAGACTTGGGGGAACGCTGGGTGGAAGGAAATTTGTGGCTCCTCCCAGATTCCAGAACTTTCTGTCACCGAAATGTGAGGAAAACTTGTTTTTTTAGCCACTTTTTGAGGTTTGCAAAGGATTCTGGGTAACAGAACCTGGTCAGAGCCCCACGAGTCACCCCATCTTGGATTCCCCTAAGTCTCTAGTTTTCAAAAATGCACAGGTTTGGTAGGTTTCCCTATGTGCCGGCTGACCTAGAGGCCAAAATCTACAGGTAGGCACTTTGCAAAAAACAGCTCTGTATTTTGTCAAAAAATGGGATCTGTCCACGTTGTGTTTTGGGGCATTTCCTGTGGCGGGCGCTAGGCCTACCCACACAAGTGAGGTATCATTTTTATCGGGAGACTTGGGGGAACGCTGGGTGGAAGGAAATTTGTGGCTCCTTTCAGATTCCAGAACTTTCTGTCACCGAAATGTGAGGAAAACTTGTTTTTTTAGCCACTTTTTGAGGTTTGCAAAGGATTCTGGGTAACAGAACATGGTCAGAGCCCCACGAGTCACCCCATCTTGGATTCCCCTAGGTCTCTAGTTTTAAAAAATGCACAGGTTTGGTAGGTTTCCCTATGTGCCGGCTGAGCTAAAGGCCAAAATCTACAGGTAGGCACTTTGCAAAAAACAGCTCTGTATTTTGTCAACAAATGGGATCTGTCCACGTTGTGTTTTGGGGCATTTCCTGTGGCGGGCGCTAGGCCTACCCACACAAGTGAGGTATCATTTTTATCGGGAGACTTGGGGGAACGCTGGGTGGAAGGAAATTTGTGGCTCCTCTCAGATTCCAGAAGTTTCTGTCACCGAAATGTGAGGAAAACTTGTTTTTTTTGCCACTTTTTGAGGTTTGCAAAGGATTCTGGGTAACAGAACCTGGTCAGAGCCCCACGAGTCACCCCATCTTGGATTCCCCTAAGTCTCTAGTTTTCAAAAATGCACAGGTTTGGTAGGTTTCCCTATGTGCCGGCTGACCTAGAGGCCAAAATCTACAGGTAGGCACTTTGCAAAAAACAGCTCTGTATTTTGTCAAAAAATGGGATCTGTCCACGTTGTGTTTTGGGGCATTTCCTGTGGCGGGCGCTAGGCCTACCCACACAAGTGAGGTATCATTTTTATCGGGAGACTTGGGGGAACACTGGGTGGAAGGAAATTTGTGGCTCCTTTCAGATTCCAGAACATTCTGTCACCGAAATGTGAGGAAAACTTGTTTTTTTAGCCACTTTTTGAGGTTTGCAAAGGATTCTGGGTAACAGAACATGGTCAGAGCCCCACGAGTCACCCCATCTTGGATTCCCCTAGGTCTCTAGTTTTAAAAAATGCACAGGTTTGGTAGGTTTCCCTATGTGCCGGCTGAGCTAAAGGCCAAAATCTACAGGTAGGCACTTTGCAAAAAACATCTCTGTATTTTGTCAAAAAATGGGATCTGTCCACCTTTGTGTTTTGGGGCATTTCCTGTGGCGGGCGCTAGGCCTACCCACACAAGTGAGGTATCATTTTTATCGGGAGACTTGGGGGAATGCTGGGTGGAAGGAAATTTGTGGCTCCTCTCAGATTCCAGAACTTTCTGTCACCGAAATGTGAGGAAAACTTGTTTTTTTTGCCACTTTTTGAGGTTTGCAAAGGATTCTGGGTAACAGAACCTGGTCAGAGCCCCACGAGTCACCCCATCTTGGATTCCCCTAAGTCTCTAGTTTTCAAAAATGCACAGGTTTGGTAGGTTTCCCTATGTGCCGGCTGACCTAGAGGCCAAAATCTACAGGTAGGCACTTTGCAAAAAACAGCTCTGTATTTTGTCAAAAAATGGGATCTGTCCACGTTGTGTTTTGGGGCATTTCCTGTGGCGGGCGCTAGGCCTACCCACACAAGTGAGGTATCATTTTTATCGGGAGACTTGGGGGAACGCTGGGTGGAAGGAGATTTGTGGCTCATCTCAGATTCCAGAACTTTCTGTCACCGAAATGTGAGGAAAAATTGTTTTTTTAGCCACTTTTTGAGGTTTGCAAAGGATTCTGGGTAACAGAACCTG
Source organism: Pleurodeles waltl (assembly GCF_031143425.1). Lineage (NCBI taxonomy): Eukaryota > Metazoa > Chordata > Amphibia > Caudata > Salamandridae > Pleurodeles > Pleurodeles waltl. The sequence continues at coordinate 523,578,643 of NC_090436.1, forward strand.
GTCAGAGCCCCACGAGTCACCCCATCTTGGATTCCCCTAGGTCTCTAGTTTTAAAAAATGCACAGGTTTGGTAGGTTTCCCTATGTGCCGGCTGAGCTAGAGGCCAAAATCTACAGGTAGGCACTTTGCAAAAAACAACTCTGTATTTTGTCAAAAAATGGGATGTGTCCACGTTGTGTTTTGGGGCATTTCCTGTGGCGGGCGCTAGGCCTACCCACACAAGTGAGGTATCATTTTTATCGGGAGACTTGGGGGAACGCTGGGTGGAAGGAAATTTGTGGCTCCTCTCAGATTCCAGAAGTTTCTGTCACCGAAATGTGAGGAAAACTTGTTTTTTTTGCCACTTTTTGAGGTTTGCAAAGGATTCTGGGTAACAGAACCTGGTCAGAGCCCCACGAGTCACCCCATCTTGGATTCCCCTAAGTCTCTAGTTTTCAAAAATGCACAGGTTTGGTAGGTTTCCCTATGTGCCGGCTGACCTAGAGGCCAAAATCTACAGGTAGGCACTTTGCAAAAAACAGCTCTGTATTTTGTCAAAAAATGGGATCTGTCCACGTTGTGTTTTGGGGCATTTCCTGTGGCGGGCGCTAGGCCTACCCACACAAGTGAGGTATCATTTTTATCGGGAGACTTGGGGGAACGCTGGGTGGAAGGAAATTTGTGGCTCCTTTCAGATTCCAGAACTTTCTGTCACCGAAATGTGAGGAAAACTTGTTTTTTTAGCCACTTTTTGAGGTTTGCAAAGGATTCTGGGTAACAGAACATGGTCAGAGCCCCACGAGTCACCCCATCTTGGATTCCCCTAGGTCTCTAGTTTTAAAAAATGCACAGGTTTGGTAGGTTTCCCTATGTGCCGGCTGAGCTAAAGGCCAAAATCTACAGGTAGGCACTTTGCAAAAAACAGCTCTGTATTTTGTCAAAAAATGGGATCTGTCCACGTTGTGTTTTGGGGCATTTCCTGTGGCGGGCGCTAGGCCTACCCACACAAGTGAGGTATCATTTTTATCGGGAGACTTGGGGGAATGCTGGGTAGAAGGAAATTTGTGGCTCCTCTCAGATTCCAGAACTTTCTGTCACCGAAATGTGAGGAAAAATTGTTTTTTTAGCCACTTTTTGAGGTTTGCAAAGGATTCTGGGTAACAGAACCTGGTCAGAGCCCCACGAGTCACCCCATCTTGGATTCCCCTAGGTCTCTAGTTTTAAAAAATGCACAGGTTTGGTAGGTTTCCCTATGTGCCGGCTGAGCTAGAGGCCAAAATCTACAGGTAGGCACTTTGCAAAAAACAACTCTGTATTTTGTCAAAAAATGGGATGTGTCCACGTTGTGTTTTGGGGCCTTTCCTGTGGCGGGCGCTAGGCCTACCCACACAAGTGAGGTATCATTTTTATCGGGAGACTTGGGGGAACGCTGGGTGGAAGGAAATTTGTGGCTCCTCTCAGATTCCAGAACTTTCTGTCACCGAAATGTGAGGAAAAATTGTTTTTTTAGCCACTTTTTGAGGTTTGCAAAGGATTCTGGGTAACAGAACCTGGTCAGAGCCCCACGAGTCACCCCATCTTGGATTCCCCTAGGTCTCTAGTTTTAAAAAATGCACAGGTTTGGTAGGTTTCCCTATGTGCCGGCTGAGCTAAAGGCCAAAATCTACAGGTAGGCACTTTGCAAAAAACATCTCTGTATTTTGTCAAAAAATGGGATCTGTCCACCTTTGTGTTTTGGGGCATTTCCTGTGGCGGGCGCTAGGCCTACCCACACAAGTGAGGTATCATTTTTATCGGGAGACTTGGGGGAATGCTGGGTGGAAGGAAATTTGTGGCTCCTCTCAGATTCCAGAACTTTCTGTCACCGAAATGTGAGGAAAACTTGTTTTTTTTGCCACTTTTTGAGGTTTGCAAAGGATTCTGGGTAACAGAACCTGGTCAGAGCCCCACGAGTCACCCCATCTTGGATTCCCCTAAGTCTCTAGTTTTCAAAAATGCACAGGTTTGGTAGGTTTCCCTATGTGCCGGCTGACCTAGAGGCCAAAATCTACAGGTAGGCACTTTGCAAAAAACAGCTCTGTATTTTGTCAAAAAATGGGATCTGTCCACGTTGTGTTTTGGGGCATTTCCTGTGGCGGGCGCTAGGCCTACCCACACAAGTGAGGTATCATTTTTATCGGGAGACTTGGGGGAACGCTGGGTGGAAGGAGATTTGTGGCTCATCTCAGATTCCAGAACTTTCTGTCACCGAAATGTGAGGAAAAATTGTTTTTTTAGCCACTTTTTGAGGTTTGCAAAGGATTCTGGGTAACAGAACCTGGTCAGAGCCCCACGAGTCACCCCATCTTGGATTCCCCTAGGTCTCTAGTTTTAAAAAATGCACAGGTTTGGTAGGTTTCCCTATGTGCCGGCTGAGCTAGAGGCCAAAATCTACAGGTAGGCACTTTGCAAAAAACAACTCTGTATTTTGTCAAAAAATGGGATGTGTCCACGTTGTGTTTTGGGGCATTTCCTGTGGCGGGCGCTAGGCCTACCCACACAAGTGAGGTATCATTTTTATCGGGAGACTTGGGGGAACGCTGGGTGGAAGGAAATTTGTGGCTCCTCTCAGATTCCAGAAGTTTCTGTCACCGAAATGTGAGGAAAACTTGTTTTTTTTGCCACTTTTTGAGGTTTGCAAAGGATTCTGGGTAACAGAACCTGGTCAGAGCCCCACGAGTCACCCCATCTTGGATTCCCCTAAGTCTCTAGTTTTCAAAAATGCACAGGTTTGGTAGGTTTCCCTATGTGCCGGCTGACCTAGAGGCCAAAATCTACAGGTAGGCACTTTGCAAAAAACAGCTCTGTATTTTGTCAAAAAATGGGATCTGTCCACGTTGTGTTTTGGGGCATTTCCTGTGGCGGGCGCTAGGCCTACCCACACAAGTGAGGTATCATTTTTATCGGGAGACTTGGGGGAACGCTGGGTGGAAGGAAATTTGTGGCTCCTTTCAGATTCCAGAACTTTCTGTCACCGAAATGTGAGGAAAACTTGTTTTTTTAGCCACTTTTTGAGGTTTGCAAAGGATTCTGGGTAACAGAACATGGTCAGAGCCCCACGAGTCACCCCATCTTGGATTCCCCTAGGTCTCTAGTTTTAAAAAATGCACAGGTTTGGTAGGTTTCCCTATGTGCCGGCTGAGCTAAAGGCCAAAATCTACAGGTAGGCACTTTGCAAAAAACAGCTCTGTATTTTGTCAAAAAATGGGATCTGTCCACGTTGTGTTTTGGGGCATTTCCTGTGGCGGGCGCTAGGCCTACCCACACAAGTGAGGTATCATTTTTATCGGGAGACTTGGGGGAATGCTGGGTAGAAGGAAATTTGTGGCTCCTCTCAGATTCCAGAACTTTCTGTCACCGAAATGTGAGGAAAAATTGTTTTTTTAGCCACTTTTTGAGGTTTGCAAAGGATTCTGGGTAACAGAACCTGGTCAGAGCCCCACGAGTCACCCCATCTTGGATTCCCCTAGGTCTCTAGTTTTAAAAAATGCACAGGTTTGGTAGGTTTCCCTATGTGCCGGCTGAGCTAGAGGCCAAAATCTACAGGTAGGCACTTTGCAAAAAACAACTCTGTATTTTGTCAAAAAATGGGATGTGTCCACGTTGTGTTTTGGGGCCTTTCCTGTGGCGGGCGCTAGGCCTACCCACACAAGTGAGGTATCATTTGTATCGGGAGACTTGGGGGAACGCTGGGTGGAAGGAAATGTGTGGCTCCTCTCAGATTCCAGAACTTTCTGTCACCGAAATGTGAGGAAAAATTGTTTTTTTAGCCACTTTTTGAGGTTTGCAAAGGATTCTGGGTAACAGAACCTGGTCAGAGCCCCACGAGTCACCCCATCTTGGATTCCCCTAAGTCTCTAGTTTTCAAAAATGCACAGGTTTGGTAGGTTTCCCTATGTGCCGGCTGACCTAGAGGCCAAAATCTACAGGTAGGCACTTTGCAAAAAACAGCTCTGTATTTTGTCAAAAAATGGGATCTGTCCACGTTGTGTTTTGGGGCATTTCCTGTGGCGGGCGCTAGGCCTACCTACACAAGTGAGGTATCATTTTTATCGGGAGACTTGGGGGAACGCTGGGTGGAAGGAGATTTTTGGCTCATCTCAGATTCCAGAACTTTCTGTCACCGAAATGTGAGGAAAAATTGTTTTTTTAGCCACTTTTTGAGGTTTGCAAAGGATTCTGGGTAACAGAACCTGGTCAGAGCCCCACGAGTCACCCCATCTTGGATTCCCCTAGGTCTCTAGTTTTAAAAAATGCACAGGTTTGGTAGGTTTCCCTATGTGCCGGCTGAGCTAGAGGCCAAAATCTACAGGTAGGCACTTTGCAAAAAACAACTCTGTATTTTGTCAAAAAATGGGATGTGTCCACGTTGTGTTTTGGGGCATTTCCTGTGGGGGGCGCTAGGCCTACCCACACAAGTGAGGTATCATTTTTATCGGGAGACTTGGGGGAACGCTGGGTGGAAGGAAATTTGTGGCTCCTCTCAGATTCCAGAACTTTCTGTCACCGAAATGTGAGGAAAAATTGTTTTTTTAGCCACTTTTTGAGGTTTGCAAAGGATTCTGGGTAACAGAACCTGGTCAGAGCCCCACGAGTCACCCCATCTTGGATTCCCCTAGGTCTCTAGTTTTAAAAAATGCACAGGTTTGGTAGGTTTCCCTATGTGCCGGCTGAGCTAGAGGCCAAAATCTACAGGTAGGCACTTTGCAAAAAACAACTCTGTATTTTGTCAAAAAATGGGATGTGTCCACGTTGTGTTTTGGGGCATTTCCTGTGGCGGGCGCTAGGCCTACCCACACAAGTGAGGTATCATTTTTATCGGGAGACTTGGGGGAACGCTGGGTGGAAGGAAATTTGTGGCTCCTCTCAGATTCCAGAACTTTCTGTCACCGAAATGTGAGGAAAACTTGTTTTTTTAGCCACTTTTTGAGGTTTGCAAAGGATTCTGGGTAACAGAACCTGGTCAGAGCCCCACGAGTCACCCCATCTTGGATTCCCCTAAGTCTCTAGTTTTTAAAAATGCACAGGTTTGGTAGGTTTCCCTATGTGCCGGCTGAGCTAGAGGCCAAAATCTACAGGTAGGCACTTTGCAAAAAACAGCTCTGTATTTTGTCAAAAAATGGGATGTGTCCACGTTGTGTTTTGGGGCATTTCCTGTGGCGGGCGCTAGGCCTACCCACACAAGTGAGGTATCATTTTTATCGGGAGACTTGGGGGAACGCTGGGTGGAAGGAAATTTGTGGCTCCTCTCAGATTCCAGAACTTTCTGTCACCGAAATGTGAGGAAAACTTGTTTTTTTAGCCACTTTTTGAGGTTTGCAAAGGATTCTGGGTAACAGAACCTGGTCAGAGCCCCACGAGTCACCCCATCTTGGATTCCCCTAAGTCTCTAGTTTTTAAAAATGCACAGGTTTGGTAGGTTTCCCTATGTGCCGGCTGAGCTAGAGGCCAAAATCTACAGGTAGGCACTTTGCAAAAAACAACTCGGTATTTTGTCAAAAAATGGGATGTGTCCACGTTGTGTTTTGGGGCATTTCCTGTGGCGGGCGCTAGGCCTACCCACACAAGTGAGTTATCATTTTTATCGGGAGACTTGGGGGAACGCTGGGTGGAAGGAAATTTGTGGCTCCTCTCAGATTCCAGAACTTTCTGTCACCGAAATGTGAGGAAAACTTGTTTTTTTAGCCACTTTTTGAGGTTTGCAAAGGATTCTGGGTAACAGAACCTGGTCAGAGCCCCACGAGTCACCCCATCTTGGATTCCCCTAGGTCTCTAGTTTTAAAAAATGCACAGGTTTGGTAGGTTTCCCTATGTGCCGGCTGAGCTAGAGGCCAAAATCTACAGGTAGGCACTTTGCAAAAAACAACTCTGTATTTTGTCAAAAAATGGGATCTGTCCACGTTGTGTTTTGGGGCATTTCCTGTGGCGGGCGCTAGGCCTACCCACACAAGTGAGGTATCATTTTTATCGGGAGACTTGGGGGAACGCTGGGTGGAAGGAAATTTGTGGCTCCTCTCAGATTCCAGAACTTTCTGTCACCGAAATGTGAGGAAAACTTGTTTTTTTAGCCACTTTTTAAGGTTTGCAAAGGATTTTGGGTAACAGAACCTGGTCAGAGCCCCACGAGTCACCCCATCTTGGATTCCCCTAGGTCTCTAGTTTTAGAAAATGCACAGGTTTGGTAGGTTTCCCTATGTGCCGACTGAGCTAGAGGCCAAAATCTACAGGTAGGCACTTTGCAAAAAACAACTCTGTATTTTGTCAAAAAATGGGATGTGTCCACTTGTGTTTTGGGGCATTTCCTGTGGCGGGCGCTAGGCCTACCCACACAAGTGAGGTATCATTTTTATCGGGAGACTTGGGGGAACGCTGGGTGGAAGGAAATTTGTGGCTCCTCTCAGATTCCAGAACTTTCTGTCACCGAAATGTGAGGAAAACTTGTTTTTTTTGCCACTTTTTGAGGTTTGCAAAGGATTCTGGGTAACAGAACCTGGTCAGAGCCCCACGAGTCACCCCATCTTGGATTCCCCTAAGTCTCTAGTTTTCAAAAATGCACAGGTTTGGTAGGTTTCCCTATGTGCCGGCTGACCTAGAGGCCAAAATCTACAGGTAGGCACTTTGCAAAAAACAGCTCTGTATTTTGTCAAAAAATGGGATCTGTCCACGTTGTGTTTTGGGGCATTTCCTGTGGCGGGCGCTAGGCCTACCCACACAAGTGAGGTATCATTTTTATCGGGAGACTTGGGGGAACGCTGGGTGGAAGGAAATTTGTGGCTCCTTTCAGATTCCAGAACTTTCTGTCACCGAAATGTGAGGAAAACTTGTTTTTTTAGCCACTTTTTGAGGTTTGCAAAGGATTCTGGGTAACAGAACATGGTCAGAGCCCCACGAGTCACCCCATCTTGGATTCCCCTAGGTCTCTAGTTTTAAAAAATGCACAGGTTTGGTAGGTTTCCCTATGTGCCGGCTGAGCTAAAGGCCAAAATCTACAGGTAGGCACTTTGCAAAAAACAGCTCTGTATTTTGTCAAAAAATGGGATGTGTCCACGTTGTGTTTTGGGGCATTTCCTGTGGCGGGCGCTAGGCCTACCCACACAAGTGAGGTATCATTTTTATCGGGAGACTTGGGGGAACGCTGGGTGGAAGGAGATTTTTGGCTCATCTCAGATTCCAGAACTTTCTGTCACCGAAATGTGAGGAAAAATTGTTTTTTTAGCCACTTTTTGAGGTTTGCAAAGGATTCTGGGTAACAGAACCTGGTCAGAGCCCCACAAGTCACCCCATCTTGGATTCCCCTAGGTCTCTAGTTTTTAAAAATGCACAGGTTTGGTAGGTTTCCCTATGTGCCGGCTGAGCTAGAGGCCAAAATCTACAGGTAGGCACTTTGCAAAAAACAACTCGGTATTTTGTCAAAAAATGGGATGTGTCCACGTTGTGTTTTGGGGCATTTCCTGTGGCGGGCGCTAGGCCTACCCACACAAGTGAGGTATCATTTTTATCGGGAGACTTGGGGGAACGCTGGGTGGAAGGAAATTTGTGGCTCCTCTCAGATTCCAGAACTTTCTGTCACCGAAATGTGAGGAAAAATTGTTTTTTTAGCCACTTTTTGAGGTTTGCAAAGGATTCTGGGTAACAGAACCTGGTCAGAGCCCCACGAGTCACCCCATCTTGGATTCCCCTAGGTCTCTAGTTTTAAAAAATGCACAGGTTTGGTAGGTTTCCCTATGTGCCGGCTGAGCTAGAGGCCAAAATCTACAGGTAGGCACTTTGCAAAAAACAACTCTGTATTTTGTCAAAAAATGGGATGTGTCCACGTTGTGTTTTGGGGCATTTCCTGTGGCGGGCGCTAGGCCTACCCACACAAGTGAGGTATCATTTTTATCGGGAGACTTGGGGGAACGCTGGGTGGAAGGAAATTTGTGGCTCCTCTCAGATTCCAGAACTTTCTGTCACCGAAATGTGAGGAAAACTTGTTTTTTTAGCCACTTTTTGATGTTTGCAAAGGATTCTGGGTAACAGAACCTGGTCAGAGCCCCACGAGTCACCCCATCTTGGATTCCCCTAAGTCTCTAGTTTTTAAAAATGCACAGGTTTGGTAGGTTTCCCTATGTGCCGGCTGAGCTAGAGGCCAAAATCTACAGGTAGGCACTTTGCAAAAAACAACTCTGTATTTTGTCAAAAAATGGTATGTGTCCACGTTGTGTTTTGGGGCATTTCCTGTGGCGGGCGCTAGGCCTACCCACACAACTGAGGTATCATTTTTATCGGGAGACTTGGGGGAACGCTGGGTGGAAGGAAATTTGTGGCTCCTCTCAGATTCCAGAACTTTCTGTCACCGAAATGTGAGGAAAACTTGTTTTTTTAGCCACTTTTTGAGGTTTGCAAAGGATTCTGGGTAACAGAACCTGGTCAGAGCCCCACGAGTCACCCCATCTTGGATTCCCCTAGGTCTCTAGTTTTAAAAAATGCACAGGTTTGGTAGGTTTCCCTATGTGCCGGCTGAGCTAGAGGCCAAAATCTACAGGTAGGCACTTTGCAAAAAACAACTCTGTATTTTGTCAAAAAATGGGATCTGTCCACGTTGTGTTTTGGGGCATTTCCTGTGGCGGGCGCTAGGCCTACCCACACAAGTGAGGTATCATTTTTATCGGGAGACTTGGGGGAACGCTGGGTGGAAGGAAATTTGTGGCTCCTCTCAGATTCCAGAACTTTCTGTCACCGAAATGTGAGGAAAACTTGTTTTTTTTGCCACTTTTTGAGGTTTGCAAAGGATTCTGGGTAACAGAACCTGGTCAGAGCCCCACGAGTCACCCCATCTTGGATTCCCCTAAGTCTCTAGTTTTAAAAAATGCACAGGTTTGGTAGGTTTCCCTATGTGCCGGCTGACCTAGAGGCCAAAATCTACAGGTAGGCACTTTGCAAAAAACAGCTCTGTATTTTGTCAAAAAATGGGATCTGTCCACGTTGTGTTTTGGGGCATTTCCTGTGGCGGGCGCTAGGCCTACCCACACAAGTGAGGTATCATTTTTATCGGGAGACTTGGGGGAACGCTGGGTGGAAGGAAATTTGTGGCTCCTTTCAGATTCCAGAACTTTCTGTCACCGAAATGTGAGGAAAACTTGTTTTTTTAGCCACTTTTTGAGGTTTGCAAAGGATTCTGGGTAACAGAACATGGTCAGAGCCCCACGAGTCACCCCATCTTGGATTCCCCTAGGTCTCTAGTTTTAAAAAATGCACAGGTTTGGTAGGTTTCCCTATGTGCCGGCTGAGCTAAAGGCCAAAATCTACAGGTAGGCACTTTGCAAAAAACAGCTCTGTATTTTGTCAAAAAATGGGATGTGTCCACGTTGTGTTTTGGGGCATTTCCTGTGGCGGGCGCTAGGCCTACCCACACAAGTGAGGTATCATTTTTATCGGGAGACTTGGGGTAACGCTGGGTGGAAGGAAATTTGTGGCTCCTCCCAGATTCCAGAACTTTCTGTCACCGAAATGTGAGGAAAACTTGTTTTTTTAGCCACTTTTTGAGGTTTGCAAAGGATTCTGGGTAACAGAACCTGGTCAGAGCCCCACGAGTCACCCCATCTTGGATTCCCCTAAGTCTCTAGTTTTCAAAAATGCACAGGTTTGGTAGGTTTCCCTATGTGCCGGCTGACCTAGAGGCCAAAATCTACAGGTAGGCACTTTGCAAAAAACAGCTCTGTATTTTGTCAAAAAATGGGATCTGTCCACGTTGTGTTTTGGGGCATTTCCTGTGGCGGGCGCTAGGCCTACCCACACAAGTGAGGTATCATTTTTATCGGGAGACTTGGGGGAACGCTGGGTGGAAGGAAATTTGTGGCTCCTTTCAGATTCCAGAACTTTCTGTCACCGAAATGTGAGGAAAACTTGTTTTTTTAGCCACTTTTTGAGGTTTGCAAAGGATTCTGGGTAACAGAACATGGTCAGAGCCCCACGAGTCACCCCATCTTGGATTCCCCTAGGTCTCTAGTTTTAAAAAATGCACAGGTTTGGTAGGTTTCCCTATGTGCCGGCTGAGCTAGAGGCCAAAATCTACAGGTAGGCACTTTGCAAAAAACAGCTCTGTATTTTGTCAAAAAATGGGATCTGTCCACGTTGTGTTTTGGGGCATTTCCTGTGGCGGGCGCTAGGCCTACCCACACAAGTGAGGTATCATTTTTATCGGGAGACTTGGGGGAACGCTGGGTGGAAGGAAATTTGTGGCTCCTTTCAGATTCCAGAACTTTCTGTCACCGAAATGTGAGGAAAACTTGTTTTTTTAGCCACTTTTTGAGGTTTGCAAAGGATTCTGGGTAACAGAACCTGGTCAGAGCCCCACGAGTCACCCCATCTTGGATTCCCCTAAGTCTCTAGTTTTCAAAAATGCACAGGTTTGGTAGGTTTCCCTATGTGCCGGCTGACCTAGAGGCCAAAATCTACAGGTAGGCACATTGCAAAAAACAGCTCTGTATTTTGTCAAAAAATGGGATCTGTCCACGTTGTGTTTTGGGGCATTTCATGTGGCGGGCGCTAGGCCTACCCACACAAGTGAGGTATCATTTTTATCGGGAGACTTGGGGGAACGCTGGGTGGAAGGAAATTTGTGGCTCCTTTCAGATTCCAGAACTTTCTGTCACCGAAATGTGAGGAAAACTTGTTTTTTTAGCCACTTTTTGAGGTTTGCAAAGGATTCTGGGTAACAGAACATGGTCAGAGCCCCACGAGTCACCCCATCTTGGATTCCCCTAGGTCTCTAGTTTTAAAAAATGCACAGGTTTGGTAGGTTTCCCTATGTGCCGGCTGAGCTAAAGGCCAAAATCTACAGGTAGGCACTTTGCAAAAAACAGCTCTGTATTTTGTCAAAAAATGGGATGTGTCCACGTTGTGTTTTGGGGCATTTCCTGTGGCGGGCGCTAGGCCTACCCACACAAGTGAGGTATCATTTTTATCGGGAGACTTGGGGTAACGCTGGGTGGAAGGAAATTTGTGGCTCCTCCCAGATTCCAGAACTTTCTGTCACCGAAATGTGAGGAAAACTTGTTTTTTTAGCCACTTTTTGAGGTTTGCAAAGGATTCTGGGTAACAGAACCTGGTCAGAGCCCCACGAGTCACCCCATCTTGGATTCCCCTAGGTCTCTAGTTTTAAAAAATGCACAGGTTTGGTAGGTTTCCCTATGTGCCGGCTGAGCTAGAGGCCAAAATCTACAGGTAGGCACTTTGCAAAAAACAACTCGGTATTTTGTCAAAAAATGGGATGTGTCCACGTTGTGTTTTGGGGCATTTCCTGTGGCGGGCGCTAGGCCTACCCACACAAGTGAGGTATCATTTTTATCGGGAGACTTGGGGGAACGCTGGGTGGAAGGAAATTTGTGGCTCCTCTCAGATTCCAGAACTTTCTGTCACCGAAATGTGAGGAAAAATTGTTTTTTTAGCCACTTTTTGAGGTTTGCAAAGGATTCTGGGTAACAGAACCTGGTCAGAGCCCCACGAGTCACCCCATCTTGGATTCCCCTAGGTCTCTAGTTTTAAAAAATGCACAGGTTTGGTAGGTTTCCCTATGTGCCGGCTGAGCTAGAGGCCAAAATCTACAGGTAGGCACTTTGCAAAAAACAACTCTGTATTTTGTCAAAAAATGGGATGTGTCCACGTTGTGTTTTGGGGCATTTCCTGTGGCGGGCGCTAGGCCTACCCACACAAGTGAGGTATCATTTTTATCGGGAGACTTGGGGGAACGCTGGGTGGAAGGAAATTTGTGGCTCCTCTCAGATTCCAGAACTTTCTGTCACCGAAATGTGAGGAAAACTTGTTTTTTTAGCCACTTTTTGATGTTTGCAAAGGATTCTGGGTAACAGAACCTGGTCAGAGCCCCACGAGTCACCCCATCTTGGATTCCCCTAAGTCTCTAGTTTTTAAAAATGCACAGGTTTGGTAGGTTTCCCTATGTGCCGGCTGAGCTAGAGGCCAAAATCTACAGGTAGGCACTTTGCAAAAAACAACTCTGTATTTTGTCAAAAAATGGTATGTGTCCACGTTGTGTTTTGGGGCATTTCCTGTGGCGGGCGCTAGGCCTACCCACACAACTGAGGTATCATTTTTATCGGGAGACTTGGGGGAACGCTGGGTGGAAGGAAATTTGTGGCTCCTCTCAGATTCCAGAACTTTCTGTCACCGAAATGTGAGGAAAACTTGTTTTTTTAGCCACTTTTTGAGGTTTGCAAAGGATTCTGGGTAACAGAACCTGGTCAGAGCCCCACGAGTCACCCCATCTTGGATTCCCCTAGGTCTCTAGTTTTAAAAAATGCACAGGTTTGGTAGGTTTCCCTATGTGCCGGCTGAGCTAGAGGCCAAAATCTACAGGTAGGCACTTTGCAAAAAACAACTCTGTATTTTGTCAAAAAATGGGATCTGTCCACGTTGTGTTTTGGGGCATTTCCTGTGGCGGGCGCTAGGCCTACCCACACAAGTGAGGTATCATTTTTATCGGGAGACTTGGGGGAACGCTGGGTGGAAGGAAATTTGTGGCTCCTCTCAGATTCCAGAACTTTCTGTCACCGAAATGTGAGGAAAACTTGTTTTTTTTGCCACTTTTTGAGGTTTGCAAAGGATTCTGGGTAACAGAACCTGGTCAGAGCCCCACGAGTCACCCCATCTTGGATTCCCCTAAGTCTCTAGTTTTAAAAAATGCACAGGTTTGGTAGGTTTCCCTATGTGCCGGCTGACCTAGAGGCCAAAATCTACAGGTAGGCACTTTGCAAAAAACAGCTCTGTATTTTGTCAAAAAATGGGATCTGTCCACGTTGTGTTTTGGGGCATTTCCTGTGGCGGGCGCTAGGCCTACCCACACAAGTGAGGTATCATTTTTATCGGGAGACTTGGGGGAACGCTGGGTGGAAGGAAATTTGTGGCTCCTTTCAGATTCCAGAACTTTCTGTCACCGAAATGTGAGGAAAACTTGTTTTTTTAGCCACTTTTTGAGGTTTGCAAAGGATTCTGGGTAACAGAACATGGTCAGAGCCCCACGAGTCACCCCATCTTGGATTCCCCTAGGTCTCTAGTTTTAAAAAATGCACAGGTTTGGTAGGTTTCCCTATGTGCCGGCTGAGCTAAAGGCCAAAATCTACAGGTAGGCACTTTGCAAAAAACAGCTCTGTATTTTGTCAAAAAATGGGATGTGTCCACGTTGTGTTTTGGGGCATTTCCTGTGGCGGGCGCTAGGCCTACCCACACAAGTGAGGTATCATTTTTATCGGGAGACTTGGGGTAACGCTGGGTGGAAGGAAATTTGTGGCTCCTCCCAGATTCCAGAACTTTCTGTCACCGAAATGTGAGGAAAACTTGTTTTTTTAGCCACTTTTTGAGGTTTGCAAAGGATTCTGGGTAACAGAACCTGGTCAGAGCCCCACGAGTCACCCCATCTTGGATTCCCCTAAGTCTCTAGTTTTCAAAAATGCACAGGTTTGGTAGGTTTCCCTATGTGCCGGCTGACCTAGAGGCCAAAATCTACAGGTAGGCACTTTGCAAAAAACAGCTCTGTATTTTGTCAAAAAATGGGATCTGTCCACGTTGTGTTTTGGGGCATTTCCTGTGGCGGGCGCTAGGCCTACCCACACAAGTGAGGTATCATTTTTATCGGGAGACTTGGGGGAACGCTGGGTGGAAGGAAATTTGTGGCTCCTTTCAGATTCCAGAACTTTCTGTCACCGAAATGTGAGGAAAACTTGTTTTTTTAGCCACTTTTTGAGGTTTGCAAAGGATTCTGGGTAACAGAACATGGTCAGAGCCCCACGAGTCACCCCATCTTGGATTCCCCTAGGTCTCTAGTTTTAAAAAATGCACAGGTTTGGTAGGTTTCCCTATGTGCCGGCTGAGCTAGAGGCCAAAATCTACAGGTAGGCACTTTGCAAAAAACAGCTCTGTATTTTGTCAAAAAATGGGATCTGTCCACGTTGTGTTTTGGGGCATTTCCTGTGGCGGGCGCTAGGCCTACCCACACAAGTGAGGTATCATTTTTATCGGGAGACTTGGGGGAACGCTGGGTGGAAGGAAATTTGTGGCTCCTTTCAGATTCCAGAACTTTCTGTCACCGAAATGTGAGGAAAACTTGTTTTTTTAGCCACTTTTTGAGGTTTGCAAAGGATTCTGGGTAACAGAACCTGGTCAGAGCCCCACGAGTCACCCCATCTTGGATTCCCCTAAGTCTCTAGTTTTCAAAAATGCACAGGTTTGGTAGGTTTCCCTATGTGCCGGCTGACCTAGAGGCCAAAATCTACAGGTAGGCACATTGCAAAAAACAGCTCTGTATTTTGTCAAAAAATGGGATCTGTCCACGTTGTGTTTTGGGGCATTTCATGTGGCGGGCGCTAGGCCTACCCACACAAGTGAGGTATCATTTTTATCGGGAGACTTGGGGGAACGCTGGGTGGAAGGAAATTTGTGGCTCCTTTCAGATTCCAGAACTTTCTGTCACCGAAATGTGAGGAAAACTTGTTTTTTTAGCCACTTTTTGAGGTTTGCAAAGGATTCTGGGTAACAGAACATGGTCAGAGCCCCACGAGTCACCCCATCTTGGATTCCCCTAGGTCTCTAGTTTTAAAAAATGCACAGGTTTGGTAGGTTTCCCTATGTGCCGGCTGAGCTAAAGGCCAAAATCTACAGGTAGGCACTTTGCAAAAAACAGCTCTGTATTTTGTCAAAAAATGGGATGTGTCCACGTTGTGTTTTGGGGCATTTCCTGTGGCGGGCGCTAGGCCTACCCACACAAGTGAGGTATCATTTTTATCGGGAGACTTGGGGTAACGCTGGGTGGAAGGAAATTTGTGGCTCCTCCCAGATTCCAGAACTTTCTGTCACCGAAATGTGAGGAAAACTTGTTTTTTTAGCCACTTTTTGAGGTTTGCAAAGGATTCTGGGTAACAGAACCTGGTCAGAGCCCCACGAGTCACCCCATCTTGGATTCCCCTAGGTCTCTAGTTTTAAAAAATGCACAGGTTTGGTAGGTTTCCCTATGTGCCGGCTGAGCTAGAGGCCAAAATCTACAGGTAGGCACTTTGCAAAAAACAACTCTGTATTTTGTCAAAAAATGGGATCTGTCCACGTTGTGTTTTGGGGCATTTCCTGTGGCGGGCGCTAGGCCTACCCACACAAGTGAGGTATCATTTTTATCGGGAGACTTGGGGGAACGCTGGGTGGAAGGAAATTTGTGGCTCCTCTCAGATTCCAGAACTTTCTGTCACCGAAATGTGAGGAAAACTTGTTTTTTTTGCCACTTTTTGAGGTTTGCAAAGGATTCTGGGTAACAGAACCTGGTCAGAGCCCCACGAGTCACCCCATCTTGGATTCCCCTAAGTCTCTAGTTTTCAAAAATGCACAGGTTTGGTAGGTTTCCCTATGTGCCGGCTGACCTAGAGGCCAAAATCTACAGGTAGGCACTTTGCAAAAAACAGCTCTGTATTTTGTCAAAAAATGGGATCTGTCCACGTTGTGTTTTGGGGCATTTCCTGTGGCGGGCGCTAGGCCTACCCACACAAGTGAGGTATCATTTTTATCGGGAGACTTGGGGGAACGCTGGGTGGAAGGAAATTTGTGGCTCCTTTCAGATTCCAGAACTTTCTGTCACCGAAATGTGAGGAAAACTTGTTTTTTTAGCCACTTTTTGAGGTTTGCAAAGGATTCTGGGTAACAGAACATGGTCAGAGCCCCACGAGTCACCCCATCTTGGATTCCCCTAGGTCTCTAGTTTTAAAAAATGCACAGGTTTGGTAGGTTTCCCTATGTGCCGGCTGAGCTAAAGGCCAAAATCTACAGGTAGGCACTTTGCAAAAAACAGCTCTGTATTTTGTCAAAAAATGGGATGTGTCCACGTTGTGTTTTGGGGCATTTCCTGTGGCGGGCGCTAGGCCTACCCACACAAGTGAGGTATCATTTTTATCGGGAGACTTGGGGTAACGCTGGGTGGAAGGAAATTTGTGGCTCCTCCCAGATTCCAGAACTTTCTGTCACCGAAATGTGAGGAAAACTTGTTTTTTTAGCCACTTTTTGAGGTTTGCAAAGGATTCTGGGTAACAGAACCTGGTCAGAGCCCCACGAGTCACCCCATCTTGGATTCCCCTAAGTCTCTAGTTTTCAAAAATGCACAGGTTTGGTAGGTTTCCCTATGTGCCGGCTGACCTAGAGGCCAAAATCTACAGGTAGGCACTTTGCAAAAAACAGCTCTGTATTTTGTCAAAAAATGGGATCTGTCCACGTTGTGTTTTGGGGCATTTCCTGTGGCGGGCGCTAGGCCTACCCACACAAGTGAGGTATCATTTTTATCGGGAGACTTGGGGGAACGCTGGGTGGAAGGAAATTTGTGGCTCCTTTCAGATTCCAGAACTTTCTGTCACCGAAATGTGAGGAAAACTTGTTTTTTTAGCCACTTTTTGAGGTTTGCAAAGGATTCTGGGTAACAGAACATGGTCAGAGCCCCACGAGTCACCCCATCTTGGATTCCCCTAGGTCTCTAGTTTTAAAAAATGCACAGGTTTGGTAGGTTTCCCTATGTGCCGGCTGAGCTAGAGGCCAAAATCTACAGGTAGGCACTTTGCAAAAAACAGCTCTGTATTTTGTCAAAAAATGGGATCTGTCCACGTTGTGTTTTGGGGCATTTCCTGTGGCGGGCGCTAGGCCTACCCACACAAGTGAGGTATCATTTTTATCGGGAGACTTGGGGGAACGCTGGGTGGAAGGAAATTTGTGGCTCCTTTCAGATTCCAGAACTTTCTGTCACCGAAATGTGAGGAAAACTTGTTTTTTTAGCCACTTTTTGAGGTTTGCAAAGGATTCTGGGTAACAGAACCTGGTCAGAGCCCCACGAGTCACCCCATCTTGGATTCCCCTAAGTCTCTAGTTTTCAAAAATGCACAGGTTTGGTAGGTTTCCCTATGTGCCGGCTGACCTAGAGGCCAAAATCTACAGGTAGGCACATTGCAAAAAACAGCTCTGTATTTTGTCAAAAAATGGGATCTGTCCACGTTGTGTTTTGGGGCATTTCATGTGGCGGGCGCTAGGCCTACCCACACAAGTGAGGTATCATTTTTATCGGGAGACTTGGGGGAACGCTGGGTGGAAGGAAATTTGTGGCTCCTTTCAGATTCCAGAACTTTCTGTCACCGAAATGTGAGGAAAACTTGTTTTTTTAGCCACTTTTTGAGGTTTGCAAAGGATTCTGGGTAACAGAACATGGTCAGAGCCCCACGAGTCACCCCATCTTGGATTCCCCTAGGTCTCTAGTTTTAAAAAATGCACAGGTTTGGTAGGTTTCCCTATGTGCCGGCTGAGCTAGAGGCCAAAATCTACAGGTAGGCACTTTGCAAAAAACAGCTCTGTATTTTGTCAAAAAATGGGATCTGTCCACGTTGTGTTTTGGGGCATTTCCTGTGGCGGGCGCTAGGCCTACCCACACAAGTGAGGTATCATTTTTATCGGGAGACTTGGGGGAATGCTGGGTAGAAGGAAATTTGTGGCTCCTCTCAGATTCCAGAACTTTCTGTCACCGAAATGTGAGGAAAAATTGTTTTTTTAGCCACTTTTTGAGGTTTGCAAAGGATTCTGGGTAACAGAACCTGGTCAGAGCCCCACGAGTCACCCCATCTTGGATTCCCCTAGGTCTCTAGTTTTAAAAAATGCACAGGTTTGGTAGGTTTCCCTATGTGCCGGCTGAGCTAGAGGCCAAAATCTACAGGTAGGCACTTTGCAAAAAACAACTCTGTATTTTGTCAAAAAATGGGATGTGTCCACGTTGTGTTTTGGGGCCTTTCCTGTGGCGGGCGCTAGGCCTACCCACACAAGTGAGGTATCATTTGTATCGGGAGACTTGGGGGAACGCTGGGTGGAAGGAAATGTGTGGCTCCTCTCAGATTCCAGAACTTTCTGTCACCGAAATGTGAGGAAAAATTGTTTTTTTAGCCACTTTTTGAGGTTTGCAAAGGATTCTGGGTAACAGAACCTGGTCAGAGCCCCACGAGTCACCCCATCTTGGATTCCCCTAAGTCTCTAGTTTTCAAAAATGCACAGGTTTGGTAGGTTTCCCTATGTGCCGGCTGACCTAGAGGCCAAAATCTACAGGTAGGCACTTTGCAAAAAACAGCTCTGTATTTTGTCAAAAAATGGGATCTGTCCACGTTGTGTTTTGGGGCATTTCCTGTGGCGGGCGCTAGGCCTACCCACACAAGTGAGGTATCATTTTTATCGGGAGACTTGGGGGAACGCTGGGTGGAAGGAAATTTGTGGCTCCTCTCAGATTCCAGAACTTTCTGTCACCGAAATGTGAGGAAAACTTGTTTTTTTTTGCCACTTTTTGAGGTTTGCAAAGGATTCTGGGTAACAGAACCTGGTCAGAGCCCCACGAGTCACCCCATCTTGGATTCCCCTAAGTCTCTAGTTTTCAAAAATGCACAGGTTTGGTAGGTTTCCCTATGTGCCGGCTGACCTAGAGGCCAAAATCTACAGGTAGGCACTTTGCAAAAAACAGCTCTGTATTTTGTCAAAAAATGGGATCTGTCCACGTTGTGTTTTGGGGCATTTCCTGTGGCGGGCGCTAGGCCTACCCACACAAGTGAGGTATCATTTTTATCGGGAGACTTGGGGGAACGCTGGGTGGAAGGAAATTTGTGGCTCCTTTCAGATTCCAGAACTTTCTGTCACCGAAATGTGAGGAAAACTTGTTTTTTTAGCCACTTTTTGAGGTTTGCAAAGGATTCTGGGTAACAGAACCTGGTCAGAGCCCCACGAGTCACCCCATCTTGGATTCCCCTAAGTCTCTAGTTTTCAAAAATGCACAGGTTTGGTAGGTTTCCCTATGTGCCGGCTGACCTAGAGGCCAAAATCTACAGGTAGGCACTTTGCAAAAAACAGCTCTGTATTTTGTCAAAAAATGGGATCTGTCCACGTTGTGTTTTGGGGCATTTCCTGTGGCGGGCGCTAGGCCTACCCACACAAGTGAGGTATCATTTTTATCGGGAGACTTGGGGGAACGCTGGGTGGAAGGAAATTTGTGGCTCCTTTCAGATTCCAGAACTTTCTGTCACCGAAATGTGAGGAAAACTTGTTTTTTTAGCCACTTTTTGAGGTTTGCAAAGGATTCTGGGTAACAGAACATGGTCAGAGCCCCACGAGTCACCCCATCTTGGATTCCCCTAGGTCTCTAGTTTTAAAAAATGCACAGGTTTGGTAGGTTTCCCTATGTGCCGGCTGAGCTAGAGGCCAAAATCTACAGGTAGGCACTTTGCAAAAAACAGCTCTGTATTTTGTCAAAAAATGGGATCTGTCCACGTTGTGTTTTGGGGCATTTCCTGTGGCGGGCGCTAGGCCTACCCACACAAGTTAGGTATCATTTTTATCGGGAGACTTGGGGGAACGCTGGGTGGAAGGAAATTTGTGGCTCCTTTCAGATTCCAGAACTTTCTGTCACCGAAATGTGAGGAAAACTTGTTTTTTTAGCCACTTTTTGAGGTTTGCAAAGGATTCTGGGTAACAGAACCTGGTCAGAGCCCCACGAGTCACCCCATCTTGGATTCCCCTAAGTCTCTAGTTTTCAAAAATGCACAGGTTTGGTAGGTTTCCCTATGTGCCGGCTGACCTAGAGGCCAAAATCTACAGGTAGGCACATTGCAAAAAACAGCTCTGTATTTTGTCAAAAAATGGGATCTGTCCACGTTGTGTTTTGGGGCATTTCATGTGGCGGGCGCTAGGCCTACCCACACAAGTGAGGTATCATTTTTATCGGGAGACTTGGGGGAACGCTGGGTGGAAGGAAATTTGTGGCTCCTTTCAGATTCCAGAACTTTCTGTCACCGAAATGTGAGGAAAACTTGTTTTTTTAGCCACTTTTTGAGGTTTGCAAAGGATTCTGGGTAACAGAACATGGTCAGAGCCCCACGAGTCACCCCATCTTGGATTCCCCTAGGTCTCTAGTTTTAAAAAATGCACAGGTTTGGTAGGTTTCCCTATGTGCCGGCTGAGCTAGAGGCCAAAATCTACAGGTAGGCACTTTGCAAAAAACAGCTCTGTATTTTGTCAAAAAATGGGATCTGTCCACGTTGTGTTTTGGGGCATTTCCTGTGGCGGGCGCTAGGCCTACCCACACAAGTGAGGTATCATTTTTATCGGGAGACTTGGGGGAATGCTGGGTAGAAGGAAATTTGTGGCTCCTCTCAGATTCCAGAACTTTCTGTCACCGAAATGTGAGGAAAAATTGTTTTTTTAGCCACTTTTTGAGGTTTGCAAAGGATTCTGGGTAACAGAACCTGGTCAGAGCCCCACGAGTCACCCCATCTTGGATTCCCCTAGGTCTCTAGTTTTAAAAAATGCACAGGTTTGGTAGGTTTCCCTATGTGCCGGCTGAGCTAGAGGCCAAAATCTACAGGTAGGCACTTTGCAAAAAACAACTCTGTATTTTGTCAAAAAATGGGATGTGTCCACGTTGTGTTTTGGGGCCTTTCCTGTGGCGGGCGCTAGGCCTACCCACACAAGTGAGGTATCATTTGTATCGGGAGACTTGGGGGAACGCTGGGTGGAAGGAAATGTGTGGCTCCTCTCAGATTCCAGAACTTTCTGTCACCGAAATGTGAGGAAAAATTGTTTTTTTAGCCACTTTTTGAGGTTTGCAAAGGATTCTGGGTAACAGAACCTGGTCAGAGCCCCACGAGTCACCCCATCTTGGATTCCCCTAAGTCTCTAGTTTTCAAAAATGCACAGGTTTGGTAGGTTTCCCTATGTGCCGGCTGACCTAGAGGCCAAAATCTACAGGTAGGCACTTTGCAAAAAACAGCTCTGTATTTTGTCAAAAAATGGGATCTGTCCACGTTGTGTTTTGGGGCATTTCCTGTGGCGGGCGCTAGGCCTACCTACACAAGTGAGGTATCATTTTTATCGGGAGACTTGGGGGAACGCTGGGTGGAAGGAGATTTTTGGCTCATCTCAGATTCCAGAACTTTCTGTCACCGAAATGTGAGGAAAAATTGTTTTTTTAGCCACTTTTTGAGGTTTGCAAAGGATTCTGGGTAACAGAACCTGGTCAGAGCCCCACGAGTCACCCCATCTTGGATTCCCCTAGGTCTCTAGTTTTAAAAAATGCACAGGTTTGGTAGGTTTCCCTATGTGCCGGCTGAGCTAGAGGCCAAAATCTACAGGTAGGCACTTTGCAAAAAACAACTCTGTATTTTGTCAAAAAATGGGATGTGTCCACGTTGTGTTTTGGGGCATTTCCTGTGGGGGGCGCTAGGCCTACCCACACAAGTGAGGTATCATTTTTATCGGGAGACTTGGGGGAACGCTGGGTGGAAGGAAATTTGTGGCTCCTCTCAGATTCCAGAACTTTCTGTCACCGAAATGTGAGGAAAAATTGTTTTTTTAGCCACTTTTTGAGGTTTGCAAAGGATTCTGGGTAACAGAACCTGGTCAGAGCCCCACGAGTCACCCCATCTTGGATTCCCCTAGGTCTCTAGTTTTAAAAAATGCACAGGTTTGGTAGGTTTCCCTATGTGCCGGCTGAGCTAGAGGCCAAAATCTACAGGTAGGCACTTTGCAAAAAACAACTCTGTATTTTGTCAAAAAATGGGATGTGTCCACGTTGTGTTTTGGGGCATTTCCTGTGGCGGGCGCTAGGCCTACCCACACAAGTGAGGTATCATTTTTATCGGGAGACTTGGGGGAACGCTGGGTGGAAGGAAATTTGTGGCTCCTCTCAGATTCCAGAACTTTCTGTCACCGAAATGTGAGGAAAACTTGTTTTTTTTGCCACTTTTTGAGGTTTGCAAAGGATTCTGGGTAACAGAACCTGGTCAGAGCCCCACGAGTCACCCCATCTTGGATTCCCCTAAGTCTCTAGTTTTTAAAAATGCACAGGTTTGGTAGGTTTCCCTATGTGCCGGCTGAGCTAGAGGCCAAAATCTACAGGTAGGCACTTTGCAAAAAACAGCTCTGTATTTTGTCAAAAAATGGGATGTGTCCACGTTGTGTTTTGGGGCATTTCATGTGGCGGGCGCTAGGCCTACCCACACAAGTGAGGTATCATTTTTATCGGGAGACTTGGGGGAACGCTGGGTGGAAGGAAATTTGTGGCTCCTTTCAGATTCCAGAACTTTCTGTCACCGAAATGTGAGGAAAACTTGTTTTTTTAGCCACTTTTTGAGGTTTGCAAAGGATTCTGGGTAACAGAACATGGTCAGAGCCCCACGAGTCACCCCATCTTGGATTCCCCTAGGTCTCTAGTTTTAAAAAATGCACAGGTTTGGTAGGTTTCCCTATGTGCCGGCTGAGCTAGAGGCCAAAATCTACAGGTAGGCACTTTGCAAAAAACAGCTCTGTATTTTGTCAAAAAATGGGATCTGTCCACGTTGTGTTTTGGGGCATTTCCTGTGGCGGGCGCTAGGCCTACCCACACAAGTGAGGTATCATTTTTATCGGGAGACTTGGGGGAATGCTGGGTAGAAGGAAATTTGTGGCTCCTCTCAGATTCCAGAACTTTCTGTCACCGAAATGTGAGGAAAAATTGTTTTTTTAGCCACTTTTTGAGGTTTGCAAAGGATTCTGGGTAACAGAACCTGGTCAGAGCCCCACGAGTCACCCCATCTTGGATTCCCCTAGGTCTCTAGTTTTAAAAAATGCACAGGTTTGGTAGGTTTCCCTATGTGCCGGCTGAGCTAGAGGCCAAAATCTACAGGTAGGCACTTTGCAAAAAACAACTCTGTATTTTGTCAAAAAATGGGATGTGTCCACGTTGTGTTTTGGGGCCTTTCCTGTGGCGGGCGCTAGGCCTACCCACACAAGTGAGGTATCATTTGTATCGGGAGACTTGGGGGAACGCTGGGTGGAAGGAAATGTGTGGCTCCTCTCAGATTCCAGAACTTTCTGTCACCGAAATGTGAGGAAAAATTGTTTTTTTAGCCACTTTTTGAGGTTTGCAAAGGATTCTGGGTAACAGAACCTGGTCAGAGCCCCACGAGTCACCCCATCTTGGATTCCCCTAAGTCTCTAGTTTTCAAAAATGCACAGGTTTGGTAGGTTTCCCTATGTGCCGGCTGACCTAGAGGCCAAAATCTACAGGTAGGCACTTTGCAAAAAACAGCTCTGTATTTTGTCAAAAAATGGGATCTGTCCACGTTGTGTTTTGGGGCATTTCCTGTGGCGGGCGCTAGGCCTACCTACACAAGTGAGGTATCATTTTTATCGGGAGACTTGGGGGAACGCTGGGTGGAAGGAGATTTTTGGCTCATCTCAGATTCCAGAACTTTCTGTCACCGAAATGTGAGGAAAAATTGTTTTTTTAGCCACTTTTTGAGGTTTGCAAAGGATTCTGGGTAACAGAACCTGGTCAGAGCCCCACGAGTCACCCCATCTTGGATTCCCCTAGGTCTCTAGTTTTAAAAAATGCACAGGTTTGGTAGGTTTCCCTATGTGCCGGCTGAGCTAGAGGCCAAAATCTACAGGTAGGCACTTTGCAAAAAACAACTCTGTATTTTGTCAAAAAATGGGATGTGTCCACGTTGTGTTTTGGGGCATTTCCTGTGGGGGGCGCTAGGCCTACCCACACAAGTGAGGTATCATTTTTATCGGGAGACTTGGGGGAACGCTGGGTGGAAGGAAATTTGTGGCTCCTCTCAGATTCCAGAACTTTCTGTCACCGAAATGTGAGGAAAAATTGTTTTTTTAGCCACTTTTTGAGGTTTGCAAAGGATTCTGGGTAACAGAACCTGGTCAGAGCCCCACGAGTCACCCCATCTTGGATTCCCCTAGGTCTCTAGTTTTAAAAAATGCACAGGTTTGGTAGGTTTCCCTATGTGCCGGCTGAGCTAGAGGCCAAAATCTACAGGTAGGCACTTTGCAAAAAACAACTCTGTATTTTGTCAAAAAATGGGATGTGTCCACGTTGTGTTTTGGGGCATTTCCTGTGGCGGGCGCTAGGCCTACCCACACAAGTGAGGTATCATTTTTATCGGGAGACTTGGGGGAACGCTGGGTGGAAGGAAATTTGTGGCTCCTCTCAGATTCCAGAACTTTCTGTCACCGAAATGTGAGGAAAACTTGTTTTTTTAGCCACTTTTTGAGGTTTGCAAAGGATTCTGGGTAACAGAACCTGGTCAGAGCCCCACGAGTCACCCCATCTTGGATTCCCCTAAGTCTCTAGTTTTTAAAAATGCACAGGTTTGGTAGGTTTCCCTATGTGCCGGCTGAGCTAGAGGCCAAAATCTACAGGTAGGCACTTTGCAAAAAACAGCTCTGTATTTTGTCAAAAAATGGGATGTGTCCACGTTGTGTTTTGGGGCATTTCCTGTGGCGGGCGCTAGGCCTACCCACACAAGTGAGGTATCATTTTTATCGGGAGACTTGGGGGAACGCTGGGTGGAAGGAAATTTGTGGCTCCTCTCAGATTCCAGAACTTTCTGTCACCGAAATGTGAGGAAAACTTGTTTTTTTAGCCACTTTTTGAGGTTTGCAAAGGATTCTGGGTAACAGAACCTGGTCAGAGCCCCACGAGTCACCCCATCTTGGATTCCCCTAAGTCTCTAGTTTTTAAAAATGCACAGGTTTGGTAGGTTTCCCTATGTGCCGGCTGAGCTAGAGGCCAAAATCTACAGGTAGGCACTTTGCAAAAAACAACTCTGTATTTTGTCAAAAAATGGTATGTGTCCACGTTGTGTTTTGGGGCATTTCCTGTGGCGGGCGCTAGGCCTACCCACACAAGTGAGTTATCATTTTTATCGGGAGACTTGGGGGAACGCTGGGTGGAAGGAAATTTGTGGCTCCTCTCAGATTCCAGAACTTTCTGTCACCGAAATGTGAGGAAAACTTGTTTTTTTAGCCACTTTTTGAGGTTTGCAAAGGATTCTGGGTAACAGAACCTGGTCAGAGCCCCACGAGTCACCCCATCTTGGATTCCCCTAGGTCTCTAGTTTTAAAAAATGCACAGGTTTGGTAGGTTTCCCTATGTGCCGGCTGAGCTAGAGGCCAAAATCTACAGGTAGGCACTTTGCAAAAAACAACTCTGTATTTTGTCAAAAAATGGGATCTGTCCACGTTGTGTTTTGGGGCATTTCCTGTGGCGGGCGCTAGGCCTACCCACACAAGTGAGGTATCATTTTTATCGGGAGACTTGGGGGAACGCTGGGTGGAAGGAAATTTGTGGCTCCTCTCAGATTCCAGAACTTTCTGTCACCGAAATGTGAGGAAAACTTGTTTTTTTAGCCACTTTTTAAGGTTTGCAAAGGATTTTGGGTAACAGAACCTGGTCAGAGCCCCACGAGTCACCCCATCTTGGATTCCCCTAGGTCTCTAGTTTTAGAAAATGCACAGGTTTGGTAGGTTTCCCTATGTGCCGACTGAGCTAGAGGCCAAAATCTACAGGTAGGCACTTTGCAAAAAACAACTCTGTATTTTGTCAAAAAATGGGATGTGTCCACTTGTGTTTTGGGGCATTTCCTGTGGCGGGCGCTAGGCCTACCCACACAAGTGAGGTATCATTTTTATCGGGAGACTTGGGGGAACGCTGGGTGGAAGGAAATTTGTGGCTCCTCTCAGATTCCAGAACTTTCTGTCACCGAAATGTGAGGAAAACTTGTTTTTTTTGCCACTTTTTGAGGTTTGCAAAGGATTCTGGGTAACAGAACCTGGTCAGAGCCCCACGAGTCACCCCATCTTGGATTCCCCTAAGTCTCTAGTTTTCAAAAATGCACAGGTTTGGTAGGTTTCCCTATGTGCCGGCTGACCTAGAGGCCAAAATCTACAGGTAGGCACTTTGCAAAAAACAGCTCTGTATTTTGTCAAAAAATGGGATCTGTCCACGTTGTGTTTTGGGGCATTTCCTGTGGCGGGCGCTAGGCCTACCCACACAAGTGAGGTATCATTTTTATCGGGAGACTTGGGGGAACGCTGGGTGGAAGGAAATTTGTGGCTCCTTTCAGATTCCAGAACTTTCTGTCACCGAAATGTGAGGAAAACTTGTTTTTTTAGCCACTTTTTGAGGTTTGCAAAGGATTCTGGGTAACAGAACATGGTCAGAGCCCCACGAGTCACCCCATCTTGGATTCCCCTAGGTCTCTAGTTTTAAAAAATGCACAGGTTTGGTAGGTTTCCCTATGTGCCGGCTGAGCTAAAGGCCAAAATCTACAGGTAGGCACTTTGCAAAAAACAGCTCTGTATTTTGTCAAAAAATGGGATGTGTCCACGTTGTGTTTTGGGGCATTTCCTGTGGCGGGCGCTAGGCCTACCCACACAAGTGAGGTATCATTTTTATCGGGAGACTTGGGGGAACGCTGGGTGGAAGGAGATTTTTGGCTCATCTCAGATTCCAGAACTTTCTGTCACCGAAATGTGAGGAAAAATTGTTTTTTTAGCCACTTTTTGAGGTTTGCAAAGGATTCTGGGTAACAGAACCTGGTCAGAGCCCCACAAGTCACCCCATCTTGGATTCCCCTAGGTCTCTAGTTTTTAAAAATGCACAGGTTTGGTAGGTTTCCCTATGTGCCGGCTGAGCTAGAGGCCAAAATCTACAGGTAGGCACTTTGCAAAAAACAACTCGGTATTTTGTCAAAAAATGGGATGTGTCCACGTTGTGTTTTGGGGCATTTCCTGTGGCGGGCGCTAGGCCTACCCACACAAGTGAGGTATCATTTTTATCGGGAGACTTGGGGGAACGCTGGGTGGAAGGAAATTTGTGGCTCCTCTCAGATTCCAGAACTTTCTGTCACCGAAATGTGAGGAAAAATTGTTTTTTTAGCCACTTTTTGAGGTTTGCAAAGGATTCTGGGTAACAGAACCTGGTCAGAGCCCCACGAGTCACCCCATCTTGGATTCCCCTAGGTCTCTAGTTTTAAAAAATGCACAGGTTTGGTAGGTTTCCCTATGTGCCGGCTGAGCTAGAGGCCAAAATCTACAGGTAGGCACTTTGCAAAAAACAACTCTGTATTTTGTCAAAAAATGGGATGTGTCCACGTTGTGTTTTGGGGCATTTCCTGTGGCGGGCGCTAGGCCTACCCACACAAGTGAGGTATCATTTTTATCGGGAGACTTGGGGGAACGCTGGGTGGAAGGAAATTTGTGGCTCCTCTCAGATTCCAGAACTTTCTGTCACCGAAATGTGAGGAAAACTTGTTTTTTTAGCCACTTTTTGAGGTTTGCAAAGGATTCTGGGTAACAGAACCTGGTCAGAGCCCCACGAGTCACCCCATCTTGGATTCCCCTAAGTCTCTAGTTTTTAAAAATGCACAGGTTTGGTAGGTTTCCCTATGTGCCGGCTGAGCTAGAGGCCAAAATCTACAGGTAGGCACTTTGCAAAAAACAACTCTGTATTTTGTCAAAAAATGGTATGTGTCCACGTTGTGTTTTGGGGCATTTCCTGTGGCGGGCGCTAGGCCTACCCACACAACTGAGGTATCATTTTTATCGGGAGACTTGGGGGAACGCTGGGTGGAAGGAAATTTGTGGCTCCTCTCAGATTCCAGAACTTTCTGTCACCGAAATGTGAGGAAAACTTGTTTTTTTAGCCACTTTTTGAGGTTTGCAAAGGATTCTGGGTAACAGAACCTGGTCAGAGCCCCACGAGTCACCCCATCTTGGATTCCCCTAAGTCTCTAGTTTTTAAAAATGCACAGGTTTGGTAGGTTTCCCTATGTGCCGGCTGAGCTAGAGGCCAAAATCTACAGGTAGGCACTTTGCAAAAAACAGCTCTGTATTTTGTCAAAAAATGGGATGTGTCCACGTTGTGTTTTGGGGCATTTCCTGTGGCGGGCGCTAGGCCTACCCACACAAGTGAGGTATCATTTTTATCGGGAGACTTGGGGGAACGCTGGGTGGAAGGAAATTTGTGGCTCCTCTCAGATTCCAGAACTTTCTGTCACCGAAATGTGAGGAAAACTTGTTTTTTTAGCCACTTTTTGAGGTTTGCAAAGGATTCTGGGTAACAGAACCTGGTCAGAGCCCCACGAGTCACCCCATCTTGGATTCCCCTAAGTCTCTAGTTTTTAAAAATGCACAGGTTTGGTAGGTTTCCCTATGTGCCGGCTGAGCTAGAGGCCAAAATCTACAGGTAGGCACTTTGCAAAAAACAACTCTGTATTTTGTCAAAAAATGGTATGTGTCCACGTTGAGTTTTGGGGCATTTCCTGTGGCGGGCGCTAGGCCTACCCACACAAGTGAGTTATCATTTTTATCGGGAGACTTGGGGGAACGCTGGGTGGAAGGAAATTTGTGGCTCCTCTCAGATTCCAGAACTTTCTGTCACCGAAATGTGAGGAAAACTTGTTTTTTTAGCCACTTTTTGAGGTTTGCAAAGGATTCTGGGTAACAGAACCTGGTCAGAGCCCCACGAGTCACCCCATCTTGGATTCCCCTAGGTCTCTAGTTTTAAAAAATGCACAGGTTTGGTAGGTTTCCCTATGTGCCGGCTGAGCTAGAGGCCAAAATCTACAGGTAGGCACTTTGCAAAAAACAACTCTGTATTTTGTCAAAAAATGGGATCTGTCCACGTTGTGTTTTGGGGCATTTCCTGTGGCGGGCGCTAGGCCTACCCACACAAGTGAGGTATCATTTTTATCGGGAGACTTGGGGGAACGCTGGGTGGAAGGAAATTTGTGGCTCCTCTCAGATTCCAGAACTTTCTGTCACCGAAATGTGAGGAAAACTTGTTTTTTTAGCCACTTTTTAAGGTTTGCAAAGGATTTTGGGTAACAGAACCTGGTCAGAGCCCCACGAGTCACCCCATCTTGGATTCCCCTAGGTCTCTAGTTTTAGAAAATGCACAGGTTTGGTAGGTTTCCCTATGTGCCGACTGAGCTAGAGGCCAAAATCTACAGGTAGGCACTTTGCAAAAAACAACTCTGTATTTTGTCAAAAAATGGGATGTGTCCACTTGTGTTTTGGGGCATTTCCTGTGGCGGGCGCTAGGCCTACCCACACAAGTGAGGTATCATTTTTATCGGGAGACTTGGGGGAACGCTGGGTGGAAGGAAATTTGTGGCTCCTCTCAGATTCCAGAACTTTCTGTCACCGAAATGTGAGGAAAACTTGTTTTTTTTGCCACTTTTTGAGGTTTGCAAAGGATTCTGGGTAACAGAACCTGGTCAGAGCCCCACGAGTCACCCCATCTTGGATTCCCCTAAGTCTCTAGTTTTCAAAAATGCACAGGTTTGGTAGGTTTCCCTATGTGCCGGCTGACCTAGAGGCCAAAATCTACAGGTAGGCACTTTGCAAAAAACAGCTCTGTATTTTGTCAAAAAATGGGATCTGTCCACGTTGTGTTTTGGGGCATTTCCTGTGGCGGGCGCTAGGCCTACCCACACAAGTGAGGTATCATTTTTATCGGGAGACTTGGGGGAACGCTGGGTGGAAGGAAATTTGTGGCTCCTTTCAGATTCCAGAACTTTCTGTCACCGAAATGTGAGGAAAACTTGTTTTTTTAGCCACTTTTTGAGGTTTGCAAAGGATTCTGGGTAACAGAACATGGTCAGAGCCCCACGAGTCACCCCATCTTGGATTCCCCTAGGTCTCTAGTTTTAAAAAATGCACAGGTTTGGTAGGTTTCCCTATGTGCCGGCTGAGCTAAAGGCCAAAATCTACAGGTAGGCACTTTGCAAAAAACAGCTCTGTATTTTGTCAAAAAATGGGATGTGTCCACGTTGTGTTTTGGGGCATTTCCTGTGGCGGGCGCTAGGCCTACCCACACAAGTGAGGTATCATTTTTATCGGGAGACTTGGGGGAACGCTGGGTGGAAGGAGATTTTTGGCTCATCTCAGATTCCAGAACTTTCTGTCACCGAAATGTGAGGAAAAATTGTTTTTTTAGCCACTTTTTGAGGTTTGCAAAGGATTCTGGGTAACAGAACCTGGTCAGAGCCCCACAAGTCACCCCATCTTGGATTCCCCTAGGTCTCTAGTTTTTAAAAATGCACAGGTTTGGTAGGTTTCCCTATGTGCCGGCTGAGCTAGAGGCCAAAATCTACAGGTAGGCACTTTGCAAAAAACAACTCGGTATTTTGTCAAAAAATGGGATGTGTCCACGTTGTGTTTTGGGGCATTTCCTGTGGCGGGCGCTAGGCCTACCCACACAAGTGAGGTATCATTTTTATCGGGAGACTTGGGGGAACGCTGGGTGGAAGGAAATTTGTGGCTCCTCTCAGATTCCAGAACTTTCTGTCACCGAAATGTGAGGAAAAATTGTTTTTTTAGCCACTTTTTGAGGTTTGCAAAGGATTCTGGGTAACAGAACCTGGTCAGAGCCCCACGAGTCACCCCATCTTGGATTCCCCTAGGTCTCTAGTTTTAAAAAATGCACAGGTTTGGTAGGTTTCCCTATGTGCCGGCTGAGCTAGAGGCCAAAATCTACAGGTAGGCACTTTGCAAAAAACAACTCTGTATTTTGTCAAAAAATGGGATGTGTCCACGTTGTGTTTTGGGGCATTTCCTGTGGCGGGCGCTAGGCCTACCCACACAAGTGAGGTATCATTTTTATCGGGAGACTTGGGGGAACGCTGGGTGGAAGGAAATTTGTGGCTCCTCTCAGATTCCAGAACTTTCTGTCACCGAAATGTGAGGAAAACTTGTTTTTTTAGCCACTTTTTGAGGTTTGCAAAGGATTCTGGGTAACAGAACCTGGTCAGAGCCCCACGAGTCACCCCATCTTGGATTCCCCTAAGTCTCTAGTTTTTAAAAATGCACAGGTTTGGTAGGTTTCCCTATGTGCCGGCTGAGCTAGAGGCCAAAATCTACAGGTAGGCACTTTGCAAAAAACAACTCTGTATTTTGTCAAAAAATGGTATGTGTCCACGTTGTGTTTTGGGGCATTTCCTGTGGCGGGCGCTAGGCCTACCCACACAACTGAGGTATCATTTTTATCGGGAGACTTGGGGGAACGCTGGGTGGAAGGAAATTTGTGGCTCCTCTCAGATTCCAGAACTTTCTGTCACCGAAATGTGAGGAAAACTTGTTTTTTTAGCCACTTTTTGAGGTTTGCAAAGGATTCTGGGTAACAGAACCTGGTCAGAGCCCCACGAGTCACCCCATCTTGGATTCCCCTAGGTCTCTAGTTTTAAAAAATGCACAGGTTTGGTAGGTTTCCCTATGTGCCGGCTGAGCTAGAGGCCAAAATCTACAGGTAGGCACTTTGCAAAAAACAACTCTGTATTTTGTCAAAAAATGGGATCTGTCCACGTTGTGTTTTGGGGCATTTCCTGTGGCGGGCGCTAGGCCTACCCACACAAGTGAGGTATCATTTTTATCGGGAGACTTGGGGGAACGCTGGGTGGAAGGAAATTTGTGGCTCCTCTCAGATTCCAGAACTTTCTGTCACCGAAATGTGAGGAAAACTTGTTTTTTTTGCCACTTTTTGAGGTTTGCAAAGGATTCTGGGTAACAGAACCTGGTCAGAGCCCCACGAGTCACCCCATCTTGGATTCCCCTAAGTCTCTAGTTTTCAAAAATGCACAGGTTTGGTAGGTTTCCCTATGTGCCGGCTGACCTAGAGGCCAAAATCTACAGGTAGGCACTTTGCAAAAAACAGCTCTGTATTTTGTCAAAAAATGGGATCTGTCCACGTTGTGTTTTGGGGCATTTCCTGTGGCGGGCGCTAGGCCTACCCACAAAAGTGAGGTATCATTTTTATCGGGAGACTTGGGGGAACGCTGGGTGGAAGGAAATTTGTGGCTCCTTTCAGATTCCAGAACTTTCTGTCACCGAAATGTGAGGAAAACTTGTTTTTTTAGCCACTTTTTGAGGTTTGCAAAGGATTCTGGGTAACAGAACATGGTCAGAGCCCCACGAGTCACCCCATCTTGGATTCCCCTAGGTCTCTAGTTTTAAAAAATGCACAGGTTTGGTAGGTTTCCCTATGTGCCGGCTGAGCTAAAGGCCAAAATCTACAGGTAGGCACTTTGCAAAAAACAGCTCTGTATTTTGTCAAAAAATGGGATGTGTCCACGTTGTGTTTTGGGGCATTTCCTGTGGCGGGCGCTAGGCCTACCCACACAAGTGAGGTATCATTTTTATCGGGAGACTTGGGGTAACGCTGGGTGGAAGGAAATTTGTGGCTCCTCCCAGATTCCAGAACTTTCTGTCACCGAAATGTGAGGAAAACTTGTTTTTTTAGCCACTTTTTGAGGTTTGCAAAGGATTCTGGGTAACAGAACCTGGTCAGAGCCCCACGAGTCACCCCATCTTGGATTCCCCTAAGTCTCTAGTTTTCAAAAATGCACAGGTTTGGTAGGTTTCCCTATGTGCCGGCTGACCTAGAGGCCAAAATCTACAGGTAGGCACTTTGCAAAAAACAGCTCTGTATTTTGTCAAAAAATGGGATCTGTCCACGTTGTGTTTTGGGGCATTTCCTGTGGCGGGCGCTAGGCCTACCCACACAAGTGAGGTATCATTTTTATCGGGAGACTTGGGGGAACGCTGGGTGGAAGGAAATTTGTGGCTCCTTTCAGATTCCAGAACTTTCTGTCACCGAAATGTGAGGAAAACTTGTTTTTTTAGCCACTTTTTGAGGTTTGCAAAGGATTCTGGGTAACAGAACATGGTCAGAGCCCCACGAGTCACCCCATCTTGGATTCCCCTAGGTCTCTAGTTTTAAAAAATGCACAGGTTTGGTAGGTTTCCCTATGTGCCGGCTGAGCTAGAGGCCAAAATCTACAGGTAGGCACTTTGCAAAAAACAGCTCTGTATTTTGTCAAAAAATGGGATCTGTCCACGTTGTGTTTTGGGGCATTTCCTGTGGCGGGCGCTAGGCCTACCCACACAAGTGAGGTATCATTTTTATCGGGAGACTTGGGGGAACGCTGGGTGGAAGGAAATTTGTGGCTCCTTTCAGATTCCAGAACTTTCTGTCACCGAAATGTGAGGAAAACTGGTTTTTTTAGCCACTTTTTGAGGTTTGCAAAGGATTCTGGGTAACAGAACCTGGTCAGAGCCCCACGAGTCACCCCATCTTGGATTCCCCTAAGTCTCTAGTTTTCAAAAATGCACAGGTTTGGTAGGTTTCCCTATGTGCCGGCTGACCTAGAGGCCAAAATCTACAGGTAGGCACATTGCAAAAAACAGCTCTGTATTTTGTCAAAAAATGGGATCTGTCCACGTTGTGTTTTGGGGCATTTCATGTGGCGGGCGCTAGGCCTACCCACACAAGTGAGGTATCATTTTTATCGGGAGACTTGGGGGAACGCTGGGTGGAAGGAAATTTGTGGCTCCTTTCAGATTCCAGAACTTTCTGTCACCGAAATGTGAGGAAAACTTGTTTTTTTAGCCACTTTTTGAGGTTTGCAAAGGATTCTGGGTAACAGAACCTGGTCAGAGCCCCACGAGTCACCCCATCTTGGATTCCCCTAGGTCTCTAGTTTTAAAAAATGCACAGGTTTGGTAGGTTTCCCTATGTGCCGGCTGAGCTAGAGGCCAAAATCTACAGGTAGGCACTTTGCAAAAAACAGCTCTGTATTTTGTCAAAAAATGGGATCTGTCCACGTTGTGTTTTGGGGCATTTCCTGTGGCGGGCGCTAGGCCTACCCACACAAGTGAGGTATCATTTTTATCGGGAGACTTGGGGGAACGCTGGGTGGAAGGAAATTTGTGGCTCCTTTCAGATTCCAGAACTTTCTGTCACCGAAATGTGAGGAAAACTTGTTTTTTTAGCCACTTTTTGAGGTTTGCAAAGGATTCTGGGTAACAGAACCTGGTCAGAGCCCCACGAGTCACCCCATCTTGGATTCCCCTAAGTCTCTAGTTTTCAAAAATGCACAGGTTTGGTAGGTTTCCCTATGTGCCGGCTGACCTAGAGGCCAAAATCTACAGGTAGGCACATTGCAAAAAACAGCTCTGTATTTTGTCAAAAAATGGGATCTGTCCACGTTGTGTTTTGGGGCATTTCATGTGGCGGGCGCTAGGCCTACCCACACAAGTGAGGTATCATTTTTATCGGGAGACTTGGGGGAACGCTGGGTGGAAGGAAATTTGTGGCTCCTTTCAGATTCCAGAACTTTCTGTCACCGAAATGTGAGGAAAACTTGTTTTTTTAGCCACTTTTTGAGGTTTGCAAAGGATTCTGGGTAACAGAACATGGTCAGAGCCCCACGAGTCACCCCATCTTGGATTCCCCTAGGTCTCTAGTTTTAAAAAATGCACAGGTTTGGTAGGTTTCCCTATGTGCCGGCTGAGCTAAAGGCCAAAATCTACAGGTAGGCACTTTGCAAAAAACAGCTCTGTATTTTGTCAAAAAATGGGATGTGTCCACGTTGTGTTTTGGGGCATTTCCTGTGGCGGGCGCTAGGCCTACCCACACAAGTGAGGTATCATTTTTATCGGGAGACTTGGGGGAACGCTGGGTGGAAGGAAATTTGTGGCTCCTCCCAGATTCCAGAACTTTCTGTCACCGAAATGTGAGGAAAACTTGTTTTTTTAGCCACTTTTTGAGGTTTGCAAAGGATTCTGGGTAACAGAACCTGGTCAGAGCCCCACGAGTCACCCCATCTTGGATTCCCCTAAGTCTCTAGTTTTCAAAAATGCACAGGTTTGGTAGGTTTCCCTATGTGCCGGCTGACCTAGAGGCCAAAATCTACAGGTAGGCACTTTGCAAAAAACAGCTCTGTATTTTGTCAAAAAATGGGATCTGTCCACGTTGTGTTTTGGGGCATTTCCTGTGGCGGGCGCTAGGCCTACCCACACAAGTGAGGTATCATTTTTATCGGGAGACTTGGGGGAACGCTGGGTGGAAGGAAATTTGTGGCTCCTTTCAGATTCCAGAACTTTCTGTCACCGAAATGTGAGGAAAACTTGTTTTTTTAGCCACTTTTTGAGGTTTGCAAAGGATTCTGGGTAACAGAACATGGTCAGAGCCCCACGAGTCACCCCATCTTGGATTCCCCTAGGTCTCTAGTTTTAAAAAATGCACAGGTTTGGTAGGTTTCCCTATGTGCCGGCTGAGCTAAAGGCCAAAATCTACAGGTAGGCACTTTGCAAAAAACAGCTCTGTATTTTGTCAAAAAATGGGATCTGTCCACGTTGTGTTTTGGGGCATTTCCTGTGGCGGGCGCTAGGCCTACCCACACAAGTGAGGTATCATTTTTATCGGGAGACTTGGGGGAACGCTGGGTGGAAGGAAATTTGTGGCTCCTTTCAGATTCCAGAAGTTTCTGTCACCGAAATGTGAGGAAAACTTGTTTTTTTTGCCACTTTTTGAGGTTTGCAAAGGATTCTGGGTAACAGAACCTGGTCAGAGCCCCACGAGTCACCCCATCTTGGATTCCCCTAAGTCTCTAGTTTTCAAAAATGCACAGGTTTGGTAGGTTTCCCTATGTGCCGGCTGACCTAGAGGCCAAAATCTACAGGTAGGCACTTTGCAAAAAACAGCTCTGTATTTTGTCAAAAAATGGGATCTGTCCACGTTGTGTTTTGGGGCATTTCCTGTGGCGGGCGCTAGGCCTACCCACACAAGTGAGGTATCATTTTTATCGGGAGACTTGGGGGAACGCTGGGTGGAAGGAAATTTGTGGCTCCTTTCAGATTCCAGAACTTTCTGTCACCGAAATGTGAGGAAAACTTGTTTTTTTAGCCACTTTTTGAGGTTTGCAAAGGATTCTGGGTAACAGAACATGGTCAGAGCCCCACGAGTCACCCCATCTTGGATTCCCCTAGGTCTCTAGTTTTAAAAAATGCACAGGTTTGGTAGGTTTCCCTATGTGCCGGCTGAGCTAAAGGCCAAAATCTACAGGTAGGCACTTTGCAAAAAACAGCTCTGTATTTTGTCAAAAAATGGGATGTGTCCACGTTGTGTTTTGGGGCATTTCCTGTGGCGGGCGCTAGGCCTACCCACACAAGTGAGGTATCATTTTTATCGGGAGACTTGGGGGAATGCTGGGTAGAAGGAAATTTGTGGCTCCTCTCAGATTCCAGAACTTTCTGTCACCGAAATGTGAGGAAAAATTGTTTTTTTAGCCACTTTTTGAGGTTTGCAAAGGATTCTGGGTAACAGAACCTGGTCAGATCCCCACGAGTCACCCCATCTTGGATTCCCCTAGGTCTCTAGTTTTAAAAAATGCACAGGTTTGGTAGGTTTCCCTATGTGCCGGCTGAGCTAGAGGCCAAAATCTACAGGTAGGCACTTTGCAAAAAACAACTCTGTATTTTGTCAAAAAATGGGATGTGTCCACGTTGTGTTTTGGGGCCTTTCCTGTGGCGGGCGCTAGGCCTACCCACACAAGTGAGGTATCATTTTTATCGGGAGACTTGGGGGAACGCTGGGTGGAAGGAAATTTGTGGCTCCTTTCAGATTCCAGAACTTTCTGTCACCGAAATGTGAGGAAAACTTGTTTTTTTAGCCACTTTTTGAGGTTTGCAAAGGATTCTGGGTAACAGAACATGGTCAGAGCCCCACGAGTCACCCCATCTTGGATTCCCCTAGGTCTCTAGTTTTAAAAAATGCACAGGTTTGGTAGGTTTCCCTATGTGCCGGCTGAGCTAAAGGCCAAAATCTACAGGTAGGCACTTTGCAAAAAACAGCTCTGTATTTTGTCAAAAAATGGGATGTGTCCACGTTGTGTTTTGGGGCATTTCCTGTGGCGGGCGCTAGGCCTACCCACACAAGTGAGGTATCATTTTTATCGGGAGACTTGGGGGAACGCTGGGTGGAAGGAAATTTGTGGCTCCTCCCAGATTCCAGAACTTTCTGTCACCGAAATGTGAGGAAAACTTGTTTTTTTAGCCACTTTTTGAGGTTTGCAAAGGATTCTGGGTAACAGAACATGGTCAGAGCCCCACGAGTCACCCCATCTTGGATTCCCCTAGGTCTCTAGTTTTAAAAAATGCACAGGTTTGGTAGGTTTCCCTATGTGCCGGCTGAGCTAAAGGCCAAAATCTACAGGTAGGCACTTTGCAAAAAACAGCTCTGTATTTTGTCAAAAAATGGGATCTGTCCACGTTGTGTTTTGGGGCATTTCCTGTGGCGGGCGCTAGGCCTACCCACACAAGTGAGGTATCATTTTTATCGGGAGACTTGGGGGAACGCTGGGTGGAAGGAAATTTGTGGCTCCTTTCAGATTCCAGAAGTTTCTGTCACCGAAATGTGAGGAAAACTTGTTTTTTTAGCCACTTTTTGAGGTTTGCAAAGGATTCTGGGTAACAGAACCTGGTCAGAGCCCCACGAGTCACCCCATCTTGGATTCCCCTAAGTCTCTAGTTTTCAAAAATGCACAGGTTTGGTAGGTTTCCCTATGTGCCGGCTGACCTAGAGGCCAAAATCTACAGGTAGGCACTTTGCAAAAAACAGCTCTGTATTTTGTCAAAAAATGGGATCTGTCCACGTTGTGTTTTGGGGCATTTCCTGTGGCGGGCGCTAGGCCTACCCACACAAGTGAGGTATCATTTTTATCGGGAGACTTGGGGGAACGCTGGGTGGAAGGAAATTTGTGGCTCCTTTCAGATTCCAGAACTTTCTGTCACCGAAATGTGAGGAAAACTTGTTTTTTTAGCCACTTTTTGAGGTTTGCAAAGGATTCTGGGTAACAGAACATGGTCAGAGCCCCACGAGTCACCCCATCTTGGATTCCCCTAGGTCTCTAGTTTTAAAAAATGCACAGGTTTGGTAGGTTTCCCTATGTGCCGGCTGAGCTAAAGGCCAAAATCTACAGGTAGGCACTTTGCAAAAAACAGCTCTGTATTTTGTCAAAAAATGGGATCTGTCCACGTTGTGTTTTGGGGCATTTCCTGTGGCGGGCGCTAGGCCTACCCACACAAGTGAGGTATCATTTTTATCGGGAGACTTGGGGGAACGCTGGGTGGAAGGAAATTTGTGGCTCCTTTCAGATTCCAGAACTTTCTGTCACCGAAATGTGAGGAAAACTTGTTTTTTTAGCCACTTTTTGAGGTTTGCAAAGGATTCTGGGTAACAGAACCTGGTCAGAGCCCCACGAGTCACCCCATCTTGGATTCCCCTAGGTCTCTAGTTTTAAAAAATGCACAGGTTTGGTAGGTTTCCCTATGTGCCGGCTGAGCTAGAGGCCAAAATCTACAGGTAGGCACTTTGCACAAAACAACTCTGTATTTTGTCAAAAAATGGGATGTGTCCACGTTGTGTTTTGGGGCCTTTCCTGTGGCGGGCGCTAGGCCTACCCACACAAGTGAGGTATCATTTGTATCGGGAGACTTGGGGGAACGCTGGGTGGAAGGAAATTTGTGGCTCCTCTCAGATTCCAGAACTTTCTGTCACCGAAATGTGAGGAAAAATTGTTTTTTTAGCCACTTTTTGAGGTTTGCAAAGGATTCTGGGTAACAGAACCTGGTCAGAGCCCCACGAGTCACCCCATCTTGGATTCCCCTAAGTCTCTAGTTTTCAAAAATGCACAGGTTTGGTAGGTTTCCCTATGTGCCGGCTGACCTAGAGGCCAAAATCTACAGGTAGGCACTTTGCAAAAAACAGCTCTGTATTTTGTCAAAAAATGGGATCTGTCCACGTTGTGTTTTGGGGCATTTCCTGTGGCGGGCGCTAGGCCTACCTACACAAGTGAGGTATCATTTTTATCGGGAGACTTGGGGGAACGCTGGGTGGAAGGAGATTTTTGGCTCATCTCAGATTCCAGAACTTTCTGTCACCGAAATGTGAGGAAAAATTGTTTTTTTAGCCACTTTTTGAGGTTTGCAAAGGATTCTGGGTAACAGAACCTGGTCAGAGCCCCACGAGTCACCCCATCTTGGATTCCCCTAGGTCTCTAGTTTTAAAAAATGCACAGGTTTGGTAGGTTTCCCTATGTGCCGGCTGAGCTAGAGGCCAAAATCTACAGGTAGGCACTTTGCAAAAAACAACTCTGTATTTTGTCAAAAAATGGGATGTGTCCACGTTGTGTTTTGGGGCATTTCCTGTGGGGGGCGCTAGGCCTACCCACACAAGTGAGGTATCATTTTTATCGGGAGACTTGGGGGAACGCTGGGTGGAAGGAAATTTGTGGCTCCTCTCAGATTCCAGAACTTTCTGTCACCGAAATGTGAGGAAAAATTGTTTTTTTAGCCACTTTTTGAGGTTTGCAAAGGATTCTGGGTAACAGAACCTGGTCAGAGCCCCACGAGTCACCCCATCTTGGATTCCCCTAGGTCTCTAGTTTTAAAAAATGCACAGGTTTGGTAGGTTTCCCTATGTGCCGGCTGAGCTAGAGGCCAAAATCTACAGGTAGGCACTTTGCAAAAAACAACTCTGTATTTTGTCAAAAAATGGGATGTGTCCACGTTGTGTTTTGGGGCATTTCCTGTGGCGGGCGCTAGGCCTACCCACACAAGTGAGGTATCATTTTTATCGGGAGACTTGGGGGAACGCTGGGTGGAAGGAAATTTGTGGCTCCTCTCAGATTCCAGAACTTTCTGTCACCGAAATGTGAGGAAAACTTGTTTTTTTAGCCACTTTTTGAGGTTTGCAAAGGATTCTGGGTAACAGAACCTGGTCAGAGCCCCACGAGTCACCCCATCTTGGATTCCCCTAAGTCTCTAGTTTTTAAAAATGCACAGGTTTGGTAGGTTTCCCTATGTGCCGGCTGAGCTAGAGGCCAAAATCTACAGGTAGGCACTTTGCAAAAAACAGCTCTGTATTTTGTCAAAAAATGGGATGTGTCCACGTTGTGTTTTGGGGCATTTCCTGTGGCGGGCGCTAGGCCTACCCACACAAGTGAGGTATCATTTTTATCGGGAGACTTGGGGGAACGCTGGGTGGAAGGAAATTTGTGGCTCCTCTCAGATTCCAGAACTTTCTGTCACCGAAATGTGAGGAAAACTTGTTTTTTTAGCCACTTTTTGAGGTTTGCAAAGGATTCTGGGTAACAGAACCTGGTCAGAGCCCCACGAGTCACCCCATCTTGGATTCCCCTAAGTCTCTAGTTTTTAAAAATGCACAGGTTTGGTAGGTTTCCCTATGTGCCGGCTGAGCTAGAGGCCAAAATCTACAGGTAGGCACTTTGCAAAAAACAACTCTGTATTTTGTCAAAAAATGGTATGTGTCCACGTTGTGTTTTGGGGCATTTCCTGTGGCGGGCGCTAGGCCTACCCACACAAGTGAGGTATCATTTTTATCGGGAGACTTGGGGGAACGCTGGGTGGAAGGAAATTTGTGGCTCCTTTCAGATTCCAGAACTTTCTGTCACCGAAATGTGAGGAAAACTTGTTTTTTTAGCCACTTTTTGAGGTTTGCAAAGGATTCTGGGTAACAGAACATGGTCAGAGCCCCACGAGTCACCCCATCTTGGATTCCCCTAGGTCTCTAGTTTTAAAAAATGCACAGGTTTGGTAGGTTTCCCTATGTGCCGGCTGAGCTAAAGGCCAAAATCTACAGGTAGGCACTTTGCAAAAAACAGCTCTGTATTTTGTCAAAAAATGGGATCTGTCCACGTTGTGTTTTGGGGCATTTCCTGTGGCGGGCGCTAGGCCTACCCACACAAGTGAGGTATCATTTTTATCGGGAGACTTGGGGGAACGCTGGGTGGAAGGAAATTTGTGGCTCCTTTCAGATTCCAGAAGTTTCTGTCACCGAAATGTGAGGAAAACTTGTTTTTTTTGCCACTTTTTGAGGTTTGCAAAGGATTCTGGGTAACAGAACCTGGTCAGAGCCCCACGAGTCACCCCATCTTGGATTCCCCTAAGTCTCTAGTTTTCAAAAATGCACAGGTTTGGTAGGTTTCCCTATGTGCCGGCTGACCTAGAGGCCAAAATCTACAGGTAGGCACTTTGCAAAAAACAGCTCTGTATTTTGTCAAAAAATGGGATCTGTCCACGTTGTGTTTTGGGGCATTTCCTGTGGCGGGCGCTAGGCCTACCCACACAAGTGAGGTATCATTTTTATCGGGAGACTTGGGGGAACGCTGGGTGGAAGGAAATTTGTGGCTCCTTTCAGATTCCAGAACTTTCTGTCACCGAAATGTGAGGAAAACTTGTTTTTTTAGCCACTTTTTGAGGTTTGCAAAGGATTCTGGGTAACAGAACATGGTCAGAGCCCCACGAGTCACCCCATCTTGGATTCCCCTAGGTCTCTAGTTTTAAAAAATGCACAGGTTTGGTAGGTTTCCCTATGTGCCGGCTGAGCTAAAGGCCAAAATCTACAGGTAGGCACTTTGCAAAAAACAGCTCTGTATTTTGTCAAAAAATGGGATGTGTCCACGTTGTGTTTTGGGGCATTTCCTGTGGCGGGCGCTAGGCCTACCCACACAAGTGAGGTATCATTTTTATCGGGAGACTTGGGGGAATGCTGGGTAGAAGGAAATTTGTGGCTCCTCTCAGATTCCAGAACTTTCTGTCACCGAAATGTGAGGAAAAATTGTTTTTTTAGCCACTTTTTGAGGTTTGCAAAGGATTCTGGGTAACAGAACCTGGTCAGATCCCCACGAGTCACCCCATCTTGGATTCCCCTAGGTCTCTAGTTTTAAAAAATGCACAGGTTTGGTAGGTTTCCCTATGTGCCGGCTGAGCTAGAGGCCAAAATCTACAGGTAGGCACTTTGCAAAAAACAACTCTGTATTTTGTCAAAAAATGGGATGTGTCCACGTTGTGTTTTGGGGCCTTTCCTGTGGCGGGCGCTAGGCCTACCCACACAAGTGAGGTATCATTTTTATCGGGAGACTTGGGGGAACGCTGGGTGGAAGGAAATTTGTGGCTCCTTTCAGATTCCAGAACTTTCTGTCACCGAAATGTGAGGAAAACTTGTTTTTTTAGCCACTTTTTGAGGTTTGCAAAGGATTCTGGGTAACAGAACATGGTCAGAGCCCCACGAGTCACCCCATCTTGGATTCCCCTAGGTCTCTAGTTTTAAAAAATGCACAGGTTTGGTAGGTTTCCCTATGTGCCGGCTGAGCTAAAGGCCAAAATCTACAGGTAGGCACTTTGCAAAAAACAGCTCTGTATTTTGTCAAAAAATGGGATGTGTCCACGTTGTGTTTTGGGGCATTTCCTGTGGCGGGCGCTAGGCCTACCCACACAAGTGAGGTATCATTTTTATCGGGAGACTTGGGGGAACGCTGGGTGGAAGGAAATTTGTGGCTCCTCCCAGATTCCAGAACTTTCTGTCACCGAAATGTGAGGAAAACTTGTTTTTTTAGCCACTTTTTGAGGTTTGCAAAGGATTCTGGGTAACAGAACATGGTCAGAGCCCCACGAGTCACCCCATCTTGGATTCCCCTAGGTCTCTAGTTTTAAAAAATGCACAGGTTTGGTAGGTTTCCCTATGTGCCGGCTGAGCTAAAGGCCAAAATCTACAGGTAGGCACTTTGCAAAAAACAGCTCTGTATTTTGTCAAAAAATGGGATCTGTCCACGTTGTGTTTTGGGGCATTTCCTGTGGCGGGCGCTAGGCCTACCCACACAAGTGAGGTATCATTTTTATCGGGAGACTTGGGGGAACGCTGGGTGGAAGGAAATTTGTGGCTCCTTTCAGATTCCAGAAGTTTCTGTCACCGAAATGTGAGGAAAACTTGTTTTTTTAGCCACTTTTTGAGGTTTGCAAAGGATTCTGGGTAACAGAACCTGGTCAGAGCCCCACGAGTCACCCCATCTTGGATTCCCCTAAGTCTCTAGTTTTCAAAAATGCACAGGTTTGGTAGGTTTCCCTATGTGCCGGCTGACCTAGAGGCCAAAATCTACAGGTAGGCACTTTGCAAAAAACAGCTCTGTATTTTGTCAAAAAATGGGATCTGTCCACGTTGTGTTTTGGGGCATTTCCTGTGGCGGGCGCTAGGCCTACCCACACAAGTGAGGTATCATTTTTATCGGGAGACTTGGGGGAACGCTGGGTGGAAGGAAATTTGTGGCTCCTTTCAGATTCCAGAACTTTCTGTCACCGAAATGTGAGGAAAACTTGTTTTTTTAGCCACTTTTTGAGGTTTGCAAAGGATTCTGGGTAACAGAACATGGTCAGAGCCCCACGAGTCACCCCATCTTGGATTCCCCTAGGTCTCTAGTTTTAAAAAATGCACAGGTTTGGTAGGTTTCCCTATGTGCCGGCTGAGCTAAAGGCCAAAATCTACAGGTAGGCACTTTGCAAAAAACAGCTCTGTATTTTGTCAAAAAATGGGATCTGTCCACGTTGTGTTTTGGGGCATTTCCTGTGGCGGGCGCTAGGCCTACCCACACAAGTGAGGTATCATTTTTATCGGGAGACTTGGGGGAACGCTGGGTGGAAGGAAATTTGTGGCTCCTTTCAGATTCCAGAACTTTCTGTCACCGAAATGTGAGGAAAACTTGTTTTTTTAGCCACTTTTTGAGGTTTGCAAAGGATTCTGGGTAACAGAACCTGGTCAGAGCCCCACGAGTCACCCCATCTTGGATTCCCCTAGGTCTCTAGTTTTAAAAAATGCACAGGTTTGGTAGGTTTCCCTATGTGCCGGCTGAGCTAGAGGCCAAAATCTACAGGTAGGCACTTTGCAAAAAACAACTCTGTATTTTGTCAAAAAATGGGATGTGTCCACGTTGTGTTTTGGGGCCTTTCCTGTGGCGGGCGCTAGGCCTACCCACACAAGTGAGGTATCATTTGTATCGGGAGACTTGGGGGAACGCTGGGTGGAAGGAAATTTGTGGCTCCTCTCAGATTCCAGAACTTTCTGTCACCGAAATGTGAGGAAAAATTGTTTTTTTAGCCACTTTTTGAGGTTTGCAAAGGATTCTGGGTAACAGAACCTGGTCAGAGCCCCACGAGTCACCCCATCTTGGATTCCCCTAAGTCTCTAGTTTTCAAAAATGCACAGGTTTGGTAGGTTTCCCTATGTGCCGGCTGACCTAGAGGCCAAAATCTACAGGTAGGCACTTTGCAAAAAACAGCTCTGTATTTTGTCAAAAAATGGGATCTGTCCACGTTGTGTTTTGGGGCATTTCCTGTGGCGGGCGCTAGGCCTACCTACACAAGTGAGGTATCATTTTTATCGGGAGACTTGGGGGAACGCTGGGTGGAAGGAGATTTTTGGCTCATCTCAGATTCCAGAACTTTCTGTCACCGAAATGTGAGGAAAAATTGTTTTTTTAGCCACTTTTTGAGGTTTGCAAAGGATTCTGGGTAACAGAACCTGGTCAGAGCCCCACGA
The DNA here is from genome assembly GCF_031143425.1 of Pleurodeles waltl. Taxonomy (NCBI): domain Eukaryota; kingdom Metazoa; phylum Chordata; class Amphibia; order Caudata; family Salamandridae; genus Pleurodeles; species Pleurodeles waltl. The sequence continues at coordinate 523,622,702 of NC_090436.1, forward strand.
GTCACCCCATCTTGGATTCCCCTAGGTCTCTAGTTTTAAAAAATGCACAGGTTTGGTAGGTTTCCCTATGTGCCGGCTGAGCTAGAGGCCAAAATCTACAGGTAGGCACTTTGCAAAAAACAACTCTGTATTTTGTCAAAAAATGGGATGTGTCCACGTTGTGTTTTGGGGCATTTCCTGTGGGGGGCGCTAGGCCTACCCACACAAGTGAGGTATCATTTTTATCGGGAGACTTGGGGGAACGCTGGGTGGAAGGAAATTTGTGGCTCCTCTCAGATTCCAGAACTTTCTGTCACCGAAATGTGAGGAAAAATTGTTTTTTTAGCCACTTTTTGAGGTTTGCAAAGGATTCTGGGTAACAGAACCTGGTCAGAGCCCCACGAGTCACCCCATCTTGGATTCCCCTAGGTCTCTAGTTTTAAAAAATGCACAGGTTTGGTAGGTTTCCCTATGTGCCGGCTGAGCTAGAGGCCAAAATCTACAGGTAGGCACTTTGCAAAAAACAACTCTGTATTTTGTCAAAAAATGGGATGTGTCCACGTTGTGTTTTGGGGCATTTCCTGTGGCGGGCGCTAGGCCTACCCACACAAGTGAGGTATCATTTTTATCGGGAGACTTGGGGGAACGCTGGGTGGAAGGAAATTTGTGGCTCCTCTCAGATTCCAGAACTTTCTGTCACCGAAATGTGAGGAAAACTTGTTTTTTTAGCCACTTTTTGAGGTTTGCAAAGGATTCTGGGTAACAGAACCTGGTCAGAGCCCCACGAGTCACCCCATCTTGGATTCCCCTAAGTCTCTAGTTTTTAAAAATGCACAGGTTTGGTAGGTTTCCCTATGTGCCGGCTGAGCTAGAGGCCAAAATCTACAGGTAGGCACTTTGCAAAAAACAGCTCTGTATTTTGTCAAAAAATGGGATGTGTCCACGTTGTGTTTTGGGGCATTTCCTGTGGCGGGCGCTAGGCCTACCCACACAAGTGAGGTATCATTTTTATCGGGAGACTTGGGGGAACGCTGGGTGGAAGGAAATTTGTGGCTCCTCTCAGATTCCAGAACTTTCTGTCACCGAAATGTGAGGAAAACTTGTTTTTTTAGCCACTTTTTGAGGTTTGCAAAGGATTCTGGGTAACAGAACCTGGTCAGAGCCCCACGAGTCACCCCATCTTGGATTCCCCTAAGTCTCTAGTTTTTAAAAATGCACAGGTTTGGTAGGTTTCCCTATGTGCCGGCTGAGCTAGAGGCCAAAATCTACAGGTAGGCACTTTGCAAAAAACAACTCTGTATTTTGTCAAAAAATGGTATGTGTCCACGTTGTGTTTTGGGGCATTTCCTGTGGCGGGCGCTAGGCCTACCCACACAACTGAGGTATCATTTTTATCGGGAGACTTGGGGGAACGCTGGGTGGAAGGAAATTTGTGGCTCCTCTCAGATTCCAGAACTTTCTGTCACCGAAATGTGAGGAAAACTTGTTTTTTTAGCCACTTTTTGAGGTTTGCAAAGGATTCTGGGTAACAGAACCTGGTCAGAGCCCCACGAGTCACCCCATCTTGGATTCCCCTAGGTCTCTAGTTTTAAAAAATGCACAGGTTTGGTAGGTTTCCCTATGTGCCGGCTGAGCTAGAGGCCAAAATCTACAGGTAGGCACTTTGCAAAAAACAACTCTGTATTTTGTCAAAAAATGGGATCTGTCCACGTTGTGTTTTGGGGTATTTCCTGTGGCGGGCGCTAGGCCTACCCACACAAGTGAGGTATCATTTTTATCGGGAGACTTGGGGGAACGCTGGGTGGAAGGAAATTTGTGGCTCCTCTCAGATTCCAGAACTTTCTGTCACCGAAATGTGAGGAAAACTTGTTTTTTTAGCCACTTTTTAAGGTTTGCAAAGGATTTTGGGTAACAGAACCTGGTCAGAGCCCCACGAGTCACCCCATCTTGGATTCCCCTAGGTCTCTAGTTTTAGAAAATGCACAGGTTTGGTAGATTTCCCTATGTGCCGACTGAGCTAGAGGCCAAAATCTACAGGTAGGCACTTTGCAAAAAACAACTCTGTATTTTGTCAAAAAATGGGATGTGTCCACTTGTGTTTTGGGGCATTTCCTGTGGCGGGCGCTAGGCCTACCCACACAAGTGAGGTATCATTTTTATCGGGAGACTTGGGGGAACGCTGGGAGAAGGAAATTTGTGGCTCCTCTCAGATTCCAGAACTTTCTGTCACCGAAATGTGAGGAAAACTTGATTTTTTTGCCACTTTTTGAGGTTTGCAAAGGATTCTGGGTAACAGAACCTGGTCAGAGCCCCACGAGTCACCCCATCTTGGATTCCCCTAGGTCTCTAGTTTTAAAAAATGCACAGGTTTGGTAGGTTTCCCTATGTGCCGGCTGAGCTAGAGGCCAAAATCTACAGGTAGGCACTTTGCAAAAAACAGCTCTGTATTTTGTCAAAAAATGGGATCTGTCCACGTTGTGTTTTGGGGCATTTCCTGTGGCGGGCGCTAGGCCTACCCACACAAGTGAGGTATCATTTTTATCGGGAGACTTGGGGGAACGCTGGGTGGAAGGAAATTTGTGGCTCCTCTCAGATTCCATAACTTTCTGTCACCGAAATGTGAGGAAAACTTGTTTTTTTAGCCACTTTTTGAGGTTTGCAAAGGATTCTGGGTAACAGAACCTGGTCAGAGCCCCACGAGTCACCCCATCTTGGATTCCCCTAGGTCTCTAGTTTTAAAAAATGCACAGGTTTGGTAGGTTTCCCTATGTGCCGGCTGAGCTAGAGGCCAAAATCTACAGGTGGGCACTTTGCAAAAAACAACTCTGTATTTTGTCAAAAAATGGGATCTGTCCACGTTGTGTTTTGGGGCATTTCCTGTGGCGGGCGCTAGGCCTACCCACACAACTGAGGTATCATTTTTATCGGGAGACTTGGGGGAACGCTGGGTGGAAGGAAATTTGTGGCTCCTCTCAGATTCCAGAACTTTCTGTCACCGAAATGTGAGGAAAACTTGTTTTTTTAGCCACTTTTTGAGGTTTGCAAAGGATTCTGGGTAACAGAACATGGTCAGAGCCCCACGAGTCACCCCATCTTGGATTCCCCTAGGTCTCTAGTTTTAAAAAATGCACAGGTTTGGTAGGTTTCCCTATGTGCCGGCTGAGCTAAAGGCCAAAATCTACAGGTAGGCACTTTGCAAAAAACAGCTCTGTATTTTGTCAAAAAATGGGATGTGTCCACGTTGTGTTTTGGGGCATTTCCTGTGGCGGGCGCTAGGCCTACCCACACAAGTGAGGTATCATTTTTATCGGGAGACTTGGGGGAACGCTGGGTGGAAGGAGATTTTTGGCTCATCTCAGATTCCAGAACTTTCTGTCACCGAAATGTGAGGAAAAATTGTTTTTTTAGCCACTTTTTGAGGTTTGCAAAGGATTCTGGGTAACAGAACCTGGTCAGAGCCCCACAAGTCACCCCATCTTGGATTCCCCTAGGTCTCTAGTTTTTAAAAATGCACAGGTTTGGTAGGTTTCCCTATGTGCCGGCTGAGCTAGAGGCCAAAATCTACAGGTAGGCACTTTGCAAAAAACAACTCTGTATTTTGTCAAAAAATGGGATGTGTCCACGTTGTGTTTTGGGGCATTTCCTGTGGCGGGCGCTAGGCCTACCCACACAAGTGAGGTATCATTTTTATCGGGAGACTTGGGGGAACGCTGGGTGGAAGGAAATTTGTGGCTCCTCTCAGATTCCAGAACTTTCTGTCACCGAAATGTGAGGAAAACTTGTTTTTTTAGCCACTTTTTGAGGTTTGCAAAGGATTCTGGGTAACAGAACCTGGTCAGAGCCCCACGAGTCACCCCATCTTGGATTCCCCTAAGTCTCTAGTTTTTAAAAATGCACAGGTTTGGTAGGTTTCCCTATGTGCCGGCTGAGCTAGAGGCCAAAATCTACAGGTAGGCACTTTGCAAAAAACAACTCTGTATTTTGTCAAAAAATGGTATGTGTCCACGTTGTGTTTTGGGGCATTTCCTGTGGCGGGCGCTAGGCCTACCCACACAACTGAGGTATCATTTTTATCGGGAGACTTGGGGGAACGCTGGGTGGAAGGAAATTTGTGGCTCCTCTCAGATTCCAGAACTTTCTGTCACCGAAATGTGAGGAAAACTTGTTTTTTTAGCCACTTTTTGAGGTTTGCAAAGGATTCTGGGTAACAGAACCTGGTCAGAGCCCCACGAGTCACCCCATCTTGGATTCCCCTAGGTCTCTAGTTTTAAAAAATGCACAGGTTTGGTAGGTTTCCCTATGTGCCGGCTGAGCTAAAGGCCAAAATCTACAGGTAGGCACTTTGCAAAAAACAGCTCTGTATTTTGTCAAAAAATGGGATCTGTCCACGTTGTGTTTTGGGGCATTTCCTGTGGCGGGCGCTAGGCCTACCCACACAAGTGAGGTATCATTTTTATCGGGAGACTTGGGGTAACGCTGGGTGGAAGGAAATTTGTGGCTCCTCCCAGATTCCAGAACTTTCTGTCACCGAAATGTGAGGAAAACTTGTTTTTTTAGCCACTTTTTGAGGTTTGCAAAGGATTCTGGGTAACAGAACCTGGTCAGAGCCCCACGAGTCACCCCATCTTGGATTCCCCTAAGTCTCTAGTTTTCAAAAATGCACAGGTTTGGTAGGTTTCCCTATGTGCCGGCTGACCTAGAGGCCAAAATCTACAGGTAGGCACTTTGCAAAAAACAGCTCTGTATTTTGTCAAAAAATGGGATCTGTCCACGTTGTGTTTTGGGGCATTTCCTGTGGCGGGCGCTAGGCCTACCCACACAAGTGAGGTATCATTTTTATCGGGAGACTTGGGGGAACGCTGGGTGGAAGGAAATTTGTGGCTCCTTTCAGATTCCAGAACTTTCTGTCACCGAAATGTGAGGAAAACTTGTTTTTTTAGCCACTTTTTGAGGTTTGCAAAGGATTCTGGGTAACAGAACATGGTCAGAGCCCCACGAGTCACCCCATCTTGGATTCCCCTAGGTCTCTAGTTTTAAAAAATGCACAGGTTTGGTAGGTTTCCCTATGTGCCGGCTGAGCTAGAGGCCAAAATCTACAGGTAGGCACTTTGCAAAAAACAGCTCTGTATTTTGTCAAAAAATGGGATCTGTCCACGTTGTGTTTTGGGGCATTTCCTGTGGCGGGCGCTAGGCCTACCCACACAAGTGAGGTATCATTTTTATCGGGAGACTTGGGGGAACGCTGGGTGGAAGGAAATTTGTGGCTCCTTTCAGATTCCAGAACTTTCTGTCACCGAAATGTGAGGAAAACTTGTTTTTTTAGCCACTTTTTGAGGTTTGCAAAGGATTCTGGGTAACAGAACCTGGTCAGAGCCCCACGAGTCACCCCATCTTGGATTCCCCTAAGTCTCTAGTTTTCAAAAATGCACAGGTTTGGTAGGTTTCCCTATGTGCCGGCTGACCTAGAGGCCAAAATCTACAGGTAGGCACATTGCAAAAAACAGCTCTGTATTTTGTCAAAAAATGGGATCTGTCCACGTTGTGTTTTGGGGCATTTCATGTGGCGGGCGCTAGGCCTACCCACACAAGTGAGGTATCATTTTTATCGGGAGACTTGGGGGAACGCTGGGTGGAAGGAAATTTGTGGCTCCTTTCAGATTCCAGAACTTTCTGTCACCGAAATGTGAGGAAAACTTGTTTTTTTAGCCACTTTTTGAGGTTTGCAAAGGATTCTGGGTAACAGAACATGGTCAGAGCCCCACGAGTCACCCCATCTTGGATTCCCCTAGGTCTCTAGTTTTAAAAAATGCACAGGTTTGGTAGGTTTCCCTATGTGCCGGCTGAGCTAAAGGCCAAAATCTACAGGTAGGCACTTTGCAAAAAACAGCTCTGTATTTTGTCAAAAAATGGGATGTGTCCACGTTGTGTTTTGGGGCATTTCCTGTGGCGGGCGCTAGGCCTACCCACACAAGTGAGGTATCATTTTTATCGGGAGACTTGGGGGAACGCTGGGTGGAAGGAAATTTGTGGCTCCTCCCAGATTCCAGAACTTTCTGTCACCGAAATGTGAGGAAAACTTGTTTTTTTAGCCACTTTTTGAGGTTTGCAAAGGATTCTGGGTAACAGAACCTGGTCAGAGCCCCACGAGTCACCCCATCTTGGATTCCCCTAAGTCTCTAGTTTTCAAAAATGCACAGGTTTGGTAGGTTTCCCTATGTGCCGGCTGACCTAGAGGCCAAAATCTACAGGTAGGCACTTTGCAAAAAACAGCTCTGTATTTTGTCAAAAAATGGGATCTGTCCACGTTGTGTTTTGGGGCATTTCCTGTGGCGGGCGCTAGGCCTACCCACACAAGTGAGGTATCATTTTTATCGGGAGACGTGGGGGAACGCTGGGTGGAAGGAAATTTGTGGCTCCTTTCAGATTCCAGAACTTTCTGTCACCGAAATGTGAGGAAAACTTGTTTTTTTAGCCACTTTTTGAGGTTTGTAAAGGATTCTGGGTAACAGAACATGGTCAGAGCCCCACGAGTCACCCCATCTTGGATTCCCCTAGGTCTCTAGTTTTAAAAAATGCACAGGTTTGGTAGGTTTCCCTATGTGCCGGCTGAGCTAAAGGCCAAAATCTACAGGTAGGCACTTTGCAAAAAACAGTTCTGTATTTTGTCAAAAAATGGGATCTGTCCACGTTGTGTTTTGGGGCATTTCCTGTGGCGGGCGCTAGGCCTACCCACACAAGTGAGGTATCATTTTTATCGGGAGACTTGGGGGAACGCTGGGTGGAAGGAAATTTGTGGCTCCTTTCAGATTCCAGAAGTTTCTGTCACCGAAATGTGAGGAAAACTTGTTTTTTTTTGCCACTTTTTGAGGTTTGCAAAGGATTCTGGGTAACAGAACCTGGTCAGAGCCCCACGAGTCACCCCATCTTGGATTCCCCTAAGTCTCTAGTTTTCAAAAATGCACAGGTTTGGTAGGTTTCCCTATGTGCCGGCTGACCTAGAGGCCAAAATCTACAGGTAGGCACTTTGCAAAAAACAGCTCTGTATTTTGTCAAAAAATGGGATCTGTCCACGTTGTGTTTTGGGGCATTTCCTGTGGCGGGCGCTAGGCCTACCCACACAAGTGAGGTATCATTTTTATCGGGAGACTTGGGGGAACACTGGGTGGAAGGATATTTGTGGCTCCTTTCAGATTCCAGAACTTTCTGTCACCGAAATGTGAGGAAAACTTGTTTTTTTAGCCACTTTTTGAGGTTTGCAAAGGATTCTGGGTAACAGAACCTGGTCAGAGCCCCACGAGTCACCCCATCTTGGATTCCCCTAGGTCTCTAGTTTTAAAAAATGCACAGGTTTGGTAGGTTTCCCTATGTGCCGGCTGAGCTAGAGGCCAAAAGCTACAGGTAGGCACTTTGCAAAAAACAACTCTGTATTTTGTCAAAAAATGGGATGTGTCCACGTTGTGTTTTGGGGCATTTCCTGTGGCGGGCGCTAGGCCTACCCACACAAGTGAGGTATCATTTTTATCGGGAGACTTGGGGGAACGCTGGGTGGAAGGAAATTTGTGGCTCCTCTCAGATTCCAGAACTTTCTGTCACCGAAATGTGAGGAAACCTTGTTTTTTTAGCCACTTTTTGAGGTTTGCAAAGGATTCTGGGTAACAGAACCTGGTCAGAGCCCCACGAGTCACCCCATCTTGGATTCCCCTAAGTCTCTAGTTTTTAAAAATGCACAGGTTTGGTAGGTTTCCCTATGTGCCGGCTGAGCTAGAGGCCAAAATCTACAGGTAGGCACTTTGCAAAAAACAGCTCTGTATTTTGTCAAAAAATGGGATCTGTCCACGTTGTGTTTTGGGGCATTTCCTGTGGCGGGCGCTAGGCCTACCCACACAAGTGAGGTATCATTTTTATCGGGAGACTTGGGGGAATGCTGGGTAGAAGGAAATTTGTGGCTCCTCTCAGATTCCAGAACTTTCTGTCACCGAAATGTGAGGAAAAATTGTTTTTTTAGCCACTTTTTGAGGTTTGCAAAGGATTCTGGGTAACAGAACCTGGTCAGAGCCCCACAAGTCACCCCATCTTGGATTCCCCTAGGTCTCTAGTTAAAAAAAATGCACAGGTTTGGTAGGTTTCCCTATGTGCCGGCTGAGCTAGAGGCCAAAATCTACAGGTAGGCACTTTGCAAAAAACAACTCTGTATTTTGTCAAAAAATGGGATGTGTCCACGTTGTGTTTTGGGGCATTTCCTGTGGCGGGCGCTAGGCCTACCCACACAAGTGAGGTATCATTTTTATCGGGAGACTTGGGGGAACGCTGGGTGGAAGGAAATTTGTGGCTCCTCTCAGATTCCAGAACTTTCTGTCACCGAAATGTGAGGAAAACTTGTTTTTTTAGCCACTTTTTGAGGTTTGCAAAGGATTCTGGGTAACAGAACCTGGTCAGAGCCCCATGAGTCACCCCATCTTGGATTCCCCTAAGTCTCTAGTTTTTAAAAATGCACAGGTTTGGTAGGTTTCCCTATGTGCCGGCTGAGCTAGAGGCCAAAATCTACAGGTAGGCACTTTGCAAAAAACAACTCTGTATTTTGTCAAAAAATGGTATGTGTCCACGTTGTGTTTTGGGGCATTTCCTGTGGCGGGCGCTAGGCCTACCCACACAACTGAGGTATCATTTTTATCGGGAGACTTGGGGGAACGCTGGGTGGAAGGAAATTTGTGGCTCCTCTCAGATTCCAGAACTTTCTGTCACCGAAATGTGAGGAAAACTTGTTTTTTTAGCCACTTTTTAAGGTTTGCAAAGGATTTTGGGTAACAGAACCTGGTCAGAGCCCCACGAGTCACCCCATCTTGGATTCCCCTAGGTCTCTAGTTTTAGAAAATGCACAGGTTTGGTAGGTTTCCCTATGTGCCGACTGAGCTAGAGGCCAAAATCTACAGGTAGGCACTTTGCAAAAAACAACTCTGTATTTTGTCAAAAAATGGGATGTGTCCACTTGTGTTTTGGGGCATTTCCTGTGGCGGGCGCTAGGCCTACCCACACAAGTGAGGTATCATTTTTATCGGGAGACTTGGGGGAACGCTGGGTGGAAGGAAATTTGTGGCTCCTCTCAGATTCCAGAACTTTCTGTCACCGAAATGTGAGGAAAACTTGTTTTTTTTGCCACTTTTTGAGGTTTGCAAAGGATTCTGGGTAACAGAACCTGGTCAGAGCCCCACGAGTCACCCCATCTTGGATTCCCCTAAGTCTCTAGTTTTCAAAAATGCACAGGTTTGGTAGGTTTCCCTATGTGCCGGCTGACCTAGAGGCCAAAATCTACAGGTAGGCACTTTGCAAAAAACAGCTCTGTATTTTGTCAAAAAATTGGATCTGTCCACGTTGTGTTTTGGGGCATTTCCTGTGGCGGGCGCTAGGCCTACCCACACAAGTGAGGTATCATTTTTATCGGGAGACTTGGGGGAACGCTGGGTGGAAGGAAATTTGTGGCTCCTTTCAGATTCCAGAACTTTCTGTCACCGAAATGTGAGGAAAACTTGTTTTTTTAGCCACTTTTTGAGGTTTGCAAAGGATTCTGGGTAACAGAACATGGTCAGAGCCCCACGAGTCACCCCATCTTGGATTCCCCTAGGTCTCTAGTTTTAAAAAATGCACAGGTTTGGTAGGTTTCCCTATGTGCCGGCTGAGCTAGAGGCCAAAATCTACAGGTAGGCACTTTGCAAAAAACAGCTCTGTATTTTGTCAAAAAATGGGATCTGTCCACGTTGTGTTTTGGGGCATTTCCTGTGGCGGGCGCTAGGCCTACCCACACAATTGAGGTATCTTTTTTATCGGGAGACTTGGGGGAACGCTGGGTGGAAGGAAATTTGTGGCTCCTTTCAGATTCCAGAACTTTCTGTCACCGAAATGTGAGGAAAACTTGTTTTTTTAGCCACTTTTTGAGGTTTGCAAAGGATTCTGGGTAACAGAACCTGGTCAGAGCCCCACGAGTCACCCCATCTTGGATTCCCCTAAGTCTCTAGTTTTCAAAAATGCACAGGTTTGGTAGGTTTCCCTATGTGCCGGCTGACCTAGAGGCCAAAATCTACAGGTAGGCACATTGCAAAAAACAGCTCTGTATTTTGTCAAAAAATGGGATCTGTCCACGTTGTGTTTTGGGGCATTTCATGTGGCGGGCGCTAGGCCTACCCACACAAGTGAGGTATCATTTTTATCGGGAGACTTGGGGAAACGCTGGGTGGAAGGAAATTTGTGGCTCCTTTCAGATTCCAGAACTTTCTGTCACCGAAATGTGAGGAAAACTTGTTTTTTTAGCCACTTTTTGAGGTTTGCAAAGGATTCTGGGTAACAGAACATGGTCAGAGCCCCACGAGTCACCCCATCTTGGATTCCCCTAGGTCTCTAGTTTTAAAAAATGCACAGGTTTGGTAGGTTTCCCTATGTACCGGCTGAGCTAAAGGCCAAAATCTACAGGTAGGCACTTTGCAAAAAACAGCTCTGTATTTTGTCAAAAAATGGGATGTGTCCACGTTGTGTTTTGGGGCATTTCCTGTGGCGGGAGCTAGGCCTACCCACACAAGTGAGGTATCATTTTTATCGGGAGACTTGGGGGAACGCTGGGTGGAAGGAAATTTGTGGCTCCTCCCAGATTCCAGAACTTTCTGTCACCGAAATGTGAGGAAAACTTGTTTTTTTAGCCACTTTTTGAGGTTTGCAAAGGATTCTGGGTAACAGAACCTGGTCAGAGCCCCACGAGTCACCCCATCTTGGATTCCCCTAAGTCTCTAGTTTTCAAAAATGCACAGGTTTGGTAGGTTTCCCTATGTGCCGGCTGACCTAGAGGCCAAAATCTACAGGTAGGCACTTTGCAAAAAACAGCTCTGTATTTTGTCAAAAAATGGGATCTGTCCACGTTGTGTTTTGGGGCATTTCCTGTGGCGGGCGCTAGGCCTACCCACACAAGTGAGGTATCATTTTTATCGGGAGACTTGGGGGAACGCTGGGTGGAAGGAAATTTGTGGCTCCTTTCAGATTCCAGAACTTTCTGTCACCGAAATGTGAGGAAAACTTGTTTTTTTAGCCACTTTTTGAGGTTTGCAAAGGATTCTGGGTAACAGAACATGGTCAGAGCCCCACGAGTCACCCCATCTTGGATTCCCCTAGGTCTCTAGTTTTAAAAAATGCACAGGTTTGGTAGGTTTCCCTATGTGCCGGCTGAGCTAAAGGCCAAAATCTACAGGTAGGCACTTTGCAAAAAACATCTCTGTATTTTGTCAAAAAATGGGATCTGTCCACGTTGTGTTTTGGGGCATTTCCTGTGGCGGGCGCTAGGCCTACCCACACATGTGAGGTATCATTTTTATCGGGAGACTTGGGGGAATGCTGGGTGGAAGGAAATTTGTGGCTCCTCTCAGATTCCAGAACTTTCTGTCACCGAAATGTGAGGAAAACTTGTTTTTTTTGCCACTTTTTGAGGTTTGCAAAGGATTCTGGGTAACAGAACCTGGTCAGAGCCCCACGAGTCACCCCATCTTGGATTCCCCTAAGTCTCTAGTTTTCAAAAATGCACAGGTTTGGTAGGTTTCCCTATGTGCCGGCTGACCTAGAGGCCAAAATCTACAGGTAGGCACTTTGCAAAAAACAGCTCTGTATTTTGTCAAAAAATGGGATCTGTCCACGTTGTGTTTTGGGGCATTTCCTGTGGCGGGCGCTAGGCCTACCCACACAAGTGAGGTATCATTTTTATCGGGAGACTTGGGGGAACGCTGGGTGGAAGGAGATTTGTGGCTCATCTCAGATTCCAGAACTTTCTGTCACCGAAATGTGAGGAAAAATTGTTTTTTTAGCCACTTTTTGAGGTTTGCAAAGGATTCTGGGTAACAGAACCTGGTCAGAGCCCCACGAGTCACCCCATCTTGGATTCCCCTAGGTCTCTAGTTTTAAAAAATGCACAGGTTTGGTAGGATTCCCTATGTGCCGGCTGAGCTAGAGGCCAAAATCTACAGGTAGGCACTTTGCAAAAAACAACTCTGTATTTTGTCAAAAAATGGGATGTGTCCACGTTGTGTTTTGGGGCATTTCCTGTGGCGGGCGCTAGGCCTACCCACACAAGTGAGGTATCATTTTTATCGGGAGACTTGGGGGAACGCTGGGTGGAAGGAAATTTGTGGCTCCTCTCAGATTCCAGAAGTTTCTGTCACCGAAATGTGAGGAAAACTTGTTTTTTTTGCCACTTTTTGAGGTTTGCAAAGGATTCTGGGTAACAGAACCTGGTCAGAGCCCCACGAGTCACCCCATCTTGGATTCCCCTAAGTCTCTAGTTTTCAAAAATGCACAGGTTTGGTAGGTTTCCCTATGTGCCGGCTGACCTAGAGGCCAAAATCTACAGGTAGGCACTTTGCAAAAAACAGCTCTGTATTTTGTCAAAAAATGGGATCTGTCCACGTTGTGTTTTGGGGCATTTCCTGTGGCGGGCGCTAGGCCTACCCACACAAGTGAGGTATCATTTTTATCGGGAGACTTGGGGGAACGCTGGGTGGAAGGAAATTTGTGGCTCCTTTCAGATTCCAGAACTTTCTGTCACCGAAATGTGAGGAAAACTTGTTTTTTTAGCCACTTTTTGAGGTTTGCAAAGGATTAGGGGTAACAGAACATGGTCAGAGCCCCACGAGTCACCCCATCTTGGATTCCCCTAGGTCTCTAGTTTTAAAAAATGCACAGGTTTGGTAGGTTTCCCTATGTGCCGGCTGAGCTAAAGGCCAAAATCTACAGGTAGGCACTTTGCAAAAAACAGCTCTGTATTTTGTCAAAAAATGGGATCTGTCCACGTTGTGTTTTGGGGCATTTCCTGTGGCGGGCGCTAGGCCTACCCACACAAGTGAGGTATCATTTTTATCGGGAGACTTGGGGGAATGCTGGGTAGAAGGAAATTTGTGGCTCCTCTCAGATTCCAGAACTTTCTGTCACCGAAATGTGAGGAAAAATTGTTTTTTTAGCCACTTTTTGAGGTTTGCAAAGGATTCTGGGTAACAGAACCTGGTCAGAGCCCCACGAGTCACCCCATCTTGGATTCCCCTAGGTCTCTAGTTTTAAAAAATGCACAGGTTTGGTAGGTTTCCCTATGTGCCGGCTGAGCTAGAGGCCAAAATCTACAGGTAGGCACTTTGCAAAAAACAACTCTGTATTTTGTCAAAAAATGGGATGTGTCCACGTTGTGTTTTGGGGCCTTTCCTGTGGCGGGCGCTAGGCCTACCCACACAAGTGAGGTATCATTTTTATCGGGAGACTTGGGGGAACGCTGGGTGGAAGGAAATTTGTGGCTCCTCTCAGATTCCAGAACTTTCTGTCACCGAAATGTGAGGAAAAATTGTTTTTTTAGCCACTTTTTGAGGTTTGCAAAGGATTCTGGGTAACAGAACCTGGTCAGAGCCCCACGAGTCACCCCATCTTGGATTCCCCTAAGTCTCTAGTTTTCAAAAATGCACAGGTTTGGTAGGTTTCCCTATGTGCCGGCTGACCTAGAGGCCAAAATCTACAGGTAGGCACTTTGCAAAAAACAGCTCTGTATTTTGTCAAAAAATGGGATCTGTCCACGTTGTGTTTTGGGGCATTTCCTGTGGCGGGCGCTAGGCCTACCCACACAAGTGAGGTATCATTTTTATCGGGAGACTTGGAGGAACGCTGGGTGGAAGGAGATTTTTGGCTCATCTCAGATTCCAGAACTTTCTGTCACCGAAATGGCAGGAAAAATTGTTTTTTTAGCCACTTTTTGAGGTTTGCAAAGGATTCTGGGTAACAGAACCTGGTCAGAGCCCCACGAGTCACCCCATCTTGGATTCCCCTAGGTCTCTAGTTTTAAAAAATGCACAGGTTTGGTAGGTTTCCCTATGTGCCGGCTGAGCTAGAGGCCAAAATCTACAGGTAGGCACTTTGCAAAAAACAACTCTGTATTTTGTCAAAAAATGGGATGTGTCCACGTTGTGTTTTGGGGCATTTCCTGTGGGGGGCGCTAGGCCTACCCACACAAGTGAGGTATCATTTTTATCGGGAGACTTGGGGGAACGCTGGGTGGAAGGAAATTTGTGGCTCCTCTCAGATTCCAGAACTTTCTGTCACCGAAATGTGAGGAAAAATTGTTTTTTTAGCCACTTTTTGAGGTTTGCAAAGGATTCTGGGTAACAGAACCTGGTCAGAGCCCCACGAGTCACCCCATCTTGGATTCCCCTAGGTCTCTAGTTTTAAAAAATGCACAGGTTTGGTAGGTTTCCCTATGTGCCGGCTGAGCTAGAGGCCAAAATCTACAGGTAGGCACTTTGCAAAAAACAACTCTGTATTTTGTCAAAAAATGGGATGTGTCCACGTTGTGTTTTGGGGCATTTCCTGTGGCGGGCGCTAGGCCTACCCACACAAGTGAGGTATCATTTTTATCGGGAGACTTGGGGGAACGCTGGGTGGAAGGAAATTTGTGGCTCCTCTCAGATTCCAGAACTTTCTGTCACCGAAATGTGAGGAAAACTTGTTTTTTTAGCCACTTTTTGAGGTTTGCAAAGGATTCTGGGTAACAGAACCTGGTCAGAGCCCCACGAGTCACCCCATCTTGGATTCCCCTAAGTCTCTAGTTTTTAAAAATGCACAGGTTTGGTAGGTTTCCCTATGTGCCGGCTGAGCTAGAGGCCAAAATCTACAGGTAGGCACTTTGCAAAAAACAGCTCTGTATTTTGTCAAAAAATGGGATCTGTCCACGTTGTGTTTTGGGGCATTTCCTGTGGCGGGCGCTAGGCCTACCCACACAAGTGAGGTATCATTTTTATCGGGAGACTTGGGGGAATGCTGGGTAGAAGGAAATTTGTGGCTCCTCTCAGATTCCAGAACTTTCTGTCACCGAAATGTGAGGAAAAATTGTTTTTTTAGCCACTTTTTGAGGTTTGCAAAGGATTCTGGGTAACAGAACCTGGTCAGAGCCCCACGAGTCACCCCATCTTGGATTCCCCTAGGTCTCTAGTTTTAAAAAATGCACAGGTTTGGTAGGTTTCCCTATGTGCCGGCTGAGCTAGAGGCCAAAATCTACAGGTAGGCACTTTGCAAAAAACAACTCTGTATTTTGTCAAAAAATGGGATGTGTCCACGTTGTGTTTTGGGGCATTCCCTGTGGCGGGCGCTAGGCCTACCCACACAAGTGAGGTATCATTTTTATCAGGAGACTTGGGGGAACGCTGGGTGGAAGGAAATTTGTGGCTCCTCTCAGATTCCAGAACTTTCTGTCACCGAAATGTGAGGAAAAATTGTTTTTTTAGCCACTTTTTGAGGTTTGCAAAGGATTCTGGGTAACAGAACCTGGTCAGAGCCCCACGAGTCACCCCATCTTGGATTCCCCTAAGTCGCTAGTTTTCAAAAATGCACAGGTTTGGTAGGTTTCCCTATGTGCCGGCTGACCTAGAGGCCAAAATCTACAGGTAGGCACTTTGCAAAAAACAGCTCTGTATTTTGTCAAAAAATGGGATCTGTCCACGTTGTGTTTTGGGGCATTTCCTGTGGGGGGCGCTAGGCCTACCCACACAAGTGAGGTATCATTTTTATCGGGAGACTTGGGGGAACGCTGGGTGGAAGGAGATTTTTGGCTCATCTCAGATTCCAGAACTTTCTGTCACCGAAATGTGAGGAAAAATTGTTTTTTTAGCCACTTTTTGAGGTTTGCAAAGGATTCTGGGTAACAGAACCTGGTCAGAGCCCCACAAGTCACCCCATCTTGGATTCCCCTAGGTCTCTAGTTTTAAAAAATGCACAGGTTTGGTAGGTTTCCCTATGTGCCGGCTGAGCTAGAGGCCAAAATCTACAGGTAGGCACTTTGCAAAAAACAACTCTGTATTTTGTCAAAAAATGGGATGTGTCCACGTTGTGTTTTGGGGCATTTCCTGTGGCGGGCGCTAGGCCTACCCACACAAGTGAGGTATCATTTTTATCGGGAGACTTGGGGGAACGCTGGGTGGAAGGAAATTTGTGGCTCCTCTCAGATTCCAGAACTTTCTGTCACCGAAATGTGAGGAAAACTTGTTTTGTTTGCCACTTTTTGAGGTTTGCAAAGGATTCTGGGTAACAGAACCTGGTCAGAGCCCCACGAGTCACCCCATCTTGGATTCCCCTAAGTCTCTAGTTTTCAAAAATGCACAGGTTTGGTAGGTTTCCCTATGTGCCGGCTGACCTAGAGGCCAAAATCTACAGGTAGGCACTTTGCAAAAAACAGCTCTGTATTTTGTCAAAAAATGGGATCTGTCCACGTTGTGTTTTGGGGCATTTCCTGTGGCGGGCGCTAGGCCTACCCACACAAGTGAGGTATCATTTTTATCGGGAGACTTGGGGGAACACTGGGTGGAAGGAAATTTGTGGCTCCTTTCAGATTCCAGAACTTTCTGTCACCGAAATGTGAGGAAAACTTGTTTTTTTAGCCACTTTTTGAGGTTTGCAAAGGATTCTGGGTAACAGAACATGGTCAGAGCCCCACGAGTCACCCCATCTTGGATTCCCCTAGGTCTCTAGTTTTAAAAAATGCACAGGTTTGGTAGGTTTCCCTATGTGCCGGCTGAGCTAAAGGCCAAAATCTACAGGTAGGCACTTTGCAAAAAACATCTCTGTATTTTGTCAAAAAATGGGATGTGTCCACGTTGTGTTTTGGGGCATTTCCTGTGGCGGGCGCTAGGCCTACCCACACAAGTGAGGTATCATTTTTATCGGGAGACTTGGGGGAATGCTGGGTGGAAGGAAATTTGTGGCTCCTCTCAGATTCCAGAACTTTCTGTCACCGAAATGTGAGGAAAACTTGTTTTTTTTGCCACTTTTTGAGGTTTGCAAAGGATTCTGGGTAACAGAACCTGGTCAGAGCCCCACGAGTCACCCCATCTTGGATTCCCCTAAGTCTCTAGTTTTTAAAAATGCACAGGTTTGGTAGGTTTCCCTATGTGCCGGCTGACCTAGAGGCCAAAATCTACAGGTAGGCACTTTGCAAAAAACAGCTCTGTATTTTGTCAAAAAATGGGATCTGTCCACGTTGTGTTTTGGGGCATTTCCTGTGGCGGGCGCTAGGCCTACCCACACAAGTGAGGTATCATTTTTATCGGGAGACTTGGGGGAACGCTGGGTGGAAGGAGATTTGTGGCTCATCTCAGATTCCAGAACTTTCTGTCACCGAAATGTGAGGAAAAATTGTTTTTTTAGCCACTTTTTGAGGTTTGCAAAGGATTCTGGGTAACAGAACCTGGTCAGAGCCCCACGAGTCACCCCATCTTGGATTCCCCTAGGTCTCTAGTTTTAAAAAATGCACAGGTTTGGTAGGTTTCCCTATGTGCCGGCTGAGCTAGAGGCCAAAATCTACAGGTAGGCACTTTGCAAAAAACAACTCTGTATTTTGTCAAAAAATGGGATGTGTCCACGTTGTGTTTTGGGGCATTTCCTGTGGCGGGCGCTAGGCCTACCCACACAAGTGAGGTATCATTTTTATCGGGAGACTTGGGGGAACGCTGGGTGGAAGGAAATTTGTGGCTCCTCTCAGATTCCAGAAGTTTCTGTCACCGAAATGTGAGGAAAACTAGTTTTTTTTGCCACTTTTTGAGGTTTGCAAAGGATTCTGGGTAACAGAACCTGGTCAGAGCCCCACGAGTCACCCCATCTTGGATTCCCCTAAGTCTCTAGTTTTCAAAAATGCACAGGTTTGGTAGGTTTCCCTATGTGCCGGCTGACCTAGAGGCCAAAATCTACAGGTAGGCACTTTGCAAAAAACAGCTCTGTATTTTGTCAAAAAATGGGATCTGTCCACGTTGTGTTTTGGGGCATTTCCTGTGGCGGGCGCTAGGCCTACCCACACAAGTGAGGTATCATTTTTATCGGGAGACTTGGGGGAACGCTGGGTGGAAGGAAATTTGTGGCTCCTTTCAGATTCCAGAACTTTCTGTCACCGAAATGTGAGGAAAACTTGTTTTTTTAGCCACTTTTTGAGGTTTGCAAAGGATTCTGGGTAACAGAACATGGTCAGAGCCCCACGAGTCACCCCATCTTGGATTCCCCTAGGTCTCTAGTTTTAAAAAATGCACAGGTTTGGTAGGTTTCCCTATGTGCCGGCTGAGCTAAAGGCCAAAATCTACAGGTAGGCACTTTGCAAAAAACAGCTCTGTATTTTGTCAAAAAATGGGATCTGTCCACGTTGTGTTTTGGGGCATTTCCTGTGGCGGGCGCTAGGCCTACCCACACAAGTGAGGTATCATTTTTATCGGGAGACTTGGGGGAATGCTGGGTAGAAGGAAATTTGTGGCTCCTCTCAGATTCCAGAACTTTCTGTCACCGAAATGTGAGGAAAAATTGTTTTTTTAGCCACTTTTTGAGGTTTGCAAAGGATTCTGGGTAACAGAACCTGGTCAGAGCCCCACGAGTCACCCCATCTTGGATTCCCCTAGGTCTCTAGTTTTAAAAAATGCACAGGTTTGGTAGGTTTCCCTATGTGCCGGCTGAGCTAGAGGCCAAAATCTACAGGTAGGCACTTTGCAAAAAACAACTCTGTATTTTGTCAAAAAATGGGATGTGTCCACGTTGTGTTTTGGGGCCTTTCCTGTGGCGGGCGCTAGGCCTACCCACACAAGTGAGGTATCATTTTTATCGGGAGACTTGGGGGAACGCTGGGTGGAAGGAAATTTGTGGCTCCTCTCAGATTCCAGAACTTTCTGTCACCAAAATGTGAGGAAAAATTGTTTTTTTAGCCACTTTTTGAGGTTTGCAAAGGATTCTGGGTAACAGAACCTGGTCAGAGCCCCACGAGTCACCCCATCTTGGATTCCCCTAAGTCTCCAGTTTTCAAAAATGCACAGGTTTGGTAGGTTTCCCTATGTGCCGGCTGACCTAGAGGCCAAAATCTACAGGTAGGCACTTTGCAAAAAACAGCTCTGTATTTTGTCAAAAAATGGGATCTGTCCACGTTGTGTTTTGGGGCATTTCCTGTGGCGGGCGCTAGGCCTACCCACACAAGTGAGGTATCATTTTTATCGGGAGACTTGGAGGAACGCTGGGTGGAAGGAGATTTTTGGCTCATCTCAGATTCCAGAACTTTCTGTCACCGAAATGTGAGGAAAAATTGTTTTTTTAGCCACTTTTTGAGGTTTGCAAAGGATTCTGGGTAACAGAACCTGGTCAGAGCCCCACGAGTCACCCCATCTTGGATTCCCCTAGGTCTCTAGTTTTAAAAAATGCACAGGTTTGGTAGGTTTCCCTATGTGCCGGCTGAGCTAGAGGCCAAAATCTACAGGTAGGCACTTTGCAAAAAACAACTCTGTATTTTGTCAAAAAATGGGATGTGTCCACGTTGTGTTTTGGGGCATTTCCTGTGGCGGGCGCTAGGCCTACCCACACAAGTGAGGTATCATTTTTATCGGGAGACTTGGGGGAACGCTGGGTGGAAGGAAATTTGTGGCTCCTCTCAGATTCCAGAACTTTCTGTCACCGAAATGTGAGGAAAAATTGTTTTTTTAGCCACTTTTTGAGGTTTGCAAAGGATTCTGGGTAACAGAACCTGGTCAGAGCCCCACGAGTCACCCCATCTTGGATTCCCCTAAGTCTCTAGTTTTCAAAAATGCACAGGTTTGGTAGGTTTCCCTATGTGCCGGCTGACCTAGAGGCCAAAATCTACAGGTAGGCACTTTGCAAAAAACAGCTCTGTATTTTGTCAAAAAATGGGATGTGTCCACGTTGTGTTTTGGGGCATTTCCTGTGGCGGGCGCTAGGCCTACCCACACAAGTGAGGTATCATTTTTATCGGGAGACTTGGGGGAACGCTGGGTGGAAGGAAATTTGTGGCTCCTCTCAGATTCCAGAACTTTCTGTCACCGAAATGTGAGGAAAACTTGTTTTTTTAGCCACTTTTTGAGGTTTGCAAAGGATTCTGGGTAACAGAACCTGGTCAGAGCCCCACGAGTCACCCCATCTTGGATTCCCCTAAGTCTCTAGTTTTTAAAAATGCACAGGTTTGGTAGGTTTCCCTATGTGCCGGCTGAGCTAGAGGCCAAAATCGACAGGTAGGCACTTTGCAAAAAACAACTCTGTATTTTGTCAAAAAATGGTATGTGTCCACGTTGTGTTTTGGGGCATTTCCTGTGGCGGGCGCTAGGCCTACCCACACAACTGAGGTATCATTTTTATCGGGAGACTTGGGGGAACGCTGGGTGGAAGGAAATTTGTGGCTCCTCTCAGATTCCAGAACTTTCTGTCACCGAAATGTGAGGAAAACTTGTTTTTTTAGCCACTTTTTGAGGTTTGCAAAGGATTCTGGGTAACAGAACCTGGTCAGAGCCCCACGAGTCACCCCATCTTGGATTCCCCTAGGTCTCTAGTTTTAAAAAATGCACAGGTTTGGTAGGTTTCCCTATGTGCCGGCTGAGCTAGAGGCCAAAATCTACAGGTAGGCACTTTGCAAAAAACAACTCTGTATTTTGTCAAAAAATGGGATCTGTCCACGTTGTGTTTTGGGGCATTTCCTGTGGCGGGCGCTAGGCCTACCCACACAAGTGAGGTATCATTTTTATCGGGAGACTTGGGGGAACGCTGGGTGGAAGGAAATTTGTGGCTCCTCTCAGATTCCAGAACTTTCTGTCACCGAAATGTGAGGAAAACTTGTTTTTTTAGCCACTTTTTAAGGTTTGCAAAGGATTTTGGGTAACAGAACCTGGTCAGAGCCCCACGAGTCACCCCATCTTGGATTCCCCTAGGTCTCTAGTTTTAGAAAATGCACAGGTTTGGTAGGTTTCCCTATGTGCCGACTGAGCTAGAGGCCAAAATCTACAGGTAGGCACTTTGCAAAAAACAACTCTGTATTTTGTCAAAAAATGGGATCTGTCCACGTTGTGTTTTGGGGCATTTCCTGTGGCGGGCGCTAGGCCTACCCACACAAGTGAGGTATCATTTTTATCGGGAGACTTGGGGGAACGCTGGGTGGAAGGAAATTTGTGGCTCCTCTCAGATTCCAGAACTTTCTGTCACCGAAATGTGAGGAAAACTTGTTTTTTTAGCCACTTTTTAAGGTTTGCAAAGGATTTTGGGTAACAGAACCTGGTCAGAGCCCCACGAGTCACCCCATCTTGGATTCCCCTAGGTCTCTAGTTTTAGAAAATGCACAGGTTTGGTAGGTTTCCCTATGTGCCGACTGAGCTAGAGGCCAAAATCTACAGGTAGGCACTTTGCAAAAAACAACTCTGTATTTTGTCAAAAAATGGGATGTGTCCACTTGTGTTTTGGGGCATTTCCTGTGGCGGGCGCTAGGCCTACCCACACAAGTGAGGTATCATTTTTATCGGGAGACTTGGGGGAACGCTGGGTGGAAGGAAATTTGTGGCTCCTCTCAGATTCCAGAACTTTCTGTCACCGAAATGTGAGGAAAACTTGTTTTTTTGGCCACTTTTTGAGGTTTGCAAAGGATTCTGGGTAACAGAACCTGGTCAGAGCCCCACGAGTCACCCCATCTTGGATTCCCCTAAGTCTCTAGTTTTCAAAAATGCACAGGTTTGGTAGGTTTCCATATGTGCCGGCTGACCTAGAGGCCAAAATCTACAGGTAGGCACTTTGCAAAAAACAGCTCTGTATTTTGTCAAAAAATGGGATCTGTCCACGTTGTGTTTTGGGGCATTTCCTGTGGCGGGCGCTAGGCCTACCCACACAAGTGAGGTATCATTTTTATCGGGAGACTTGGGGGAACGCTGGGTGGAAGGAAATTTGTGGCTCCTTTCAGATTCCAGAACTTTCTGTCACCGAAATGTGAGGAAAACTTGTTTTTTTAGCCACTTTTTGAGGTTTGCAAAGGATTCTGGGTAACAGAACATGGTCAGAGCCCCACGAGTCACCCCATCTTGGATTCCCCTAGGTCTCTAGTTTTAAAAAATGCACAGGTTTGGTAGGTTTCCCTATGTGCCGGCTGAGCTAAAGGCCAAAATCTACAGGTAGGCACTTTGCAAAAAACAGCTCTGTATTTTGTCAAAAAATGGGATGTGTCCACGTTGTGTTTTGGGGCATTTCCTGTGGCGGGCGCTAGGCCTACCCACATAAGTGAGGTATCATTTTTATCGGGAGACTTGGGGTAACGCTAGGTGGAAGGAAATTTGTGGCTCCTCCCAGATTCCAGAACTTTCTGTCACCGAAATGTGAGGAAAACTTGTTTTTTTAGCCACTTTTTGAGGTTTGCAAAGGATTCTGGGTAACAGAACCTGGTCAGAGCCCCACGAGTCACCCCATCTTGGATTCCCCTAAGTCTCTAGTTTTCAAAAAGGCACAGGTTTGGTAGGTTTCCCTATGTGCCGGCTGACCTAGAGGCCAAAATCTACAGGTAGGCACTTTGCAAAAAACAGCTCTGTATTTTGTCAAAAAATGGGATCTGTCCACGTTGTGTTTTGGGGCATTTCCTGTGGCGGGCGCTAGGCCTACCCACACAAGTGAGGTATCATTTTTATCGGGAGACTTGGGGGAACGCTGGGTGGAAGGAAATTTGTGGCTCCTTTCAGATTCCAGAACTTTCTGTCACCGAAATGTGAGGAAAACTTGTTTTTTTAGCCACTTTTTGAGGTTTGCAAAGGATTCTGGGTAACAGAACATGGTCAGAGCCCCACGAGTCACCCCATCTTGGATTCCCCTAGGTCTCTAGTTTAAAAAAATGCACAGGTTTGGTAGGTTTCCCTATGTGCCGGCTGAGCTAGAGGCCAAAATCTACAGGTAGGCACTTTGCAAAAAACAGCTCTGTATTTTGTCAAAAAATGGGATCTGTCCACGTTGTGTTTTGGGGCATTTCCTGTGGCGGGCGCTAGGCCTACCCACACAAGTGAGGTATCATTTTTATCGGGAGACTTGGGGGAACGCTGGGTGGAAGGAAATTTGTGGCTCCTCTCAGATTCCAGAACTTTCTGTCACCGAAATGTGAGGAAAACTTGTTTTTTTAGCCACTTTTTAAGGTTTGCAAAGGATTTTGGGTAACAGAACCTGGTCAGAGCCCCACGAGTCACCCCATCTTGGATTCCCCTAGGTCTCTAGTTTTAGAAAATGCACAGGTTTGGTAGGTTTCCCTATGTGCCGACTGAGCTAGAGGCCAAAATCTACAGGTAGGCACTTTGCAAAAAACAACTCTGTATTTTGTCAAAAAATGGGATCTGTCCACGTTGTGTTTTGGGGCATTTCCTGTGGCGGGCGCTAGGCCTACCCACACAAGTGAGGTATCATTTTTATCGGGAGACTTGGGGGAACGCTGGGTGGAAGGAAATTTGTGGCTCCTCTCAGATTCCAGAACTTTCTGTCACCGAAATGTGAGGAAAACTTGTTTTTTTAGCCACTTTTTAAGGTTTGCAAAGGATTTTGGGTAACAGAACCTGGTCAGAGCCCCACGAGTCACCCCATCTTGGATTCCCCTAGGTCTCTAGTTTTAGAAAATGCACAGGTTTGGTAGGTTTCCCTATGTGCCGACTGAGCTAGAGGCCAAAATCTACAGGTAGGCACTTTGCAAAAAACAACTCTGTATTTTGTCAAAAAATGGGATGTGTCCACTTGTGTTTTGGGGCATTTCCTGTGGCGGGCGCTAGGCCTACCCACACAAGTGAGGTATCATTTTTATCGGGAGACTTGGGGGAACGCTGGGTGGAAGGAAATTTGTGGCTCCTCTCAGATTCCAGAACTTTCTGTCACCGAAATGTGAGGAAAACTTGTTTTTTTAGCCACTTTTTGAGGTTTGCAAAGGATTCTGGGTAACAGAACCTGGTCAGAGCCCCATGAGTCACCCCATCTTGGATTCCCCTAAGTCTCTAGTTTTTAAAAATGCACAGGTTTGGTAGGTTTCCCTATGTGCCGGCTGAGCTAGAGGCCAAAATCTACAGGTAGGCACTTTGCAAAAAACAACTCTGTATTTTGTCAAAAAATGGTATGTGTCCACGTTGTGTTTTGGGGCATTTCCTGTGGCGGGCGCTAGGCCTACCCACACAACTGAGGTATCATTTTTATCGGGAGACTTGGGGGAACGCTGGGTGGAAGGAAATTTGTGGCTCCTCTCAGATTCCAGAACTTTCTGTCACCGAAATGTGAGGAAAACTTGTTTTTTTAGCCACTTTTTAAGGTTTGCAAAGGATTTTGGGTAACAGAACCTGGTCAGAGCCCCACGAGTCACCCCATCTTGGATTCCCCTAGGTCTCTAGTTTTAGAAAATGCACAGGTTTGGTAGGTTTCCCTATGTGCCGACTGAGCTAGAGGCCAAAATCTACAGGTAGGCACTTTGCAAAAAACAACTCTGTATTTTGTCAAAAAATGGGATGTGTCCACTTGTGTTTTGGGGCATTTCCTGTGGCGGGCGCTAGGCCTACCCACACAAGTGAGGTATCATTTTTATCGGGAGACTTGGGGGAACGCTGGGTGGAAGGAAATTTGTGGCTCCTCTCAGATTCCAGAACTTTCTGTCACCGAAATGTGAGGAAAACTTGTTTTTTTTGCCACTTTTTGAGGTTTGCAAAGGATTCTGGGTAACAGAACCTGGTCAGAGCCCCACGAGTCACCCCATCTTGGATTCCCCTAAGTCTCTAGTTTTCAAAAATGCACAGGTTTGGTAGGTTTCCCTATGTGCCGGCTGACCTAGAGGCCAAAATCTACAGGTAGGCACTTTGCAAAAAACAGCTCTGTATTTTGTCAAAAAATTGGATCTGTCCACGTTGTGTTTTGGGGCATTTCCTGTGGCGGGCGCTAGGCCTACCCACACAAGTGAGGTATCATTTTTATCGGGAGACTTGGGGGAACGCTGGGTGGAAGGAAATTTGTGGCTCCTTTCAGATTCCAGAACTTTCTGTCACCGAAATGTGAGGAAAACTTGTTTTTTTAGCCACTTTTTGAGGTTTGCAAAGGATTCTGGGTAACAGAACATGGTCAGAGCCCCACGAGTCACCCCATCTTGGATTCCCCTAGGTCTCTAGTTTTAAAAAATGCACAGGTTTGGTAGGTTTCCCTATGTGCCGGCTGAGCTAGAGGCCAAAATCTACAGGTAGGCACTTTGCAAAAAACAGCTCTGTATTTTGTCAAAAAATGGGATCTGTCCACGTTGTGTTTTGGGGCATTTCCTGTGGCGGGCGCTAGGCCTACCCACACAATTGAGGTATCTTTTTTATCGGGAGACTTGGGGGAACGCTGGGTGGAAGGAAATTTGTGGCTCCTTTCAGATTCCAGAACTTTCTGTCACCGAAATGTGAGGAAAACTTGTTTTTTTAGCCACTTTTTGAGGTTTGCAAAGGATTCTGGGTAACAGAACCTGGTCAGAGCCCCACGAGTCACCCCATCTTGGATTCCCCTAAGTCTCTAGTTTTCAAAAATGCACAGGTTTGGTAGGTTTCCCTATGTGCCGGCTGACCTAGAGGCCAAAATCTACAGGTAGGCACATTGCAAAAAACAGCTCTGTATTTTGTCAAAAAATGGGATCTGTCCACGTTGTGTTTTGGGGCATTTCATGTGGCGGGCGCTAGGCCTACCCACACAAGTGAGGTATCATTTTTATCGGGAGACTTGGGGAAACGCTGGGTGGAAGGAAATTTGTGGCTCCTTTCAGATTCCAGAACTTTCTGTCACCGAAATGTGAGGAAAACTTGTTTTTTTAGCCACTTTTTGAGGTTTGCAAAGGATTCTGGGTAACAGAACATGGTCAGAGCCCCACGAGTCACCCCATCTTGGATTCCCCTAGGTCTCTAGTTTTAAAAAATGCACAGGTTTGGTAGGTTTCCCTATGTACCGGCTGAGCTAAAGGCCAAAATCTACAGGTAGGCACTTTGCAAAAAACAGCTCTGTATTTTGTCAAAAAATGGGATGTGTCCACGTTGTGTTTTGGGGCATTTCCTGTGGCGGGAGCTAGGCCTACCCACACAAGTGAGGTATCATTTTTATCGGGAGACTTGGGGGAACGCTGGGTGGAAGGAAATTTGTGGCTCCTCCCAGATTCCAGAACTTTCTGTCACCGAAATGTGAGGAAAACTTGTTTTTTTAGCCACTTTTTGAGGTTTGCAAAGGATTCTGGGTAACAGAACCTGGTCAGAGCCCCACGAGTCACCCCATCTTGGATTCCCCTAAGTCTCTAGTTTTCAAAAATGCACAGGTTTGGTAGGTTTCCCTATGTGCCGGCTGACCTAGAGGCCAAAATCTACAGGTAGGCACTTTGCAAAAAACAGCTCTGTATTTTGTCAAAAAATGGGATCTGTCCACGTTGTGTTTTGGGGCATTTCCTGTGGCGGGCGCTAGGCCTACCCACACAAGTGAGGTATCATTTTTATCGGGAGACTTGGGGGAACGCTGGGTGGAAGGAAATTTGTGGCTCCTTTCAGATTCCAGAACTTTCTGTCACCGAAATGTGAGGAAAACTTGTTTTTTTAGCCACTTTTTGAGGTTTGCAAAGGATTCTGGGTAACAGAACATGGTCAGAGCCCCACGAGTCACCCCATCTTGGATTCCCCTAGGTCTCTAGTTTTAAAAAATGCACAGGTTTGGTAGGTTTCCCTATGTGCCGGCTGAGCTAAAGGCCAAAATCTACAGGTAGGCACTTTGCAAAAAACATCTCTGTATTTTGTCAAAAAATGGGATCTGTCCACGTTGTGTTTTGGGGCATTTCCTGTGGCGGGCGCTAGGCCTACCCACACATGTGAGGTATCATTTTTATCGGGAGACTTGGGGGAATGCTGGGTGGAAGGAAATTTGTGGCTCCTCTCAGATTCCAGAACTTTCTGTCACCGAAATGTGAGGAAAACTTGTTTTTTTTGCCACTTTTTGAGGTTTGCAAAGGATTCTGGGTAACAGAACCTGGTCAGAGCCCCACGAGTCACCCCATCTTGGATTCCCCTAAGTCTCTAGTTTTCAAAAATGCACAGGTTTGGTAGGTTTCCCTATGTGCCGGCTGACCTAGAGGCCAAAATCTACAGGTAGGCACTTTGCAAAAAACAGCTCTGTATTTTGTCAAAAAATGGGATCTGTCCACGTTGTGTTTTGGGGCATTTCCTGTGGCGGGCGCTAGGCCTACCCACACAAGTGAGGTATCATTTTTATCGGGAGACTTGGGGGAACGCTGGGTGGAAGGAGATTTGTGGCTCATCTCAGATTCCAGAACTTTCTGTCACCGAAATGTGAGGAAAAATTGTTTTTTTAGCCACTTTTTGAGGTTTGCAAAGGATTCTGGGTAACAGAACCTGGTCAGAGCCCCACGAGTCACCCCATCTTGGATTCCCCTAGGTCTCTAGTTTTAAAAAATGCACAGGTTTGGTAGGATTCCCTATGTGCCGGCTGAGCTAGAGGCCAAAATCTACAGGTAGGCACTTTGCAAAAAACAACTCTGTATTTTGTCAAAAAATGGGATGTGTCCACGTTGTGTTTTGGGGCATTTCCTGTGGCGGGCGCTAGGCCTACCCACACAAGTGAGGTATCATTTTTATCGGGAGACTTGGGGGAACGCTGGGTGGAAGGAAATTTGTGGCTCCTCTCAGATTCCAGAAGTTTCTGTCACCGAAATGTGAGGAAAACTTGTTTTTTTTGCCACTTTTTGAGGTTTGCAAAGGATTCTGGGTAACAGAACCTGGTCAGAGCCCCACGAGTCACCCCATCTTGGATTCCCCTAAGTCTCTAGTTTTCAAAAATGCACAGGTTTGGTAGGTTTCCCTATGTGCCGGCTGACCTAGAGGCCAAAATCTACAGGTAGGCACTTTGCAAAAAACAGCTCTGTATTTTGTCAAAAAATGGGATCTGTCCACGTTGTGTTTTGGGGCATTTCCTGTGGCGGGCGCTAGGCCTACCCACACAAGTGAGGTATCATTTTTATCGGGAGACTTGGGGGAACGCTGGGTGGAAGGAAATTTGTGGCTCCTTTCAGATTCCAGAACTTTCTGTCACCGAAATGTGAGGAAAACTTGTTTTTTTAGCCACTTTTTGAGGTTTGCAAAGGATTAGGGGTAACAGAACATGGTCAGAGCCCCACGAGTCACCCCATCTTGGATTCCCCTAGGTCTCTAGTTTTAAAAAATGCACAGGTTTGGTAGGTTTCCCTATGTGCCGGCTGAGCTAAAGGCCAAAATCTACAGGTAGGCACTTTGCAAAAAACAGCTCTGTATTTTGTCAAAAAATGGGATCTGTCCACGTTGTGTTTTGGGGCATTTCCTGTGGCGGGCGCTAGGCCTACCCACACAAGTGAGGTATCATTTTTATCGGGAGACTTGGGGGAATGCTGGGTAGAAGGAAATTTGTGGCTCCTCTCAGATTCCAGAACTTTCTGTCACCGAAATGTGAGGAAAAATTGTTTTTTTAGCCACTTTTTGAGGTTTGCAAAGGATTCTGGGTAACAGAACCTGGTCAGAGCCCCACGAGTCACCCCATCTTGGATTCCCCTAGGTCTCTAGTTTTAAAAAATGCACAGGTTTGGTAGGTTTCCCTATGTGCCGGCTGAGCTAGAGGCCAAAATCTACAGGTAGGCACTTTGCAAAAAACAACTCTGTATTTTGTCAAAAAATGGGATGTGTCCACGTTGTGTTTTGGGGCCTTTCCTGTGGCGGGCGCTAGGCCTACCCACACAAGTGAGGTATCATTTTTATCGGGAGACTTGGGGGAACGCTGGGTGGAAGGAAATTTGTGGCTCCTCTCAGATTCCAGAACTTTCTGTCACCGAAATGTGAGGAAAAATTGTTTTTTTAGCCACTTTTTGAGGTTTGCAAAGGATTCTGGGTAACAGAACCTGGTCAGAGCCCCACGAGTCACCCCATCTTGGATTCCCCTAAGTCTCTAGTTTTCAAAAATGCACAGGTTTGGTAGGTTTCCCTATGTGCCGGCTGACCTAGAGGCCAAAATCTACAGGTAGGCACTTTGCAAAAAACAGCTCTGTATTTTGTCAAAAAATGGGATCTGTCCACGTTGTGTTTTGGGGCATTTCCTGTGGCGGGCGCTAGGCCTACCCACACAAGTGAGGTATCATTTTTATCGGGAGACTTGGAGGAACGCTGGGTGGAAGGAGATTTTTGGCTCATCTCAGATTCCAGAACTTTCTGTCACCGAAATGGCAGGAAAAATTGTTTTTTTAGCCACTTTTTGAGGTTTGCAAAGGATTCTGGGTAACAGAACCTGGTCAGAGCCCCACGAGTCACCCCATCTTGGATTCCCCTAGGTCTCTAGTTTTAAAAAATGCACAGGTTTGGTAGGTTTCCCTATGTGCCGGCTGAGCTAGAGGCCAAAATCTACAGGTAGGCACTTTGCAAAAAACAACTCTGTATTTTGTCAAAAAATGGGATGTGTCCACGTTGTGTTTTGGGGCATTTCCTGTGGGGGGCGCTAGGCCTACCCACACAAGTGAGGTATCATTTTTATCGGGAGACTTGGGGGAACGCTGGGTGGAAGGAAATTTGTGGCTCCTCTCAGATTCCAGAACTTTCTGTCACCGAAATGTGAGGAAAAATTGTTTTTTTAGCCACTTTTTGAGGTTTGCAAAGGATTCTGGGTAACAGAACCTGGTCAGAGCCCCACGAGTCACCCCATCTTGGATTCCCCTAGGTCTCTAGTTTTAAAAAATGCACAGGTTTGGTAGGTTTCCCTATGTGCCGGCTGAGCTAGAGGCCAAAATCTACAGGTAGGCACTTTGCAAAAAACAACTCTGTATTTTGTCAAAAAATGGGATGTGTCCACGTTGTGTTTTGGGGCATTTCCTGTGGCGGGCGCTAGGCCTACCCACACAAGTGAGGTATCATTTTTATCGGGAGACTTGGGGGAACGCTGGGTGGAAGGAAATTTGTGGCTCCTCTCAGATTCCAGAACTTTCTGTCACCGAAATGTGAGGAAAACTTGTTTTTTTAGCCACTTTTTGAGGTTTGCAAAGGATTCTGGGTAACAGAACCTGGTCAGAGCCCCACGAGTCACCCCATCTTGGATTCCCCTAAGTCTCTAGTTTTTAAAAATGCACAGGTTTGGTAGGTTTCCCTATGTGCCGGCTGAGCTAGAGGCCAAAATCTACAGGTAGGCACTTTGCAAAAAACAGCTCTGTATTTTGTCAAAAAATGGGATCTGTCCACGTTGTGTTTTGGGGCATTTCCTGTGGCGGGCGCTAGGCCTACCCACACAAGTGAGGTATCATTTTTATCGGGAGACTTGGGGGAATGCTGGGTAGAAGGAAATTTGTGGCTCCTCTCAGATTCCAGAACTTTCTGTCACCGAAATGTGAGGAAAAATTGTTTTTTTAGCCACTTTTTGAGGTTTGCAAAGGATTCTGGGTAACAGAACCTGGTCAGAGCCCCACGAGTCACCCCATCTTGGATTCCCCTAGGTCTCTAGTTTTAAAAAATGCACAGGTTTGGTAGGTTTCCCTATGTGCCGGCTGAGCTAGAGGCCAAAATCTACAGGTAGGCACTTTGCAAAAAACAACTCTGTATTTTGTCAAAAAATGGGATGTGTCCACGTTGTGTTTTGGGGCATTCCCTGTGGCGGGCGCTAGGCCTACCCACACAAGTGAGGTATCATTTTTATCAGGAGACTTGGGGGAACGCTGGGTGGAAGGAAATTTGTGGCTCCTCTCAGATTCCAGAACTTTCTGTCACCGAAATGTGAGGAAAAATTGTTTTTTTAGCCACTTTTTGAGGTTTGCAAAGGATTCTGGGTAACAGAACCTGGTCAGAGCCCCACGAGTCACCCCATCTTGGATTCCCCTAAGTCGCTAGTTTTCAAAAATGCACAGGTTTGGTAGGTTTCCCTATGTGCCGGCTGACCTAGAGGCCAAAATCTACAGGTAGGCACTTTGCAAAAAACAGCTCTGTATTTTGTCAAAAAATGGGATCTGTCCACGTTGTGTTTTGGGGCATTTCCTGTGGGGGGCGCTAGGCCTACCCACACAAGTGAGGTATCATTTTTATCGGGAGACTTGGGGGAACGCTGGGTGGAAGGAGATTTTTGGCTCATCTCAGATTCCAGAACTTTCTGTCACCGAAATGTGAGGAAAAATTGTTTTTTTAGCCACTTTTTGAGGTTTGCAAAGGATTCTGGGTAACAGAACCTGGTCAGAGCCCCACAAGTCACCCCATCTTGGATTCCCCTAGGTCTCTAGTTTTAAAAAATGCACAGGTTTGGTAGGTTTCCCTATGTGCCGGCTGAGCTAGAGGCCAAAATCTACAGGTAGGCACTTTGCAAAAAACAACTCTGTATTTTGTCAAAAAATGGGATGTGTCCACGTTGTGTTTTGGGGCATTTCCTGTGGCGGGCGCTAGGCCTACCCACACAAGTGAGGTATCATTTTTATCGGGAGACTTGGGGGAACGCTGGGTGGAAGGAAATTTGTGGCTCCTCTCAGATTCCAGAACTTTCTGTCACCGAAATGTGAGGAAAACTTGTTTTGTTTGCCACTTTTTGAGGTTTGCAAAGGATTCTGGGTAACAGAACCTGGTCAGAGCCCCACGAGTCACCCCATCTTGGATTCCCCTAAGTCTCTAGTTTTCAAAAATGCACAGGTTTGGTAGGTTTCCCTATGTGCCGGCTGACCTAGAGGCCAAAATCTACAGGTAGGCACTTTGCAAAAAACAGCTCTGTATTTTGTCAAAAAATGGGATCTGTCCACGTTGTGTTTTGGGGCATTTCCTGTGGCGGGCGCTAGGCCTACCCACACAAGTGAGGTATCATTTTTATCGGGAGACTTGGGGGAACACTGGGTGGAAGGAAATTTGTGGCTCCTTTCAGATTCCAGAACTTTCTGTCACCGAAATGTGAGGAAAACTTGTTTTTTTAGCCACTTTTTGAGGTTTGCAAAGGATTCTGGGTAACAGAACATGGTCAGAGCCCCACGAGTCACCCCATCTTGGATTCCCCTAGGTCTCTAGTTTTAAAAAATGCACAGGTTTGGTAGGTTTCCCTATGTGCCGGCTGAGCTAAAGGCCAAAATCTACAGGTAGGCACTTTGCAAAAAACATCTCTGTATTTTGTCAAAAAATGGGATGTGTCCACGTTGTGTTTTGGGGCATTTCCTGTGGCGGGCGCTAGGCCTACCCACACAAGTGAGGTATCATTTTTATCGGGAGACTTGGGGGAATGCTGGGTGGAAGGAAATTTGTGGCTCCTCTCAGATTCCAGAACTTTCTGTCACCGAAATGTGAGGAAAACTTGTTTTTTTTGCCACTTTTTGAGGTTTGCAAAGGATTCTGGGTAACAGAACCTGGTCAGAGCCCCACGAGTCACCCCATCTTGGATTCCCCTAAGTCTCTAGTTTTTAAAAATGCACAGGTTTGGTAGGTTTCCCTATGTGCCGGCTGACCTAGAGGCCAAAATCTACAGGTAGGCACTTTGCAAAAAACAGCTCTGTATTTTGTCAAAAAATGGGATCTGTCCACGTTGTGTTTTGGGGCATTTCCTGTGGCGGGCGCTAGGCCTACCCACACAAGTGAGGTATCATTTTTATCGGGAGACTTGGGGGAACGCTGGGTGGAAGGAGATTTGTGGCTCATCTCAGATTCCAGAACTTTCTGTCACCGAAATGTGAGGAAAAATTGTTTTTTTAGCCACTTTTTGAGGTTTGCAAAGGATTCTGGGTAACAGAACCTGGTCAGAGCCCCACGAGTCACCCCATCTTGGATTCCCCTAGGTCTCTAGTTTTAAAAAATGCACAGGTTTGGTAGGTTTCCCTATGTGCCGGCTGAGCTAGAGGCCAAAATCTACAGGTAGGCACTTTGCAAAAAACAACTCTGTATTTTGTCAAAAAATGGGATGTGTCCACGTTGTGTTTTGGGGCATTTCCTGTGGCGGGCGCTAGGCCTACCCACACAAGTGAGGTATCATTTTTATCGGGAGACTTGGGGGAACGCTGGGTGGAAGGAAATTTGTGGCTCCTCTCAGATTCCAGAAGTTTCTGTCACCGAAATGTGAGGAAAACTAGTTTTTTTTGCCACTTTTTGAGGTTTGCAAAGGATTCTGGGTAACAGAACCTGGTCAGAGCCCCACGAGTCACCCCATCTTGGATTCCCCTAAGTCTCTAGTTTTCAAAAATGCACAGGTTTGGTAGGTTTCCCTATGTGCCGGCTGACCTAGAGGCCAAAATCTACAGGTAGGCACTTTGCAAAAAACAGCTCTGTATTTTGTCAAAAAATGGGATCTGTCCACGTTGTGTTTTGGGGCATTTCCTGTGGCGGGCGCTAGGCCTACCCACACAAGTGAGGTATCATTTTTATCGGGAGACTTGGGGGAACGCTGGGTGGAAGGAAATTTGTGGCTCCTTTCAGATTCCAGAACTTTCTGTCACCGAAATGTGAGGAAAACTTGTTTTTTTAGCCACTTTTTGAGGTTTGCAAAGGATTCTGGGTAACAGAACATGGTCAGAGCCCCACGAGTCACCCCATCTTGGATTCCCCTAGGTCTCTAGTTTTAAAAAATGCACAGGTTTGGTAGGTTTCCCTATGTGCCGGCTGAGCTAAAGGCCAAAATCTACAGGTAGGCACTTTGCAAAAAACAGCTCTGTATTTTGTCAAAAAATGGGATCTGTCCACGTTGTGTTTTGGGGCATTTCCTGTGGCGGGCGCTAGGCCTACCCACACAAGTGAGGTATCATTTTTATCGGGAGACTTGGGGGAATGCTGGGTAGAAGGAAATTTGTGGCTCCTCTCAGATTCCAGAACTTTCTGTCACCGAAATGTGAGGAAAAATTGTTTTTTTAGCCACTTTTTGAGGTTTGCAAAGGATTCTGGGTAACAGAACCTGGTCAGAGCCCCACGAGTCACCCCATCTTGGATTCCCCTAGGTCTCTAGTTTTAAAAAATGCACAGGTTTGGTAGGTTTCCCTATGTGCCGGCTGAGCTAGAGGCCAAAATCTACAGGTAGGCACTTTGCAAAAAACAACTCTGTATTTTGTCAAAAAATGGGATGTGTCCACGTTGTGTTTTGGGGCCTTTCCTGTGGCGGGCGCTAGGCCTACCCACACAAGTGAGGTATCATTTTTATCGGGAGACTTGGGGGAACGCTGGGTGGAAGGAAATTTGTGGCTCCTCTCAGATTCCAGAACTTTCTGTCACCAAAATGTGAGGAAAAATTGTTTTTTTAGCCACTTTTTGAGGTTTGCAAAGGATTCTGGGTAACAGAACCTGGTCAGAGCCCCACGAGTCACCCCATCTTGGATTCCCCTAAGTCTCCAGTTTTCAAAAATGCACAGGTTTGGTAGGTTTCCCTATGTGCCGGCTGACCTAGAGGCCAAAATCTACAGGTAGGCACTTTGCAAAAAACAGCTCTGTATTTTGTCAAAAAATGGGATCTGTCCACGTTGTGTTTTGGGGCATTTCCTGTGGCGGGCGCTAGGCCTACCCACACAAGTGAGGTATCATTTTTATCGGGAGACTTGGAGGAACGCTGGGTGGAAGGAGATTTTTGGCTCATCTCAGATTCCAGAACTTTCTGTCACCGAAATGTGAGGAAAAATTGTTTTTTTAGCCACTTTTTGAGGTTTGCAAAGGATTCTGGGTAACAGAACCTGGTCAGAGCCCCACGAGTCACCCCATCTTGGATTCCCCTAGGTCTCTAGTTTTAAAAAATGCACAGGTTTGGTAGGTTTCCCTATGTGCCGGCTGAGCTAGAGGCCAAAATCTACAGGTAGGCACTTTGCAAAAAACAACTCTGTATTTTGTCAAAAAATGGGATGTGTCCACGTTGTGTTTTGGGGCATTTCCTGTGGCGGGCGCTAGGCCTACCCACACAAGTGAGGTATCATTTTTATCGGGAGACTTGGGGGAACGCTGGGTGGAAGGAAATTTGTGGCTCCTCTCAGATTCCAGAACTTTCTGTCACCGAAATGTGAGGAAAAATTGTTTTTTTAGCCACTTTTTGAGGTTTGCAAAGGATTCTGGGTAACAGAACCTGGTCAGAGCCCCACGAGTCACCCCATCTTGGATTCCCCTAAGTCTCTAGTTTTCAAAAATGCACAGGTTTGGTAGGTTTCCCTATGTGCCGGCTGACCTAGAGGCCAAAATCTACAGGTAGGCACTTTGCAAAAAACAGCTCTGTATTTTGTCAAAAAATGGGATGTGTCCACGTTGTGTTTTGGGGCATTTCCTGTGGCGGGCGCTAGGCCTACCCACACAAGTGAGGTATCATTTTTATCGGGAGACTTGGGGGAACGCTGGGTGGAAGGAAATTTGTGGCTCCTCTCAGATTCCAGAACTTTCTGTCACCGAAATGTGAGGAAAACTTGTTTTTTTAGCCACTTTTTGAGGTTTGCAAAGGATTCTGGGTAACAGAACCTGGTCAGAGCCCCACGAGTCACCCCATCTTGGATTCCCCTAAGTCTCTAGTTTTTAAAAATGCACAGGTTTGGTAGGTTTCCCTATGTGCCGGCTGAGCTAGAGGCCAAAATCGACAGGTAGGCACTTTGCAAAAAACAACTCTGTATTTTGTCAAAAAATGGTATGTGTCCACGTTGTGTTTTGGGGCATTTCCTGTGGCGGGCGCTAGGCCTACCCACACAACTGAGGTATCATTTTTATCGGGAGACTTGGGGGAACGCTGGGTGGAAGGAAATTTGTGGCTCCTCTCAGATTCCAGAACTTTCTGTCACCGAAATGTGAGGAAAACTTGTTTTTTTAGCCACTTTTTGAGGTTTGCAAAGGATTCTGGGTAACAGAACCTGGTCAGAGCCCCACGAGTCACCCCATCTTGGATTCCCCTAGGTCTCTAGTTTTAAAAAATGCACAGGTTTGGTAGGTTTCCCTATGTGCCGGCTGAGCTAGAGGCCAAAATCTACAGGTAGGCACTTTGCAAAAAACAACTCTGTATTTTGTCAAAAAATGGGATCTGTCCACGTTGTGTTTTGGGGCATTTCCTGTGGCGGGCGCTAGGCCTACCCACACAAGTGAGGTATCATTTTTATCGGGAGACTTGGGGGAACGCTGGGTGGAAGGAAATTTGTGGCTCCTCTCAGATTCCAGAACTTTCTGTCACCGAAATGTGAGGAAAACTTGTTTTTTTAGCCACTTTTTAAGGTTTGCAAAGGATTTTGGGTAACAGAACCTGGTCAGAGCCCCACGAGTCACCCCATCTTGGATTCCCCTAGGTCTCTAGTTTTAGAAAATGCACAGGTTTGGTAGGTTTCCCTATGTGCCGACTGAGCTAGAGGCCAAAATCTACAGGTAGGCACTTTGCAAAAAACAACTCTGTATTTTGTCAAAAAATGGGATCTGTCCACGTTGTGTTTTGGGGCATTTCCTGTGGCGGGCGCTAGGCCTACCCACACAAGTGAGGTATCATTTTTATCGGGAGACTTGGGGGAACGCTGGGTGGAAGGAAATTTGTGGCTCCTCTCAGATTCCAGAACTTTCTGTCACCGAAATGTGAGGAAAACTTGTTTTTTTAGCCACTTTTTAAGGTTTGCAAAGGATTTTGGGTAACAGAACCTGGTCAGAGCCCCACGAGTCACCCCATCTTGGATTCCCCTAGGTCTCTAGTTTTAGAAAATGCACAGGTTTGGTAGGTTTCCCTATGTGCCGACTGAGCTAGAGGCCAAAATCTACAGGTAGGCACTTTGCAAAAAACAACTCTGTATTTTGTCAAAAAATGGGATGTGTCCACTTGTGTTTTGGGGCATTTCCTGTGGCGGGCGCTAGGCCTACCCACACAAGTGAGGTATCATTTTTATCGGGAGACTTGGGGGAACGCTGGGTGGAAGGAAATTTGTGGCTCCTCTCAGATTCCAGAACTTTCTGTCACCGAAATGTGAGGAAAACTTGTTTTTTTGGCCACTTTTTGAGGTTTGCAAAGGATTCTGGGTAACAGAACCTGGTCAGAGCCCCACGAGTCACCCCATCTTGGATTCCCCTAAGTCTCTAGTTTTCAAAAATGCACAGGTTTGGTAGGTTTCCATATGTGCCGGCTGACCTAGAGGCCAAAATCTACAGGTAGGCACTTTGCAAAAAACAGCTCTGTATTTTGTCAAAAAATGGGATCTGTCCACGTTGTGTTTTGGGGCATTTCCTGTGGCGGGCGCTAGGCCTACCCACACAAGTGAGGTATCATTTTTATCGGGAGACTTGGGGGAACGCTGGGTGGAAGGAAATTTGTGGCTCCTTTCAGATTCCAGAACTTTCTGTCACCGAAATGTGAGGAAAACTTGTTTTTTTAGCCACTTTTTGAGGTTTGCAAAGGATTCTGGGTAACAGAACATGGTCAGAGCCCCACGAGTCACCCCATCTTGGATTCCCCTAGGTCTCTAGTTTTAAAAAATGCACAGGTTTGGTAGGTTTCCCTATGTGCCGGCTGAGCTAAAGGCCAAAATCTACAGGTAGGCACTTTGCAAAAAACAGCTCTGTATTTTGTCAAAAAATGGGATGTGTCCACGTTGTGTTTTGGGGCATTTCCTGTGGCGGGCGCTAGGCCTACCCACATAAGTGAGGTATCATTTTTATCGGGAGACTTGGGGTAACGCTAGGTGGAAGGAAATTTGTGGCTCCTCCCAGATTCCAGAACTTTCTGTCACCGAAATGTGAGGAAAACTTGTTTTTTTAGCCACTTTTTGAGGTTTGCAAAGGATTCTGGGTAACAGAACCTGGTCAGAGCCCCACGAGTCACCCCATCTTGGATTCCCCTAAGTCTCTAGTTTTCAAAAAGGCACAGGTTTGGTAGGTTTCCCTATGTGCCGGCTGACCTAGAGGCCAAAATCTACAGGTAGGCACTTTGCAAAAAACAGCTCTGTATTTTGTCAAAAAATGGGATCTGTCCACGTTGTGTTTTGGGGCATTTCCTGTGGCGGGCGCTAGGCCTACCCACACAAGTGAGGTATCATTTTTATCGGGAGACTTGGGGGAACGCTGGGTGGAAGGAAATTTGTGGCTCCTTTCAGATTCCAGAACTTTCTGTCACCGAAATGTGAGGAAAACTTGTTTTTTTAGCCACTTTTTGAGGTTTGCAAAGGATTCTGGGTAACAGAACATGGTCAGAGCCCCACGAGTCACCCCATCTTGGATTCCCCTAGGTCTCTAGTTTAAAAAAATGCACAGGTTTGGTAGGTTTCCCTATGTGCCGGCTGAGCTAGAGGCCAAAATCTACAGGTAGGCACTTTGCAAAAAACAGCTCTGTATTTTGTCAAAAAATGGGATCTGTCCACGTTGTGTTTTGGGGCATTTCCTGTGGCGGGCGCTAGGCCTACCCACACAAGTGAGGTATCATTTTTATCGGGAGACTTGGGGGAACGCTGGGTGGAAGGAAATTTGTGGCTCCTCTCAGATTCCAGAACTTTCTGTCACCGAAATGTGAGGAAAACTTGTTTTTTTAGCCACTTTTTAAGGTTTGCAAAGGATTTTGGGTAACAGAACCTGGTCAGAGCCCCACGAGTCACCCCATCTTGGATTCCCCTAGGTCTCTAGTTTTAGAAAATGCACAGGTTTGGTAGGTTTCCCTATGTGCCGACTGAGCTAGAGGCCAAAATCTACAGGTAGGCACTTTGCAAAAAACAACTCTGTATTTTGTCAAAAAATGGGATCTGTCCACGTTGTGTTTTGGGGCATTTCCTGTGGCGGGCGCTAGGCCTACCCACACAAGTGAGGTATCATTTTTATCGGGAGACTTGGGGGAACGCTGGGTGGAAGGAAATTTGTGGCTCCTCTCAGATTCCAGAACTTTCTGTCACCGAAATGTGAGGAAAACTTGTTTTTTTAGCCACTTTTTAAGGTTTGCAAAGGATTTTGGGTAACAGAACCTGGTCAGAGCCCCACGAGTCACCCCATCTTGGATTCCCCTAGGTCTCTAGTTTTAGAAAATGCACAGGTTTGGTAGGTTTCCCTATGTGCCGACTGAGCTAGAGGCCAAAATCTACAGGTAGGCACTTTGCAAAAAACAACTCTGTATTTTGTCAAAAAATGGGATGTGTCCACTTGTGTTTTGGGGCATTTCCTGTGGCGGGCGCTAGGCCTACCCACACAAGTGAGGTATCATTTTTATCGGGAGACTTGGGGGAACGCTGGGTGGAAGGAAATTTGTGGCTCCTCTCAGATTCCAGAACTTTCTGTCACCGAAATGTGAGGAAAACTTGTTTTTTTTGCCACTTTTTGAGGTTTGCAAAGGATTCTGGGTAACAGAACCTGGTCAGAGCCCCACGAGTCACCCCATCTTGGATTCCCCTAAGTCTCTAGTTTTCAAAAATGCACAGGTTTGGTAGGGTTCCATATGTGCCGGCTGACCTAGAGGCCAAAATCTACAGGTAGGCACTTTGCAAAAAACAGCTCTGTATTTTGTCAAAAAATGGGATCTGTCCACGTTGTGTTTTGGGGCATTTCCTGTGGCGGGAGCTAGGCCTACCCACACAAGTGAGGTATCATTTTTATCGGGAGACTTGGGGGAACGCTGGGTGGAAGGAAATTTGTGGCTCCTTTCAGATTCCAGAACTTTCTGTCACCGAAATGTGAGGAAAACTTGTTTTTTTAGCCACTTTTTGAGGTTTGCAAAGGATTCTGGGTAACAGAACATGGTCAGAGCCCCACGAGTCACCCCATCTTGGATTCCCCTAGGTCTCTAGTTTTAAAAAATGCACAGGTTTGGTAGGTTTCCCTATGTGCCGGCTGAGCTAAAGGCCAAAATCTACAGGTAGGCACTTTGCAAAAAACAGCTCTGTATTTTGTCAAAAAATGGGATGTGTCCACGTTGTGTTTTGGGGCATTTCCTGTGGCGGGCGCTAGGCCTACCCACACAAGTGAGGTATCATTTTTATCGGGAGACTTGGGGTAACGCTAGGTGGAAGGAAATTTGTGGCTCCTCCCAGATTCCAGAACTTTCTGTCACCGAAATGTGAGGAAAACTTGTTTTTTTAGCCACTTTTTGAGGTTTGCAAAGGATTCTGGGTAACAGAACCTGGTCAGAGCCCCACGAGTCACCCCATCTTGGATTCCCCTAAGTCTCTAGTTTTCAAAAAGGCACAGGTTTGGTAGGTTTCCCTATGTGCCGGCTGACCTAGAGGCCAAAATCTACAGGTAGGCACTTTGCAAAAAACAGCTCTGTATTTTGTCAAAAAATGGGATCTGTCCACGTTGTGTTTTGGGGCATTTCCTGTGGCGGGCGCTAGGCCTACCCACACAAGTGAGGTATCATTTTTATCGGGAGACTTGGGGGAACGCTGGGTGGAAGGAAATTTGTGGCTCCTTTCAGATTCCAGAACTTTCTGTCACCGAAATGTGAGGAAAACTTGTTTTTTTAGCCACTTTTTGAGGTTTGCAAAGGATTCTGGGTAACAGAACATGGTCAGAGCCCCACGAGTCACCCCATCTTGGATTCCCCTAGGTCTCTAGTTTAAAAAAATGCACAGGTTTGGTAGGTTTCCCTATGTGCCGGCTGAGCTAGAGGCCAAAATCTACAGGTAGGCACTTTGCAAAAAACAGCTCTGTATTTTGTCAAAAAATGGGATCTGTCCACGTTGTGTTTTGGGGCATTTCCTGTGGCGGGCGCTAGGCCTACCCACACAAGTGAGGTATCATTTTTATCGGGAGACTTGGGGGAACGCTGGGTGGAAGGAAATTTGTGGCTCCTCTCAGATTCCAGAACTTTCTGTCACCGAAATGTGAGGAAAAATTGTTTTTTTAGCCACTTTTTGAGGTTTGCAAAGGATTCTGGGTAACAGAACCTGGTCAGAGCCCCACGAGTCACCCCATCTTGGATTCCCCTAGGTCTCTAGTTTTAAAAAATGCACAGGTTTGGTAGGTTTCCCTATGTGCCGGCTGAGCTAGAGGCCAAAATCTACAGGTAGGCACTTTGCAAAAAACAACTCTGTATTTTGTCAAAAAATGGGATGTGTCCACGTTGTGTTTTGGGGCATTTCCTGTGGCGGGCGCTAGGCCTACCCACACAAGTGAGGTATCATTTTTATCGGGAGACTTGGGGGAACGCTGGGTGGAAGGAAATTTGTGGCTCCTCTCAGATTCCAGAACTTTCTGTCACCGAAATGTGAGGAAAACTTGTTTTTTTAGCCACTTTTTGAGGTTTGCAAAGGATTCTGGGTAACAGAACCTGGTCAGAGCCCCACGAGTCACCCCATCTTGGATTCCCCTAAGTCTCTAGTTTTTAAAAATGCACAGGTTTGGTAGGTTTCCCTATGTGCCGGCTGAGCTAGAGGCCAAAATCGACAGGTAGGCACTTTGCAAAAAACAACTCTGTATTTTGTCAAAAAATGGGATCTGTCCACGTTGTGTTTTGGGGCATTTCCTGTGGCGGGCGCTAGGCCTACCCACACAAGTGAGGTATCATTTTTATCGGGAGACTTGGGGGAACGCTGGGTGGAAGGAAATTTGTGGCTCCTTTCAGATTCCAGAACTTTCTGTCACCGAAATGTGAGGAAAACTTGTTTTTTTAGCCACTTTTTGAGGTTTGCAAAGGATTCTGGGTAACAGAACATGGTCAGAGCCCCACGAGTCACCCCATCTTGGATTCCCCTAGGTCTCTAGTTTAAAAAAATGCACAGGTTTGGTAGGTTTCCCTATGTGCCGGCTGAGCTAGAGGCCAAAATCTACAGGTAGGCACTTTGCAAAAAACAGCTCTGTATTTTGTCAAAAAATGGGATCTGTCCACGTTGTGTTTTGGGGCATTTCCTGTGGCGGGCGCTAGGCCTACCCACACAAGTGAGGTATCATTTTTATCGGGAGACTTGGGGGAACGCTGGGTGGAAGGAAATTTGTGGCTCCTCTCAGATTCCAGAACTTTCTGTCACCGAAATGTGAGGAAAAATTGTTTTTTTAGCCACTTTTTGAGGTTTGCAAAGGATTCTGGGTAACAGAACCTGGTCAGAGCCCCACGAGTCACCCCATCTTGGATTCCCCTAGGTCTCTAGTTTTAAAAAATGCACAGGTTTGGTAGGTTTCCCTATGTGCCGGCTGAGCTAGAGGCCAAAATCTACAGGTAGGCACTTTGCAAAAAACAACTCTGTATTTTGTCAAAAAATGGGATGTGTCCACGTTGTGTTTTGGGGCATTTCCTGTGGCGGGCGCTAGGCCTACCCACACAAGTGAGGTATCATTTTTATCGGGAGACTTGGGGGAACGCTGGGTGGAAGGAAATTTGTGGCTCCTCTCAGATTCCAGAACTTTCTGTCACCGAAATGTGAGGAAAACTTGTTTTTTTAGCCACTTTTTGAGGTTTGCAAAGGATTCTGGGTAACAGAACCTGGTCAGAGCCCCACGAGTCACCCCATCTTGGATTCCCCTAAGTCTCTAGTTTTTAAAAATGCACAGGTTTGGTAGGTTTCCCTATGTGCCGGCTGAGCTAGAGGCCAAAATCGACAGGTAGGCACTTTGCAAAAAACAACTCTGTATTTTGTCAAAAAATGGTATGTGTCCACGTTGTGTTTTGGGGCATTTCCTGTGGCGGGCGCTAGGCCTACCCACACAACTGAGGTATCATTTTTATCGGGAGACTTGGGGGAACGCTGGGTGGAAGGAAATTTGTGGCTCCTCTCAGATTCCAGAACTTTCTGTCACCGAAGTGTGAGGAAAACTTGTTTTTTTAGCCACTTTTTGAGGTTTGCAAAGGATTCTGGGTAACAGAACCTGGTCAGAGCCCCACGAGTCACCCCATCTTGGATTCCCCTAGGTCTCTAGTTTTAAAAAATGCACAGGTTTGGTAGGTTTCCCTATGTGCCGGCTGAGCTAGAGGCCAAAATCTACAGGTAGGCACTTTGCAAAAAACAACTCTGTATTTTGTCAAAAAATGGGATCTGTCCACGTTGTGTTTTGGGGCATTTCCTGTGGCGGGCGCTAGGCCTACCCACACAAGTGAGGTATCATTTTTATCGGGAGACTTGGGGGAACGCTGGGTGGAAGGAAATTTGTGGCTCCTCTCAGATTCCAGAACTTTCTGTCACCGAAATGTGAGGAAAACTTGT
This sequence comes from Pleurodeles waltl, assembly GCF_031143425.1. NCBI lineage: Eukaryota > Metazoa > Chordata > Amphibia > Caudata > Salamandridae > Pleurodeles > Pleurodeles waltl. The sequence goes on from NC_090436.1 coordinate 523,665,525, forward strand.
TTTTTTAGCCACTTTTTAAGGTTTGCAAAGGATTTTGGGTAACAGAACCTGGTCAGAGCCCCACGAGTCACCCCATCTTGGATTCCCCTAGGTCTCTAGTTTTAGAAAATGCACAGGTTTGGTAGGTTTCCCTATGTGCCGACTGAGCTAGAGGCCAAAATCTACAGGTAGGCACTTTGCAAAAAACAACTCTGTATTTTGTCAAAAAATGGGATGTGTCCACTTGTGTTTTGGGGCATTTCCTGCGGCGGGCGCTAGGCCTACCCACACAAGTGAGGTATCATTTTTATCGGGAGACTTGGGGGAACGCTGGGTGGAAGGAAATTTGTGGCTCCTCTCAGATTCCAGAACTTTCTGTCACCGAAATGTGAGGAAAACTTGTTTTTTTTGCCACTTTTTGAGGTTTGCAAAGGATTCTGGGTAACAGAACCTGGTCAGAGCCCCACGAGTCACCCCATCTTGGATTCCCCTAAGTCTCTAGTTTTCAAAAATGCACAGGTTTGGTAGGTTTCCCTATGTGCCGGCTGACCTAGAGGCCAAAATCTACAGGTAGGCACTTTGCAAAAAACAGCTCTGTATTTTGTCAAAAAATGGGATCTGTCCACGTTGTGTTTTGGGGCATTTCCTGTGGCGGGCGCTAGGCCTACCCACACAAGTGAGGTATCATTTTTATCGGGAGACTTGGGGGAACGCTGGGTGGAAGGAAATTTGTGGCTCCTTTCAGATTCCAGAACTTTCTGTCACCGAAATGTGAGGAAAACTTGTTTTTTTAGCCACTTTTTGAGGTTTGCAAAGGATTCTGGGTAACAGAACATGGTCAGAGCCCCACGAGTCACCCCATCTTGGATTCCCCTAGGTCTCTAGTTTTAAAAAATGCACAGGTTTGGTAGGTTTCCCTATGTGCCGGCTGAGCTAAAGGCCAAAATCTACAGGTAGGCACTTTGCAAAAAACAGCTCTGTATTTTGTCAAAAAATGGGATGTGTCCACGTTGTGTTTTGGGGCATTTCCTGTGGCGGGCGCTAGGCCTACCCACACAAGTGAGGTATCATTTTTATCGGGAGACTTGGGGTAACGCTAGGTGGAAGGAAATTTGTGGCTCCTCCCAGATTCCAGAACTTTCTGTCACCGAAATGTGAGGAAAACTTGTTTTTTTAGCCACTTTTTGAGGTTTGCAAAGGATTCTGGGTAACAGAACCTGGTCAGAGCCCCACGAGTCACCCCATCTTGGATTCCCCTAAGTCTCTAGTTTTCAAAAAGGCACAGGTTTGGTAGGTTTCCCTATGTGCCGGCTGACCTAGAGGCCAAAATCTACAGGTAGTCACTTTTCAAAAAACAGCTCTGTATTTTGTCAAAAAATGGGATCTGTCCACGTTGTGTTTTGGGGCATGTCCTGTGGCGGGCGCTAGGCCTACCCACACAAGTGAGGTATCATTTTTATCAGGAGACTTGGGGGAACGCTGGGTGGAAGGAAATTTGTGGCTCCTTTCAGATTCCAGAACTTTCTGTCACCGAAATGTGAGGAAAACTTGTTTTTTTAGCCACTTTTTGAGGTTTGCAAAGGATTCTGGGTAACAGAACATGGTCAGAGCCCCACGAGTCACCCCATCTTGGATTCCCCTAGGTCTCTAGTTTTAAAAAATGCACAGGTTTGGTAGGTTTCCCTATGTGCCGGCTGAGCTAGAGGCCAAAATCTACAGGTAGGCACTTTGCAAAAAACAGCTCTGTATTTTGTCAAAAAATGGGATCTGTCCACGTTGTGTTTTGGGGCATTTCCTGTGGCGGGCGCTAGGCCTACCCACACAAGTGAGGTATCATTTTTATCGGGAGACTTGGGGGAACGCTGGGTGGAAGGAAATTTGTGGCTCCTCTCAGATTCCAGAACTTTCTGTCACCGAAATGTGAGGAAAACTTGTTTTTTTAGCCACTTTTTGAGGTTTGCAAAGGATTCTGGGTAACAGAACCTGGTCAGAGCCCCACGAGTCACCCCATCTTGGATTCCCCTAAGTCTCTAGTTTTCAAAAATTCCCAGGTTTGGTAGGTTTCCCTATGTGCCGGCTGAGCTAGAGGCCAAAATCTACAGGTAGGCACTTTGCAAAAAACAGCTCTGTATTTTGTCAAAAAATGGGATGTGTCCACGTTGTGTTTTGGGGCATTTCCTGTGGCGGGCGCTAGGCCTACCCACACAAGTGAGGTATCATTTTTATCGGGAGACTTGGGGGAACGCTGGGTGGAAGGAAATTTGTGGCTCCTCTCAGATTCCAGAACTTTCTGTCACCGAAATGTGAGGAAAACTTGTTTTTTTAGCCACTTTTTGAGGTTTGCAAAGGATTCTGGGTAACAGAACCTGGTCAGAGCCCCACGAGTCACCCCATCTTGGATTCCCCTAGGTCTCTAGTTTTAAAAAATGCACAGGTTTGGTAGGTTTCCCTATGTGCCGGCTGAGCTAGAGGCCAAAATCTACAGGTAGGCACTTTGCAAAAAACAGCTCTGTATTTTGTCAAAAAATGGGATCTGTCCACGTTGTGTTTTGGGGCATTTCCTGTGGCGGGCGCTAGGCCTACCCACACAAGTGAGGTATCATTTTTATCGGGAGACTTGGGGGAACGCTGGGTGGAAGGAAATTTGTGGCTCCTCTCAGATTCCAGAACTTTCTGTCACCGAAATGTGAGGAAAACTTGTTTTTTTAGCCACTTTTTGAGGTTTGCAAAGGATTCTGGTTAACAGAACCTGGTCAGAGCCCCACGAGTCACCCCATCTTGGATTCCCCTAAGTCTCTAGTTTTTAAAAATGCACAGGTTTGGTAGGTTTCCCTATGTGCCGGCTGAGCTAGAGGCCAAAATCGACAGGTAGGCACTTTGCAAAAAACAACTCTGTATTTTGTCAAAAAATGGGATCTGTCCACGTTGTGTTTTGGGGCATTTCCTGTGGCGGGCGCTAGGCCTACCCACACAAGTGAGGTATCATTTTTATCGGGAGACTTAGGGGAACGCTGGGTGGAAGGAAATTTGTGGCTCCTCTCAGATTCCAGAACTTTCTGTCACCGAAATGTGAGGAAAACTTGTTTTTTTAGCCACTTTTTAAGGTTTGCAAAGGATTTTGGGTAACAGAACCTGGTCAGAGCCCCACGAGTCACCCCATCTTGGATTCCCCTAGGTCTCTAGTTTTAGAAAATGCACAGGTTTGGTAGGTTTCCCTATGTGCCGACTGAGCTAGAGGCCAAAATCTACAGGTAGGCACTTTGCAAAAAACAACTCTGTATTTTGTCAAAAAATGGGATGTGTCCACTTGTGTTTTGGGGCATTTCCTGTGGCGGGCGCTAGGCCTACCCACACAAGTGAGGTATCATTTTTATCGGGAGACTTGGGGGAACGCTGGGTGGAAGGAAATTTGTGGCTCCTCTCAGATTCCAGAACTTTCTGTCACCGAAATGTGAGGAAAACTTGTTTTTTTAGCCACTTTTTAAGGTTTGCAAAGGATTTTGGGTAACAGAACCTGGTCAGAGCCCCACGAGTCACCCCATCTTGGATTCCCCTAGGTCTCTAGTTTTAGAAAATGCACAGGTTTGGTAGGTTTCCCTATGTGCCGACTGAGCTAGAGGCCAAAATCTACAGGTAGGCACTTTGCAAAAAACAACTCTGTATTTTGTCAAAAAATGGGATGTGTCCACTTGTGTTTTGGGGCATTTCCTGTGGCGGGCGCTAGGCCTACCCACACAAGTGAGGTATCATTTTTATCGGGAGACTTGGGGGAACGCTGGGTGGAAGGAAATTTGTGGCTCCTCTCAGATTCCAGAACTTTCTGTCACCGAAATGTGAGGAAAACTTGTTTTTTTTGCCACTTTTTGAGGTTTGCAAAGGATTCTGGGTAACAGAACCTGGTCAGAGCCCCACGAGTCACCCCATCTTGGATTCCCCTAAGTCTCTAGTTTTCAAAAATGCACAGGTTTGGTAGGTTTCCCTATGTGCCGGCTGACCTAGAGGCCAAAATCTACAGGTAGGCACTTTGCAAAAAACAGCTCTGTATTTTGTCAAAAAATGGGATCTGTCCACGTTGTGTTTTGGGGCATTTCCTGTGGCGGGCGCTAGGCCTACCCACACAAGTGAGGTATCATTTTTATCGGGAGACTTGGGGGAACGCTGGGTGGAAGGAAATTTGTGGCTCCTTTCAGATTCCAGAACTTTCTGTCACCGAAATGTGAGGAAAACTTGTTTTTTTAGCCACTTTTTGAGGTTTGCAAAGGATTCTGGGTAACAGAACATGGTCAGAGCCCCACGAGTCACCCCATCTTGGATTCCCCTAGGTCTCTAGTTTTAAAAAATGCACAGGTTTGGTAGGTTTCCCTATGTGCCGGCTGAGCTAAAGGCCAAAATCTACAGGTAGGCACTTTGCAAAAAACAGCTCTGTATTTTGTCAAAAAATGGGATGTGTCCACGTTGTGTTTTGGGGCATTTCCTGTGGCGGGCGCTAGGCCTACCCACACAAGTGAGGTATCATTTTTATCGGGAGACTTGGGGTAACGCTAGGTGGAAGGAAATTTGTGGCTCCTCCCAGATTCCAGAACTTTCTGTCACCGAAATGTGAGGAAAACTTGATTTTTTAGCCACTTTTTGAGGTTTGCAAAGGATTCTGGGTAACAGAACCTGGTCAGAGCCCCACGAGTCACCCCATCTTGGATTCCCCTAAGTCTCTAGTTTTCAAAAAGGCACAGGTTTGGTAGGTTTCCCTATGTGCCGGCTGACCTAGAGGCCAAAATCTACAGGTAGTCACTTTTCAAAAAACAGCTCTGTATTTTGTCAAAAAATGGGATCTGTCCACGTTGTGTTTTGGGGCATTTCCTGTGGCGGGCGCTAGGCCTACCCACACAAGTGAGGTATCATTTTTATCGGGAGACTTGGGGGAACGCTGGGTGGAAGGAAATTTGTGGCTCCTTTCAGATTCCAGAACTTTCTGTCACCGAAATGTGAGGAAAACTTGTTTTTTTAGCCACTTTTTGAGGTTTGCAAAGGATTCTGGGTAACAGAACATGGTCAGAGCCCCACGAGTCACCCCATCTTGGATTCCCCTAGGTCTCTAGTTTTAAAAAATGCACAGGTTTGGTAGGTTTCCCTATGTGCCGGCTGAGCTAGAGGCCAAAATCTACAGGTAGGCACTTTGCAAAAAACAGCTCTGTATTTTGTCAAAAAATGGGATCTGTCCACGTTGTGTTTTGGGGCATTTCCTGTGGCGGGCGCTAGGCCTACCCACACAAGTGAGGTATCATTTTTATCGGGAGACTTGGGGGAACGCTGGGTGGAAGGAAATTTGTGGCTCCTCTCAGATTCCAGAACTTTCTGTCACCGAAATGTGAGGAAAACTTGTTTTTTTAGCCACTTTTTGAGGTTTGCAAAGGATTCTGGGTAACAGAACCTGGTCAGAGCCCCACGAGTCACCCCATCTTGGATTCCCCTAAGTCTCTAGTTTTCAAAAATTCCCAGGTTTGGTAGGTTTCCCTATGTGCCGGCTGAGCTAGAGGCCAAAATCTACAGGTAGGCACTTTGCAAAAAACAGCTCTGTATTTTGTCAAAAAATGGGATGTGTCCACGTTGTGTTTTGGGGCATTTCCTGTGGCGGGCGCTAGGCCTACCCACACAAGTGAGGTATCATTTTTATCGGGAGACTTGGGGGAACGCTGGGTGGAAGGAAATTTGTGGCTCCTCTCAGATTCCAGAACTTTCTGTCACCGAAATGTGAGGAAAACTTGTTTTTTTAGCCACTTTTTGAGGTTTGCAAAGGATTCTGGGTAACAGAACCTGGTCAGAGCCCCACGAGTCACCCCATCTTGGATTCCCCTAGGTCTCTAGTTTTAAAAAATGCACAGGTTTGGTAGGTTTCCCTATGTGCCGGCTGAGCTAGAGGCCAAAATCTACAGGTAGGCACTTTGCAAAAAACAGCTCTGTATTTTGTCAAAAAATGGGATCTGTCCACGTTGTGTTTTGGGGCATTTCCTGTGGCGGGCGCTAGGCCTACCCACACAAGTGAGGTATCATTTTTATCGGGAGACTTGGGGGAACGCTGGGTGGAAGGAAATTTGTGGCTCCTCTCAGATTCCAGAACTTTCTGTCACCGAAATGTGAGGAAAACTTGTTTTTTTAGCCACTTTTTGAGGTTTGCAAAGGATTCTGGGTAACAGAACCTGGTCAGAGCCCCACGAGTCACCCCATCTTGGATTCCCCTAAGCCTCTAGTTTTCAAAAATGCCCAGGTTTGGTAGGTTTCCCTATGTGCCGGCTGAGCTAGAGGCCAAAATCTACAGGTAGGCACTTTGCAAAAAACAACTCTGTATTTTGTCAAAAAATGGGATGTGTCCACGTTGTGTTTTGGGGCATTTCCTGTGGCGGGCGCTAGGCCTACCCACACAAGTGAGGTATCATTTTTATCGGGAGACTTGGGGGAACGCAGGGTGGAAGGAAATTTGTGGCTCCTCTCAGATTCCAGAACTTTCTGTCACCGAAATGTGAGGAAAACTTGTTTTTTTAGCCACTTTTTGAGGTTTGCAAAGGATTCTGGGTAACAGAACCTGGTCAGAGCCCCACGAGTCACCCCATCTTGGATTCCCCTAGGTCTCTAGTTTTAAAAATTGCACAGGTTTGGTAGGTTTCCCTATGTGCCGGCTGAGCTAGAGGCCAAAATCTACAGGTAGGCACTTTGCAAAAAACAGCTCTGTATTTTGTCAAAAAATGGGATGTGTCCACTTGTGTTTTGGGGCATTTCCTGTGGCGGGCGCTAGGCCTACCCACACAAGTGAGGTATCATTTTTATCGGGAGACTTGGGGGACGCTGGATGGAAGGAAATTTGTGGCTCCTCTCAGATTCCAGAACTTTCTGTCACCGAAATGTGAGGAAAACTTGTTTTTTTAACCACTTTTTGAGGTTTGCATAGGATTCTGGGTAACAGAACCTGGTCAGAGCCCCACGAGTCACCCCATCTTGGATTCCCCTAGGTCTCTAGTTTTAAAAAATGCACAGGTTTGGTAGGTTTCCCTATGTGCCGGCTGAGCTAGAGGCCAAAATCTACAGGTAGGCACTTTGCAAAAAACAGCTCTGTATTTTGTCAAAAAATGGGATGTGTCCACTTGTGTTTTGGGGCATTTCCTGTGGCGGGCGCTAGGCCTACCCACACAAATGAGGTATCATTTTTATCGGGAGACTTGGGGGACGCTGGGTGGAAGGAAATTTGTGGCTCCTCTCAGATTCCAGAACTTTCTTTCACCGAAATGTGAGGAAAACTTGTTTTTTTAGCCACTTTTTGAGGTTTGCATAGGATTCTGGGAACAGAACCTGGTCAGAGCCCCACGAGTCACCCCATCTTGGATTCCCCTAGGTCTCTAGTTTTCAAAAATGCACAGGTTTGGTAGGTTTCCCTATGTGCCGGCTGAGCTAGAGGCCAAAATCTACAGATAGGCACTTTGCAAAAAACAGCTCTGTATTTTGTCAAAAAATGGGATGTGTCCACGTTTTGTTTTGGGGCATTTCCTGTGGCTGGCGCTAGGCCTACCCACACAAGTGAGGTATCATTTTTATCGGGAGACTTGGGGGAACGCTGGGTGGAAGGAAATTTGTGGCTCCTCTCAGATTCCAGAACTTTCTGTCACCGAAATGTGAGGAAAACTTGTTTTTTTAGCCACTTTTTGAGGTTTGCAAAGGATTCTGGGTAACAGAACCTGGTCAGAGCCCCACGAGTCACCCCATCTTGGATTCCCCTAAGTCTCTAGGTTTGAAAAATGCACAGGTTTGGTAGGTTTCCCTATGTGCCGGCTGAGCTAGAGGCCAAAATCTACAGGTAGGCACTTTGCAAAAAACAACTCTGTATTTTGTCAAAAAATGGGATGTGTCCACGTTGTGTTTTGGGGCATTTCCTGTGGCGGGCGCTAGGCCTACCCACACATACAAGTGAGGTATCATTTTTATCGGGAGACTTGGGGGAACGCTGGGTGGAAGGAAATTTGTGGCTCCTCTCAGATTCCAGAACTTTCTATCACCGAAATGTGAGGAAAACTTGTTTTTTTAGCCACTTTTTGAGGTTTGCAAAGGATTCTGGGTAACAGAACCTGGTCAGAGCCCCACGAGTCACCCCATCTTGGATTCCCCTAGGTCTCTAGTTTTAAAAAATGCACAGGTTTGGTAGGTTTCCCTATGTGCCGGCTGAGCTAGAGGCCAAAATCTACAGGTAGGCACTTTGCAAAAAACAGCTCTGTATTTTGTCAAAAAATGGGATGTGTCCACTTGTGTTTTGGGGCATTTCCTGTGGCGGGCGCTAGGCCTACCCACACAAATGAGGTATCATTTTTATCGGGAGACTTGGGGGACGCTGGGTGGAAGGAAATTTGTGGCTCCTCTCAGATTCCAGAACTTTCTGTCACCGAAATGTGAGGAAAACTTGTTTTTTTAGCCACTTTTTGAGGTTTGCATAGGATTCTGGGAACAGAACCTGGTCAGAGCCCCACGAGTCACCCCATCTTGGATTCCCCTAGGTCTCTAGTTTTTAAAAATGCACAGGTTTGGTAGGTTTCCCTATGTGCCGGCTGAGCTAGAGGCCAAAATCTACAGATAGGCACTTTGTAAAAAACAGCTCTGTATTTTGTCCAAAAATGGGATGTGTCCACGTTTTGTTTTGGGGCATTTCCTGTGGCTGGCGCTAGGCCTACCCACACAAGTGAGGTATCATTTTTATCGGGAGACTTGGGGTAATGCTGGGTAGAAGGAAATTTGTGGCTCCTCTCAGATTCCAGAACTTTCTGTCACCGAAATGTGAGGAAAACTTGTTTTTTTTGCCACTTTTTGAGGTTTGCAAAGGATTCTGGGTAACAGAACCTGGTCAGAGCCCCACGAGTCACCCCATCTTGGATTCCCCTAAGTCTCTAGTTTTCAAAAATGCACAGGTTTGGTAGGTTTCCCTATGTGCCGGCTGACCTAGAGGCCAAAATCTACAGGTAGGCACTTTGCAAAAAACAACTCTGTATTTTGTCAAAAAATAGGATCTGTCCACGTTGTGTTTTGGGGCATTTCCTGTGGCGGGCGCTAGGCCTACCCACACAAGTGAGGTATCATTTTTATCGGGAGACTTGGGGGAACGCTGGGTGGAAGGAAATTTGTGGCTCCTCTCAGATTCCAGAACTTTCTGTCACCGAAATGTGAGGAAAACTTGTTTTTTTAGCCACTTTTTGAGGTTTGCAAAGGATTCTGGGTAACAGAACCTGGTCAGAGCCCCACGAGTCACCCCATCTTGGATTCCCCTAGGTCTCTAGTTTTAAAAAATGCACAGGTTTGGTAGGTTTCCCTATGTGCCGGCTGAGCTAGAGGCCAAAATCTACAGGTAGGCACTTTGCAAAAAACAGCTCTGTATTTTGTCAAAAAATGGGATGTGTCCACTTGTGTTTTGGGGCATTTCCTGTGGCGGGCGCTAGGCCTACCCACACAAATGAGGTATCATTTTTATCGGGAGACTTGGGGGACGCTGGGTGGAAGGAAATTTGTGGCTCCTCTCAGATTCCAGAACTTTCTGTCACCGAAATGTGAGGAAAACTTGTTTTTTTAGCCACTTTTTGAGGTTTGCATAGGATTCTGGGAACAGAACCTGGTCAGAGCCCCACGAGTCACCCCATCTTGGATTCCCCTAGGTCTCTAGTTTTTAAAAATGCACAGGTTTGGTAGGTTTCCCTATGTGCCGGCTGAGCTAGAGGCCAAAATCTACAGATAGGCACTTTGTAAAAAACAGCTCTGTATTTTGTCCAAAAATGGGATGTGTCCACGTTTTGTTTTGGGGCATTTCCTGTGGCTGGCGCTAGGCCTACCCACACAAGTGAGGTATCATTTTTATCGGGAGACTTGGGGTAATGCTGGGTAGAAGGAAATTTGTGGCTCCTCTCAGATTCCAGAACTTTCTGTCACCGAAATGTGAGGAAAACTTGTTTTTTTTGCCACTTTTTGAGGTTTGCAAAGGATTCTGGGTAACAGAACCTGGTCAGAGCCCCACGAGTCACCCCATCTTGGATTCCCCTAAGTCTCTAGTTTTCAAAAATGCACAGGTTTGGTAGGTTTCCCTATGTGCCGGCTGACCTAGAGGCCAAAATCTACAGGTAGGCACTTTGCAAAAAACAACTCTGTATTTTGTCAAAAAATAGGATCTGTCCACGTTGTGTTTTGGAGCATTTCCTGTGGCGGGCGCTAGGCCTACCCACACAAGTGAGGTATCATTTTTATCGGGAGACTTGGGGGAACGCTGGGTGGAAGGAAATTTGTGGCTCCTCTCAGATTCCAGAACTTTCTGTCACCGAAATGTGAGGAAAAATTGTTTTTTTAGCCACTTTTTGAGGTTTGCAAAGGATTCTGGGTAACAGAACCTGGTCAGAGCCCCACGAGTCACCCCATCTTGGATTCCCCTAGGTCTCTAGTTTTAAAAAATGCACAGGTTTGGTAGGTTTCCCTATGTGCCGGCTGAGCTAGAGGCCAAAATCTACAGGTAGGCACTTTGCAAAAAACAACTCTGTATTTTGTCAAAAAATGGTATGTGTCCACGTTGTGTTTTGGGGCATTTCCTGTGGCGGGCGCTAGGCCTACCCACACAACTGAGGTATCATTTTTATCGGGAGACTTGGGGGAACGCTGGGTGGAAGGAAATTTGTGGCTCCTCTCAGATTCCAGAACTTTCTGTCACCGAAATGTGAGGAAAACTTGTTTTTTTTGCCACTTTTTGAGGTTTGCAAAGGATTCTGGGTAACAGAACCTGGTCAGAGCCCCACGAGTCACCCCATCTTGGATTCCCCTAAGTCTCTAGTTTTCAAAAATGCACAGGTTTGGTAGGTTTCCATATGTGCCGGCTGACCTAGAGGCCAAAATCTACAGGTAGGCACTTTGCAAAAAACAGCTCTGTATTTTGTCAAAAAATGGGATCTGTCCACGTTGTGTTTTGGGGCATTTCCTGTGGCGGGCGCTAGGCCTACCCACACAAGTGAGGTATCATTTTTATCGGGAGACTTGGGGGAACGCTGGGTGGAAGGAAATTTGTGGCTCCTTTCAGATTCCAGAACTTTCTGTCACCGAAATGTGAGGAAAACTTGTTTTTTTAGCCACTTTTTGAGGTTTGCAAAGGATTCTGGGTAACAGAACATGGTCAGAGCCCCACGAGTCACCCCATCTTGGATTCCCCTAGGTCTCTAGTTTTAAAAAATGCACAGGTTTGGTAGGTTTCCCTATGTGCCGGCTGAGCTAAAGGCCAAAATCTACAGGTAGGCACTTTGCAAAAAACAGCTCTGTATTTTGTCAAAAAATGGGATGTGTCCACGTTGTGTTTTGGGGCATTTCCTGTGGCGGGCGCTAGGCCTACCCACACAAGTGAGGTATCATTTTTATCGGGAGACTTGGGGTAACGCTAGGTGGAAGGAAATTTGTGGCTCCTCCCAGATTCCAGAACTTTCTGTCACCGAAATGTGAGGAAAACTTGTTTTTTTAGCCACTTTTTGAGGTTTGCAAAGGATTCTGGGTAACAGAACCTGGTCAGAGCCCCACGAGTCACCCCATCTTGGATTCCCCTAAGTCTCTAGTTTTCAAAAAGGCACAGGTTTGGTAGGTTTCCCTATGTGCCGGCTGACCTAGAGGCCAAAATCTACAGGTAGGCACTTTGCAAAAAACAGCTCTGTATTTTGTCAAAAAATGGGATCTGTCCACGTTGTGTTTTGGGGCATTTCCTGTGGCGGGCGCTAGGCCTACCCACACAAGTGAGGTATCATTTTTATCGGGAGACTTGGGGGAACGCTGGGTGGAAGGAAATTTGTGGCTCCTTTCAGATTCCAGAACTTTCTGTCACCGAAATGTGAGGAAAACTTGTTTTTTTAGCCACTTTTTGAGGTTTGCAAAGGATTCTGGGTAACAGAACATGGTCAGAGCCCCACGAGTCACCCCATCTTGGATTCCCCTAGGTCTCTAGTTTTAAAAAATGCACAGGTTTGGTAGGTTTCCCTATGTGCCGGCTGAGCTAGAGGCCAAAATCTACAGGTAGGCACTTTGCAAAAAACAGCTCTGTATTTTGTCAAAAAATGGGATCTGTCCACGTTGTGTTTTGGGGCATTTCCTGTGGCGGGCGCTAGGCCTACCCACACAAGTGAGGTATCATTTTTATCGGGAGACTTGGGGGAACGCTGGGTGGAAGGAAATTTGTGGCTCCTCTCAGATTCCAGAACTTTCTGTCACCGAAATGTGAGGAAAAATTGTTTTTTTAGCCACTTTTTGAGGTTTGCAAAGGATTCTGGGTAACAGAACCTGGTCAGAGCCGCACGAGTCACCCCATCTTGGATTCCCCTAGGTCTCTAGTTTTAAAAAATGCACAGGTTTGGTAGGTTTCCCTATGTGCCGGCTGAGCTAGAGGCCAAAATCTACAGGTAGGCACTTTGCAAAAAACAACTCTGTATTTTGTCAAAAAATGGGATGTGTCCACGTTGTGTTTTGGGGCATTTCCTGTGGCGGGCGCTAGGCCTACCCACACAAGTGAGGTATCATTTTTATCGGGAGACTTGGGGGAACGCTGGGTGGAAGGAAATTTGTGGCTCCTCTCAGATTCCAGAACTTTCTGTCACCGAAATGTGAGGAAAACTTGTTTTTTTAGCCACTTTTTGAGGTTTGCAAAGGATTCTGGGTAACAGAACCTGGTCAGAGCCCCACGAGTCACCCCATCTTGGATTCCCCTAGGTCTCTAGTTTTAAAAAATGCACAGGTTTGGTAGGTTTCCCTATGTGCCGGCTGAGCTAGAGGCCAAAATCTACAGGTAGGCACTTTGCAAAAAACAACTCTGTATTTTGTCAAAAAATGGGATCTGTCCACGTTGTGTTTTGGGGCATTTCCTGTGGCGGGCGCTAGGCCTACCCACACAAGTGAGGTATCATTTTTATCGGGAGACTTGGGGGAACGCTGGGTGGAAGGAAATTTGTGGCTCCTCTCAGATTCCAGAACTTTCTGTCACCGAAATGTGAGGAAAACTTGTTTTTTTAGCCACTTTTTAAGGTTTGCAAAGGATTTTGGGTAACAGAACCTGGTCAGAGCCCCACGAGTCACCCCATATTGGATTCCCCTAGGTCTCTAGTTTTAGAAAATGCACAGGTTTGGTAGGTTTCCCTATGTGCCGACTGAGCTAGAGGCCAAAATCTACAGGTAGGCACTTTGCAAAAAACAACTCTGTATTTTGTCAAAAAATGGGATGTGTCCACTTGTGTTTTGGGGCATTTCCTGTGGCGGGCGCTAGGCCTACCCACACAAGTGAGGTATCATTTTTATCGGGAGACTTGGGGGAACGCTGGGTGGAAGGAAATTTGTGGCTCCTCTCAGATTCCAGAACTTTCTGTCACCGAAATGTGAGGAAAACTTGTTTTTTTTGCCACTTTTTGAGGTTTGCAAAGGATTCTGGGTAACAGAACCTGGTCAGAGCCCCACGAGTCACCCCATCTTGGATTCCCCTAAGTCTCTAGTTTTCAAAAATGCACAGGTTTGGTAGGTTTCCCTATGTGCCGGCTGACCTAGAGGCCAAAATCTACAGGTAGGCACTTTGCAAAAAACAGCTCTGTATTTTGTCAAAAAATGGGATCTGTCCACGTTGTGTTTTGGGGCATTTCCTGTGGCGGGCGCTAGGCCTACCCACACAAGTGAGGTATCATTTTTATCGGGAGACTTGGGGGAACGCTGGGTGGAAGGAAATTTGTGGCTCCTTTCAGATTCCAGAACTTTCTGTCACCGAAATGTGAGGAAAACTTGTTTTTTTAGCCACTTTTTGAGGTTTGCAAAGGATTCTGGGTAACAGAACATGGTCAGAGCCCCACGAGTCACCCCATCTTGGATTCCCCTAGGTCTCTAGTTTTAAAAAATGCACAGGTTTGGTAGGTTTCCCTATGTGCCGGCTGAGCTAAAGGCCAAAATCTACAGGTAGGCACTTTGCAAAAAACAGCTCTGTATTTTGTCAAAAAATGGGATGTGTCCACGTTGTGTTTTGGGGCATTTCCTGTGGCGGGCGCTAGGCCTACCCACACAAGTGAGGTATCATTTTTATCGGGAGACTTGGGGTAACGCTAGGTGGAAGGAAATTTGTGGCTCCTCCCAGATTCCAGAACTTTCTGTCACCGAAATGTGAGGAAAACTTGTTTTTTTAGCCACTTTTTGAGGTTTGCAAAGGATTCTGGGTAACAGAACCTGGTCAGAGCCCCACGAGTCACCCCATCTTGGATTCCCCTAAGTCTCTAGTTTTCAAAAAGGCACAGGTTTGGTAGGTTTCCCTATGTGCCGGCTGACCTAGAGGCCAAAATCTACAGGTAGGCACTTTGCAAAAAACAGCTCTGTATTTTGTCAAAAAATGGGATCTGTCCACGTTGTGTTTTGGGGCATTTCCTGTGGCGGGCGCTAGGCCTACCCACACAAGTGAGGTATCATTTTTATCGGGAGACTTGGGGGAACGCTGGGTGGAAGGAAATTTGTGGCTCCTTTCAGATTCCAGAACTTTCTGTCACCGAAATGTGAGGAAAACTTGTTTTTTTAGCCACTTTTTGAGGTTTGCAAAGGATTCTGGGTAACAGAACATGGTCAGAGCCCCACGAGTCACCCCATCTTGGATTCCCCTAGGTCTCTAGTTTTAAAAAATGCACAGGTTTGGTAGGTTTCCCTATGTGCCGGCTGAGCTAGAGGCCAAAATCTACAGGTAGGCACTTTGCAAAAAACAGCTCTGTATTTTGTCAAAAAATGGGATCTGTCCACGTTGTGTTTTGGGGCATTTCCTGTGGCGGGCGCTAGGCCTACCCACACAAGTGAGGTATCATTTTTATCGGGAGACTTGGGGGAACGCTGGGTGGAAGGAAATTTGTGGCTCCTCTCAGATTCCAGAACTTTCTGTCACCGAAATGTGAGGAAAACTTGTTTTTTTAGCCACTTTTTGAGGTTTGCAAAGGATTCTGGGTAACAGAACCTGGTCAGAGCCCCACGAGTCACCCCATCTTGGATTCCCCTAAGTCTCTAGTTTTCAAAAATGCCCAGGTTTGGTAGGTTTCCCTATGTGCCGGCTGAGCTAGAGGCCAAAATCTACAGGTAGGCACTTTGCAAAAAACAGCTCTGTATTTTGTCAAAAAATGGGATGTGTCCACGTTGTGTTTTGGGGCATTTCCTGTGGCGGGCGCTAGGCCTACCCACACAAGTGAGGTATCATTTTTATCGGGAGACTTGGGGGAACGCTGGGTGGAAGGAAATTTGTGGCTCCTTTCAGATTCCAGAACTTTCTGTCACCGAAATGTGAGGAAAACTTGTTTTTTTAGCCACTTTTTGAGGTTTGCAAAGGATTCTGGGTAACAGAACATGGTCAGAGCCCCACGAGTCACCCCATCTTGGATTCCCCTAGGTCTCTAGTTTTAAAAAATGCACAGGTTTGGTAGGTTTCCCTATGTGCCGGCTAAGCTAGAGGCCAAAATCTACAGGTAGGCACTTTGCAAAAAACAGCTCTGTATTTTGTCAAAAAATGGGATCTGTCCACGTTGTGTTTTGGGGCATTTCCTGTGGCGGGCGCTAGGCCTACCCACACAAGTGAGGTATCATTTTTATCGGGAGACTTGGGGGAACGCAGGGTGGAAGGAAATTTGTGGCTCCTCTCAGATTCCAGAACTTTCTGTCACCGAAATGTGAGGAAAACTTGTTTTTTTAGCCACTTTTTGAGGTTTGCAAAGGATTCTGGGTAACAGAACCTGGTCAGAGCCCCACGAGTCACCCCATCTTGGATTCCCCTAGGTCTCTAGTTTTAAAAAATGCACAGGTTTGGTAGGTTTCCCTATGTGCCGGCTGAGCTAGAGGCCAAAATCTACAGGTAGGCACTTTGCAAAAAACAGCTCTGTATTTTGTCAAAAAATGGGATGTGTCCACTTGTGTTTTGGGGCATTTCCTGTGGCGGGCGCTAGGCCTACCCACACAAGTGAGGTATCATTTTTATCGGGAGACTTGGGGGACGCTGGATGGAAGGAAATTTGTGGCTCCTCTCAGATTCCAGAACTTTCTGTCACCGAAATGTGAGGAAAACTTGTTTTTTTAACCACTTTTTGAGGTTTGCATAGGATTCTGGGTAACAGAACCTGGTCAGAGCCCCACGAGTCACCCCATCTTGGATTCCCCTAGGTCTCTAGTTTTCAAAAATGCACAGGTTTGGTAGGTTTCCCTATGTGCCGGCTGAGCTAGAGGCCAAAATCTACAGGTAGGCACTTTGCAAAAAACAGCTCTGTATTTTGTCAAAAAATGGGATGTGTCCACTTGTGTTTTGGGGCATTTCCTGTGGCGGGCGCTAGGCCTACCCACACAAGTGAGGTATCATTTTTATCGGGAGACTTGGGGGAACGCTGGGTGGAAGGAAATTTGTGGCTCCTCTCAGATTCCAGAACTTTCTATCACCGAAATGTGAGGAAAACTTGTTTTTTTAGCCACTTTTTGAGGTTTGCAAAGGATTCTGGGTAACAGAACCTGGTCAGAGCCCCACGAGTCACCCCATCTTGGATTCCCCTAGGTCTCTAGTTTTCAAAAATGCACAGGTTTAGTAGGTTTCCCTATGTGCCGGCTGAGCTAGAGGCCAAAATCTACAGGTAGGCACTTTGCAAAAAACAACTCTGTATTTTGTCAAAAAATGGGATGTGTCCACGTTGTGTTTTGGGGCATTTCCTGTGGCGGGCGCTAGGCCTACCCACACAAGTGAGGTATCATTTTTATCGGGAGACTTGGGGGAACGCTGGGTGGAAGGAAATTTGTGGCTCCTCTCAGATTCCAGAACTTTCTGTCACCGAAATGTGAGGAAAACTTGTTTTTTTAGCCACTTTTTGAGGTTTGCAAAGGATTCTGGGTAACAGAACCTGGTCAGAGCCCCACGAGTCACCCCATCTTGGATTCCCCTAAGTCTCTAGGTTTGAAAAATGCACAGGTTTGGTAGGTTTCCCTATGTGCCGGCTGAGCTAGAGGCCAAAATCTACAGGTAGGCACTTTGCAAAAAACAACTCTGTATTTTGTCAAAAAATGGGATGTGTCCACGTTGTGTTTTGGGGCATTTCCTGTGGCGGGCGCTAGGCCTACCCACACATACAAGTGAGGTATCATTTTTATCGGGAGACTTGGGGGAACGCTGGGTGGAAGGAAATTTGTGGCTCCTCTCAGATTCCAGAACTTTCTATCACCGAAATGTGAGGAAAACTTGTTTTTTTAGCCACTTTTTGAGGTTTGCAAAGGATTCTGGGTAACAGAACCTGGTCAGAGCCCCACGAGTCACCCCATCTTGGATTCCCCTAGGTCTCTAGTTTTAAAAAATGCACAGGTTTGGTAGGTTTCCCTATGTGCCGGCTGAGCTAGAGGCCAAAATCTACAGGTAGGCACTTTGCAAAAAACAGCTCTGTATTTTGTCAAAAAATGGGATGTGTCCACTTGTGTTTTGGGGCATTTCCTGTGGCGGGCGCTAGGCCTACCCACACAAATGAGGTATCATTTTTATCGGGAGACTTGGGGGACGCTGGGTGGAAGGAAATTTGTGGCTACTCTCAGATTCCAGAACTTTCTGTCACCGAAATGTGAGGAAAACTTGTTTTTTTAGCCACTTTTTGAGGTTTGCATAGGATTCTGGGAACAGAACCTGGTCAGAGCCCCACGAGTCACCCCATCTTGGATTCCCCTAGGTCTCTAGTTTTTAAAAATGCACAGGTTTGGTAGGTTTCCCTATGTGCCGGCTGAGCTAGAGGCCAAAATCTACAGATAGGCACTTTGTAAAAAACAGCTCTGTATTTTGTCCAAAAATGGGATGTGTCCACGTTTTGTTTTGGGGCATTTCCTGTGGCTGGCGCTAGGCCTACCCACACAAGTGAGGTATCATTTTTATCGGGAGACTTGGGGTAATGCTGGGTAGAAGGAAATTTGTGGCTCCTCTCAGATTCCAGAACTTTCTGTCACCGAAATGTGAGGAAAACTTGTTTTTTTTGCCACTTTTTGAGGTTTGCAAAGGATTCTGGGTAACAGAACCTGGTCAGAGCCCCACGAGTCACCCCATCTTGGATTCCCCTAAGTCTCTAGTTTTCAAAAATGCACAGGTTTGGTAGGTTTCCCTATGTGCCGGCTGACCTAGAGGCCAAAATCTACAGGTAGGCACTTTGCAAAAAACAACTCTGTATTTTGTCAAAAAATAGGATCTGTCCACGTTGTGTTTTGGGGCATTTCCTGTGGCGGGCGCTAGGCCTACCCACACAAGTGAGGTATCATTTTTATCGGGAGACTTGGGGGAACGCTGGGTGGAAGGAAATTTGTGGCTCCTCTCAGATTCCAGAACTTTCTGTCACCGAAATGTGAGGAAAACTTGTTTTTTTAGCCACTTTTTGAGGTTTGCAAAGGATTCTGGGTAACAGAACCTGGACAGAGCCCCACGAGTCACCCCATCTTGGATTCCCCTAGGTCTCTAGTTTTAAAAAATGCACAGGTTTGGTAGGTTTCCCTATGTGCCGGCTGAGCTAGAGGCCAAAATCTACAGGTAGGCACTTTGCAAAAAACAGCTCTGTATTTTGTCAAAAAATGGGATGTGTCCACTTGTGTTTTGGGGCATTTCCTGTGGCGGGCGCTAGGCCTACCCACACAAATGAGGTATCATTTTTATCGGGAGACTTGGGGGACGCTGGGTGGAAGGAAATTTGTGGCTCCTCTCAGATTCCAGAACTTTCTGTCACCGAAATGTGAGGAAAACTTGTTTTTTTAGCCACTTTTTGAGGTTTGCATAGGATTCTGGGAACAGAACCTGGTCAGAGCCCCACGAGTCACCCCATCTTGGATTCCCCTAGGTCTCTAGTTTTTAAAAATGCACAGGTTTGGTAGGTTTCCCTATGTGCCGGCTGAGCTAGAGGCCAAAATCTACAGATAGGCACTTTGTAAAAAACAGCTCTGTATTTTGTCCAAAAATGGGATGTGTCCACGTTTTGTTTTGGGGCATTTCCTGTGGCTGGCGCTAGGCCTACCCACACAAGTGAGGTATCATTTTTATCGGGAGACTTGGGGTAATGCTGGGTAGAAGGAAATTTGTGGCTCCTCTCAGATTCCAGAACTTTCTGTCACCGAAATGTGAGGAAAACTTGTTTTTTTTGCCACTTTTTGAGGTTTGCAAAGGATTCTGGGTAACAGAACCTGGTCAGAGCCCCACGAGTCACCCCATCTTGGATTCCCCTAAGTCTCTAGTTTTCAAAAATGCACAGGTTTGGTAGGTTTCCCTATGTGCCGGCTGACCTAGAGGCCAAAATCTACAGGTAGGCACTTTGCAAAAAACAACTCTGTATTTTGTCAAAAAATAGGATCTGTCCACGTTGTGTTTTGGAGCATTTCCTGTGGCGGGCGCTAGGCCTACCCACACAAGTGAGGTATCATTTTTATCGGGAGACTTGGGGGAACGCTGGGTGGAAGGAAATTTGTGGCTCCTCTCAGATTCCAGAACTTTCTGTCACCGAAATGTGAGGAAAAATTGTTTTTTTAGCCACTTTTTGAGGTTTGCAAAGGATTCTGGGTAACAGAACCTGGTCAGAGCCCCACGAGTCACCCCATCTTGGATTCCCCTAGGTCTCTAGTTTTAAAAAATGCACAGGTTTGGTAGGTTTCCCTATGTGCCGGCTGAGCTAGAGGCCAAAATCTACAGGTAGGCACTTTGCAAAAAACAACTCTGTATTTTGTCAAAAAATGGGATGTGTCCACGTTGTGTTTTGGGGCATTTCCTGTGGCGGGCGCTAGGCCTACCCACACAAGTGAGGTATCATTTTTATCGGGAGACTTGGGGGAACGCTGGGTGGAAGGAAATTTGTGGCTCCTCTCAGATTCCAGAACTTTCTGTCACCGAAATGTGAGGAAAACTTGTTTTTTTAGCCACTTTTTGAGGTTTGCAAAGGATTCTGGGTAACAGAACCTGGTCAGAGCCCCACGAGTCACCCCATCTTGGATTCCCCTAAGTCTCTAGTTTTTAAAAATGCACAGGTTTGGTAGGTTTCCCTATGTGCCGGCTGAGCTAGAGGCCAAAATCTACAGGTAGGCACTTTGCAAAAAACAACTCTGTATTTTGTCAAAAAATGGTATGTGTCCACGTTGTGTTTTGGGGCATTTCCTGTGGCGGGCGCTAGGCCTACCCACACAACTGAGGTATCATTTTTATCGGGAGACTTGGGGGAACGCTGGGTGGAAGGAAATTTGTGGCTCCTCTCAGATTCCAGAACTTTCTGTCACCGAAATGTGAGGAAAACTTGTTTTTTTAGCCACTTTTTGAGGTTTGCAAAGGATTCTGGGTAACAGAACCTGGTCAGAGCCCCACGAGTCACCCCATCTTGGATTCCCCTAGGTCTCTAGTTTTAAAAAATGCACAGGTTTGGTAGGTTTCCCTATGTGCCGGCTGAGCTAGAGGCCAAAATCTACAGGTAGGCACTTTGCAAAAAACAGCTCTGTATTTTGTCAAAAAATGGGATCTGTCCACGTTGTGTTTTGGGGCATTTCCTGTGGCGGGCGCTAGGCCTACCCACACAAGTGAGGTATCATTTTTATCGGGAGACTTGGGGGAACGCTGGGTGGAAGGAAATTTGTGGCTCCTCTCAGATTCCAGAACTTTCTGTCACCGAAATGTGAGGAAAACTTGTTTTTTTAGCCACTTTTTAAGGTTTGCAAAGGATTTTGGGTAACAGAACCTGGTCAGAGCCCCACGAGTCACCCCATCTTGGATTCCCCTAGGTCTCTAGTTTTAGAAAATGCACAGGTTTTGTAGGTTTCCCTATGTGCCGACTGAGCTAGAGGCCAAAATCTACAGGTAGGCACTTTGCAAAAAACAACTCTGTATTTTGTCAAAAAATGGGATGTGTCCACGTTGTGTTTTGGGGCATTTCCTGTGGCGGGCGCTAGGCCTACCCACACAAGTGAGGTATCATTTTTATCGGGAGACTTGGGGGAACGCTGGGTGGAAGGAAATTTGTGGCTCCTCTCAGATTCCAGAACTTTCTGTCACCGAAATGTGAGGAAAACTTGTTTTTTTAGCCACTTTTTGAGGTTTGCAAAGGATTCTGGGTAACAGAACATGGTCAGAGCCCCACGAGTCACCCCATCTTGGATTCCCCTAGGTCTCTAGTTTTAAAAAATGCACAGGTTTGGTAGGTTTCCCTATGTGCCGGCTGAGCTAGAGGCCAAAATCTACAGGTAGGCACTTTGCAAAAAACAGCTCTGTATTTTGTCAAAAAATGGGATCTGTCCACGTTGTGTTTTGGGGCATTTCCTGTGGCGGGCGCTAGGC
This sequence comes from Pleurodeles waltl, assembly GCF_031143425.1. Taxonomy (NCBI): domain Eukaryota; kingdom Metazoa; phylum Chordata; class Amphibia; order Caudata; family Salamandridae; genus Pleurodeles; species Pleurodeles waltl. The sequence goes on from NC_090436.1 coordinate 523,686,835, forward strand.
CTACCCACACAAGTGAGGTATCATTTTTATCGGGAGACTTGGGGGAACGCTGGGTGGAAGGAAATTTGTGGCTCCTCTCAGATCCCAGAACTTTCTGTCACCGAAATGTGAGGAAAACTTGTTTTTTTAGCCACTTTTTGAGGTTTGCAAAGGATTCTGGGTAACAGAACATGGTCAGAGCCCCACGAGTCACCCCATCTTGGATTCCCCTAGGTCTCTAGTTTTAAAAAATGCACAGGTTTGGTAGGTTTCCCTATGTGCCGGCAGAGCTAAAGACCAAAATCTACAGGTAGGCACTTTGCAAAAAACAGCTCTGTATTTTGTCAAAAAATGGGATGTGTCCACGTTGTGTTTTGGGGCATTTCCTGTGGCGGGCGCTAGGCCTACCCACACAAGTGAGGTATCATTTTTATCGGGAGACTTGGGGGAACGCTGGGTGGAAGGAAATTTGTGGCTCCTCCCAGATTCCAGAACTTTCTGTCACCGAAATGTGAGGAAAACTTGTTTTTTTAGCCACTTTTTGAGGTTTGCAAAGGATTCTGGGTAACAGAACCTGGTCAGAGCCCCACGAGTCACCCCATCTTGGATTCCCCTAAGTCTCTAGTTTTCAAAAATGCACAGGATTGGTAGGTTTCCCTATGTGCCGGCTGACCTAGAGGCCAAAATCTACAGGTAGGCACTTTGCAAAAAACAGCTCTGTATTTTGTCCAAAAATAGGATCTGTCCACGTTGTGTTTTGGGGCATTTCCTGTGGCGGGCGCTAGGCCTACCCACACAAGTGAGGTATCATTTTTATCGGGAGACTTGGGGGAACGCTGGGTGGAAGGAAATTTGTGGCTCCTCTCAGATTCCAGAACTTTCTGTCACCGAAATGTGAGGAAAAATTGTTTTTTTAGCCACTTTTTGAGGTTTGCAAAGGATTCTGGGTAACAGAACCTGGTCAGAGCCCCACGAGTCACCCCATCTTGGATTCCCCTAGGTCTCTAGTTTTAAAAAATGCACAGGTTTGGTAGGTTTCCCTATGTGCCGGCTGAGCTAGAGGCCAAAATCTACAGGTAGGCACTTTGCAAAAAACAACTCTGTATTTTGTCAAAAAATGGGATGTGTCCACGTTGTGTTTTGGGGCATTTCCTGTGGCGGGCGCTAGGCCTACCCACACAAGTGAGGTATCATTTTTATCGGGAGACTTGGGGGAACGCTGGGTGGAAGGAAATTTGTGGCTCCTCTCAGATTCCAGAACTTTCTGTCACCGAAATGTGAGGAAAACTTGTTTTTTTAGCCACTTTTTGAGGTTTGCAAAGGATTCTGGGTAACAGAACCTGGTCAGAGCCCCACGAGTCACCCCATCTTGGATTCCCCTAAGTCTCTAGTTTTTAAAAATGCACAGGTTTGGTAGGTTTCCCTATGTGCCGGCTGAGCTAGAGGCCAAAATCTACAGGTAGGCACTTTGCAAAAAACAACTCTGTATTTTGTCAAAAAATGGTATGTGTCCACGTTGTGTTTTGGGGCATTTCCTGTGGCGGGCGCTAGGCCTACCCACACAACTGAGGTATCATTTTTATCGGGAGACTTGGGGGAACGCTGGGTGGAAGGAAATTTGTGGCTCCTCTCAGATTCCAGAACTTTCTGTCACCGAAATGTGAGGAAAACTTGTTTTTTTAGCCACTTTTTGAGGTTTGCAAAGGATTCTGGGTAACAGAACCTGGTCAGAGCCCCACGAGTCACCCCATCTTGGATTCCCCTAGGTCTCTAGTTTTAAAAAATGCACAGGTTTGGTAGGTTTCCCTATGTGCCGGCTGAGCTAGAGGCCAAAATCTACAGGTAGGCACTTTGCAAAAAACAACTCTGTATTTTGTCAAAAAATGGGATCTGTCCACGTTGTGTTTTGGGGCATTTCCTGTGGCGGGCGCTAGGCCTACCCACACAAGTGAGGTATCATTTTTATCGGGAGACTTGGGGGAACGCTGGGTGGAAGGAAATTTGTGGCTCCTCTCAGATTCCAGAACTTTCTGTCACCGAAATGTGAGGAAAACTTGTTTTTTTAGCCACTTTTTAAGGTTTGCAAAGGATTTTGGGTAACAGAACCTGGTCAGAGCCCCACGAGTCACCCCATCTTGGATTCCCCTAGGTCTCTAGTTTTAGAAAATGCACAGGTTTTGTAGGTTTCCCTATGTGCCGACTGAGCTAGAGGCCAAAATCTACAGGTAGGCACTTTGCAAAAAACAACTCTGTATTTTGTCAAAAAATGGGATGTGTCCACGTTGTGTTTTGGGGCATTTCCTGTGGCGGGCGCTAGGCCTACCCACACAAGTGAGGTATCATTTTTATCGGGAGACTTGGGGGAACGCTGGGTGGAAGGAAATTTGTGGCTCCTCTCAGATTCCAGAACTTTCTGTCACCGAAATGTGAGGAAAACTTGTTTTTTTAGCCACTTTTTGAGGTTTGCAAAGGATTCTGGGTAACAGAACATGGTCAGAGCCCCACGAGTCACCCCATCTTGGATTCCCCTAGGTCTCTAGTTTTAAAAAATGCACAGGTTTGGTAGGTTTCCCTATGTGCCGGCTGAGCTAGAGGCCAAAATCTACAGGTAGGCACTTTGCAAAAAACAGCTCTGTATTTTGTCAAAAAATGGGATCTGTCCACGTTGTGTTTTGGGGCATTTCCTGTGGCGGGCGCTAGGCCTACCCACACAAGTGAGGTATCATTTTTATCGGGAGACTTGGGGGAACGCTGGGTGGAAGGAAATTTGTGGCTCCTCTCAGATCCCAGAACTTTCTGTCACCGAAATGTGAGGAAAACTTGTTTTTTTAGCCACTTTTTGAGGTTTGCAAAGGATTCTGGGTAACAGAACATGGTCAGAGCCCCACGAGTCACCCCATCTTGGATTCCCCTAGGTCTCTAGTTTTAAAAAATGCACAGGTTTGGTAGGTTTCCCTATGTGCCGGCTGAGCTAAAGACCAAAATCTACAGGTAGGCACTTTGCAAAAAACAGCTCTGTATTTTGTCAAAAAATGGGATGTGTCCACGTTGTGTTTTGGGGCATTTCCTGTGGCGGGCGCTAGGCCTACCCACACAAGTGAGGTATCATTTTTATCGGGAGACTTGGGGGAACGCTGGGTGGAAGGAAATTTGTGGCTCCTCCCAGATTCCAGAACTTTCTGTCACCGAAATGTGAGGAAAACTTGTTTTTTTAGCCACTTTTTGAGGTTTGCAAAGGATTCTGGGTAACAGAACCTGGTCAGAGCCCCACGAGTCACCCCATCTTGGATTCCCCTAAGTCTCTAGTTTTCAAAAATGCACAGGTTTGGTAGGTTTCCCTATGTGCCGGCTGACCTAGAGGCCAAAATCTACAGGTAGGCACTTTGCAAAAAACAGCTCTGTATTTTGTCAAAAAATGGGATCTGTCCACGTTGTGTTTTGGGGCATTTCCTGTGGCGGGCGCTAGGCCTACCCACACAAGTGAGGTATCATTTTTATCGGGAGACTTGGGGGAACGCTGGGTGGAAGGAAATTTGTGGCTCCTTTCAGATTCCAGAACTTTCTGTCACCGAAATGTGAGGAAAACTTGTTTTTTTAGCCACTTTTTGAGGTTTGCAAAGGATTCTGGGTAACAGAACATGGTCAGAGCCCCACGAGTCACCCCATCTTGGATTCCCCTAGGTCTCTAGTTTAAAAAAATGCACAGGTTTGGTAGGTTTCCCTATGTGCCGGCTGAGCTAGAGGCCAAAATCTACAGGTAGGCACTTTGCAAAAAACAGCTCTGTATTTTGTCAAAAAATGGGATCTGTCCACATTGTGTTTTGGGGCATTTCCTGTGGCGGGCGCTAGGCCTACCCACACAAGTGAGGTATCATTTTTATCGGGAGACTTGGGGGAACGCTGGGTGGAAGGAAATTTGTGGCTCCTCTCAGATTCCAGAACTTTCTGTCACCGAAATGTGAGGAAAACTTGTTTTTTTAGCCACTTTTTGAGGTTTGCAAAGGATTCTGGGTAACAGAACATGGTCAGAGCCCCACGAGTCACCCCATCTTGGATTCCCCTAGGTCTCTAGTTTTAAAAAATGCACAGGTTTGGTAGGTTTCCCTATGTGCCGGCTGAGCTAGAGGCCAAAATCTACAGGTAGGCACTTTGCAAAAAACAGCTCTGTATTTTGTCAAAAAATGGGATCTGTCCACGTTGTGTTTTGGGGCATTTCCTGTGGCGGGCGCTAGGCCTACCCACACAAGTGAGGTATCATTTTTATCGGGAGACTTGGGGGAACGCTGGGTGGAAGGAAATTTGTGGCTCCTCTCAGATTCCAGAACTTTCTGTCACCGAAATGTGAGGAAAACTTGTTTTTTTAGCCACTTTTTGAGGTTTGCAAAGGATTCTGGGTAACAGAACCTGGTCAGAGCCCCACGAGTCACCCCATATTGGATTCCCCTAGGTCTCTAGTTTTAAAAAATGCACAGGTTTGGTAGGTTTCCCTATGTGCCGGCTGAGCTAGAGGCCAAAATCTACAGGTAGGCACTTTGCAAAAAACAACTCTGTATTTTGTCAAAAAATGGGATGTGTCCACGTTGTGTTTTGGGGCATTTCCTGTGGCGGGCGCTAGGCCTACCCACACAAGTGAGGTATCATTTTTATCGGGAGACTTGGGGGAACGCTGGGTGGAAGGAAATTTGTGGCTCCTCTCAGATTCCAGAACTTTCTGTCACCAAAATGTGAGGAAAACTTGTTTTTTTAGCCACTTTTTGAGGTTTGCAAAGGATTCTGGGTAACAGAACATGGTCAGAGCCCCACGAGTCACCCCATCTTGGATTCCCCTAGGTCTCTAGTTTTAAAAAATGCACAGGTTTGGTAGGTTTCCCTATGTGCCGGCTGAGCTAGAGGCCAAAATCTACAGGTAGGCACTTTGCAAAAAACAGCTCTGTATTTTGTCAAAAAATGGGATCTGTCCACGTTGTGTTTTGGGGCATTTCCTGTGGCGGGCGCTAGGCCTACCCACACAAGTGAGGTATAATTTTTATCGGGAGACTTGGGGGAACGCTGGGTGGAAGGAAATTTGTGGCTCCTCTCAGATTCCAGAACTTTCTGTCACCGAAATGTGAGGAAAACTTGTTTTTTTAGCCACTTTTTGAGGTTTGCAAAGGATTCTGGGTAACAGAACCTGGTCAGAGCCCCACGAGTCACCCCATCTTGGATTCCCCTAGGTCTCTAGTTTTAAAAAATGCACAGGTTTGGTAGGTTTCCCTATGTGCCGGCTGAGCTAGAGGCCAAAATCTACAGGTAGGCACTTTGCAAAAAACAACTCTGTATTTTGTCAAAAAATGGGATGTGTCCACGTTGTGTTTTGGGGCATTTCCTGTGGCGGGCGCTAGGCCTACCCACACAAGTGAGGTATCATTTTTATCGGGAGACTTGGGGGAACGCTGGGTGGAAGGAAATTTGTGGCTCCTCTCAGATTCCAGAACTTTCTGTCACCGAAATGTGAGGAAAACTTGTTTTTTTAGCCACTTTTTGAGGTTTGCAAAGGATTCTGGGTAACAGAACCTGGTCAGAGCCCCACGAGTCACCCCATCTTGGATTCCCCTAAGTCTCTAGTTTTTAAAAATGCACAGGTTTGGTAGGTTTCCCTATGTGCCGGCTGAGCTAGAGGCCAAAATCTACAGGTAGGCACTTTGCAAAAAACAACTCTGTATTTTGTCAAAAAATGGTATGTGTCCACGTTGTGTTTTGGGGCATTTCCTGTGGCGGGCGCTAGGCCTACCCACACAACTGAGGTATCATTTTTATCGGGAGACTTGGGGGAACGCTGGGTGGAAGGAAATTTGTGGCTCCTCTCAGATTCCAGAACTTTCTGTCACCGAAATGTGAGGAAAACTTGTTTTTTTAGCCACTTTTTGAGGTTTGCAAAGGATTCTGGGTAACAGAACCTGGTCAGAGCCCCACGAGTCACCCCATCTTGGATTCCCCTAGGTCTCTAGTTTTAAAAAATGCACAGGTTTGGTAGGTTTCCCTATGTGCCGGCTGAGCTAGAGGCCAAAATCTACAGGTAGGCACTTTGCAAAAAACAACTCTGTATTTTGTCAAAAAATGGGATCTGTCCACGTTGTGTTTTGGGGCATTTCCTGTGGCGGGCGCTAGGCCTACCCACACAAGTGAGGTATCATTTTTATCGGGAGACTTGGGGGAACGCTGGGTGGAAGGAAATTTGTGGCTCCTCTCAGATTCCAGAACTTTCTGTCACCGAAATGTGAGGAAAACTTGTTTTTTTAGCCACTTTTTAAGGTTTGCAAAGGATTTTGGGTAACAGAACCTGGTCAGAGCCCCACGAGTCACCCCATCTTGGATTCCCCTAGGTCTCTAGTTTTAGAAAATGCACAGGTTTGGTAGGTTTCCCTATGTGCCGACTGAGCTAGAGGCCAAAATCTACAGGTAGGCACTTTGCAAAAAACAACTCTGTATTTTGTCAAAAAATGGGATGTGTCCACTTGTGTTTTGGGGCATTTCCTGTGGCGGGCGCTAGGCCTACCCACACAAGTGAGGTATCATTTTTATCGGGAGACTTGGGGGAACGCTGGGTGGAAGGAAATTTGTGGCTCCTCTCAGATTCCAGAACTTTCTGTCACCGAAATGTGAGGAAAACTTGTTTTTTTTGCCACTTTTTGAGGTTTGCAAAGGATTCTGGGTAACAGAACCTGGTCAGAGCCCCACGAGTCACCCCATCTTGGATTCCCCTAGGTCTCTAGTTTTCAAAAATGCACAGGTTTGGTAGGTTTCCCTATGTGCCGGCTGAGCTAGAGGCCAAAATCTACAGGTAGGCACTTTGCAAAAAACAGCTCTGTATTTTGTCAAAAAATGGGATCTGTCCACGTTGTGTTTTGGGGCATTTCCTGTGGCGGGCGCTAGGCCTACCCACACAAGTGAGGTATAATTTTTATCGGGAGACTTGGGGGAACGCTGGGTGGAAGGAAATTTGTGGCTCCTCTCAGATTCCAGAACTTTCTGTCACCGAAATGTGAGGAAAACTTGTTTTTTTAGCCACTTTTTGAGGTTTGCAAAGGATTCTGGGTAACAGAACCTGGTCAGAGCCCCACGAGTCACCCCATCTTGGATTCCCCTAGGTCTCTAGTTTTAAAAAATGCACAGGTTTGGTAGGTTTCCCTATGTGCCGGCTGAGCTAGAGGCCAAAATCTACAGGTAGGCACTTTGCAAAAAACAACTCTGTATTTTGTCAAAAAATGGGATGTGTCCACGTTGTGTTTTGGGGCATTTCCTGTGGCGGGCGCTAGGCCTACCCACACAAGTGAGGTATCATTTTTATCGGGAGACTTGGGGGAACGCTGGGTGGAAGGAAATTTGTGGCTCCTCTCAGATTCCAGAACTTTCTGTCACCGAAATGTGAGGAAAACTTGTTTTTTTAGCCACTTTTTGAGGTTTGCAAAGGATTCTGGGTAACAGAACCTGGTCAGAGCCCCACGAGTCACCCCATCTTGGATTCCCCTAAGTCTCTAGTTTTTAAAAATGCACAGGTTTGGTAGGTTTCCCTATGTGCCGGCTGAGCTAGAGGCCAAAATCTACAGGTAGGCACTTTGCAAAAAACAACTCTGTATTTTGTCAAAAAATGGTATGTGTCCACGTTGTGTTTTGGGGCATTTCCTGTGGCGGGCGCTAGGCCTACCCACACAACTGAGGTATCATTTTTATCGGGAGACTTGGGGGAACGCTGGGTGGAAGGAAATTTGTGGCTCCTCTCAGATTCCAGAACTTTCTGTCACCGAAATGTGAGGAAAACTTGTTTTTTTAGCCACTTTTTGAGGTTTGCAAAGGATTCTGGGTAACAGAACCTGGTCAGAGCCCCACGAGTCACCCCATCTTGGATTCCCCTAGGTCTCTAGTTTTAAAAAATGCACAGGTTTGGTAGGTTTCCCTATGTGCCGGCTGAGCTAGAGGCCAAAATCTACAGGTAGGCACTTTGCAAAAAACAACTCTGTATTTTGTCAAAAAATGGGATCTGTCCACGTTGTGTTTTGGGGCATTTCCTGTGGCGGGCGCTAGGCCTACCCACACAAGTGAGGTATCATTTTTATCGGGAGACTTGGGGGAACGCTGGGTGGAAGGAAATTTGTGGCTCCTCTCAGATTCCAGAACTTTCTGTCACCGAAATGTGAGGAAAACTTGTTTTTTTAGCCACTTTTTAAGGTTTGCAAAGGATTTTGGGTAACAGAACCTGGTCAGAGCCCCACGAGTCACCCCATCTTGGATTCCCCTAGGTCTCTAGTTTTAGAAAATGCACAGGTTTGGTAGGTTTCCCTATGTGCCGACTGAGCTAGAGGCCAAAATCTACAGGTAGGCACTTTGCAAAAAACAACTCTGTATTTTGTCAAAAAATGGGATGTGTCCACTTGTGTTTTGGGGCATTTCCTGTGGCGGGCGCTAGGCCTACCCACACAAGTGAGGTATCATTTTTATCGGGAGACTTGGGGGAACGCTGGGTGGAAGGAAATTTGTGGCTCCTCTCAGATTCCAGAACTTTCTGTCACCGAAATGTGAGGAAAACTTGTTTTTTTTGCCACTTTTTGAGGTTTGCAAAGGATTCTGGGTAACAGAACCTGGTCAGAGCCCCACGAGTCACCCCATCTTGGATTCCCCTAGGTCTCTAGTTTTCAAAAATGCACAGGTTTGGTAGGTTTCCCTATGTGCCGGCTGACCTAGAGGCCAAAATCTACAGGTAGGCACTTTGCAAAAAACAGCTCTGTATTTTGTCAAAAAATGGGATCTGTCCACGTTGTGTTTTGGGGCATTTCCTGTGGCGGGCGCTAGGCCTACCCACACAAGTGAGGTATCATTTTTATCGGGAGACTTGGGGGAACGCTGGGTGGAAGGAAATTTGTGGCTCCTTTCAGATTCCAGAACTTTCTGTCACCGAAATGTGAGGAAAACTTGTTTTTTTAGCCACTTTTTGAGGTTTGCAAAGGATTCTGGGTAACAGAACATGGTCAGAGCCCCACGAGTCACCCCATCTTGGATTCCCCTAGGTCTCTAGTTTTAAAAAATGCACAGGTTTGGTAGGTTTCCCTATGTGCCGGCTGAGCTAAAGGCCAAAATCTACAGGTAGGCACTTTGCAAAAAACAGCTCTGTATTTTGTCAAAAAATGGGATGTGTCCACGTTGTGTTTTGGGGCATTTCCTGTGGCGGGCGCTAGGCCTACCCACACAAGTGAGGTATCATTTTTATCGGGAGACTTGGGGGAACGCTGGGTGGAAGGAAATTTGTGGCTCCTCCCAGATTCCAGAACTTTCTGTCACCGAAATGTGAGGAAAACTTGTTTTTTTAGCCACTTTTTGAGGTTTGCAAAGGATTCTGGGTAACAGAACCTGGTCAGAGCCCCACGAGTCACCCCATCTTGGATTCCCCTAAGTCTCTAGTTTTCAAAAATGCACAGGTTTGGTAGGTTTCCCTATGTGCCGGCTGACCTAGAGGCCAAAATCTACAGGTAGGCACTTTGCAAAAAACAGCTCTGTATTTTGTCAAAAAATGGGATCTGTCCACGTTGTGTTTTGGGGCATTTCCTGTGGCGGGCGCTAGGCCTACCCACACAAGTGAGGTATCATTTTTATCGGGAGACTTGGGGGAACGCTGGGTGGAAGGAAATTTGTGGCTCCTTTCAGATTCCAGAACTTTCTGTCACCGAAATGTGAGGAAAACTTGTTTTTTTAGCCACTTTTTGAGGTTTGCAAAGGATTCTGGGTAACAGAACATGGTCAGAGCCCCACGAGTCACCCCATCTTGGATTCCCCTAGGTCTCTAGTTTTGAAAAATGCACAGGTTTGGTAGGTTTCCCTATGTGCCGGCTGAGCTAGAGGCCAAAATCTACAGGTAGGCACTTTGCAAAAAACAGCTCTGTATTTTGTCAAAAAATGGGATCTGTCCACGTTGTGTTTTGGGGCATTTCCTGTGGCGGGCGCTAGGCCTACCCACACAAGTGAGATATCATTTTTATCGGGAGACTTGGGGGAACGCTGGGTGGAAGGAAATTTGTGGCTCCTCTCAGATTCCAGAACTTTCTGTCACCGAAATGTGAGGAAAACTTGTTTTTTTAGCCACTTTTTGAGGTTTGCAAAGGATTCTGGGTAACAGAACATGGTCAGAGCCCCACGAGTCACCCCATCTTGGATTCCCCTAGGTCTCTAGTTTTAAAAAATGCACAGGTTTGGTAGGTTTCCCTATGTGCCGGCTGAGCTAGAGGCCAAAATCTACAGGTAGGCACTTTGCAAAAAACAGCTCTGTATTTTGTCAAAAAATGGGATCTGTCCACGTTGTGTTTTGGGGCATTTCCTGTGGCGGGCGCTAGGCCTACCCACACAAGTGAGGTATCATTTTTATCGGGAGACTTGGGGGAACGCTGGGTGGAAGGAAATTTGTGGCTCCTCTCAGATTCCAGAACTTTCTGTCACCGAAATGTGAGGAAAACTTGTTTTTTTAGCCACTTTTTGAGGTTTGCAAAGGATTCTGGGTAACAGAACCTGGTCAGAGCCCCACGAGTCACCCCATCTTGGATTCCCCTAGGTCTCTAGTTTTAAAAAATGCACAGGTTTGGTAGGTTTCCCTATGTGCCGGCTGAGCTAGAGGCCAAAATCTACAGGTAGGCACTTTGCAAAAAACAACTCTGTATTTTGTCAAAAAATGGGATGTGTCCACGTTGTGTTTTGGGGCATTTCCTGTGGCGGGCGCTAGGCCTACCCACACAAGTGAGGTATCATTTTTATCGGGAGACTTGGGGGAACGCTGGGTGGAAGGAAATTTGTGGCTCCTCTCAGATTCCAGAACTTTCTGTCACCGAAATGTGAGGAAAACTTGTTTTTTTAGCCACTTTTTGAGGTTTGCAAAGGATTCTGGGTAACAGAACCTGGTCAGAGCCCCACGAGTCACCCCATCTTGGATTCCCCTAAGTCTCTAGTTTTTAAAAATGCACAGGTTTGGTAGGTTTCCCTATGTGCCGGCTGAGCTAGAGGCCAAAATCTACAGGTAGGCACTTTGCAAAAAACAACTCTGTATTTTGTCAAAAAATGGTATGTGTCCACGTTGTGTTTTGGGGCATTTCCTGTGGCGGGCGCTAGGCCTACCCACACAACTGAGGTATCATTTTTATCGGGAGACTTGGGGGAACGCTGGGTGGAAGGAAATTTGTGGCTCCTCTCAGATTCCAGAACTTTCTGTCACCGAAATGTGAGGAAAACTTGTTTTTTTAGCCACTTTTTGAGGTTTGCAAAGGATTCTGGGTAACAGAACCTGGTCAGAGCCCCACGAGTCACCCCATCTTGGATTCCTCTAGGTCTCTAGTTTTAAAAAATGCACAGGTTTGGTAGGTTTCCCTATGTGCCGGCTGAGCTAGAGGCCAAAATCTACAGGTAGGCACTTTGCAAAAAACAACTCTGTATTTTGTCAAAAAATGGGATCTGTCCACGTTGTGTTTTGGGGCATTTCCTGTGGCGGGCGCTAGGCCTACCCACACAAGTGAGGTATCATTTTTATCGGGAGACTTGGGGGAACGCTGGGTGGAAGGAAATTTGTGGCTCCTCTCAGATTCCAGAACTTTCTGTCACCGAAATGTGAGGAAAACTTGTTTTTTTAGCCACTTTTTGAGGTTTGCAAAGGATTCTGGGTAACAGAACCTGGTCAGAGCCCCACGAGTCACCCCATCTTGGATTCCCCTAGGTCTCTAGTTTTAAAAAATGCACAGGTTTGGTAGGTTTCCCTATGTGCCGGCTGAGCTAGAGGCCAAAATCTACAGGTAGGCACTTTGCAAAAAACAACTCTGTATTTTGTCAAAAAATGGGATGTGTCCACGTTGTGTTTTGGGGCATTTCCTGTGGCGGGCGCTAGGCCTACCCACACAAGTGAGGTATCATTTTTATCGGGAGACTTGGGGGAACGCTGGGTGGAAGGAAATTTGTGGCTCCTCTCAGATTCCAGAACTTTCTGTCACCGAAATGTGAGGAAAACTTGTTTTTTTAGCCACTTTTTGAGGTTTGCAAAGGATTCTGGGTAACAGAACCTGGTCAGAGCCCCACGAGTCACCCCATCTTGGATTCCCCTAAGTCTCTAGTTTTTAAAAATGCACAGGTTTGGTAGGTTTCCCTATGTGCCGGCTGAGCTAGAGGCCAAAATCTACAGGTAGGCACTTTGCAAAAAACAACTCTGTATTTTGTCAAAAAATGGTATGTGTCCACGTTGTGTTTTGGGGCATTTCCTGTGGCGGGCGCTAGGCCTACCCACACAACTGAGGTATCATTTTTATCGGGAGACTTGGGGGAACGCTGGGTGGAAGGAAATTTGTGGCTCCTCTCAGATTCCAGAACTTTCTGTCACCGAAATGTGAGGAAAACTTGTTTTTTTAGCCACTTTTTGAGGTTTGCAAAGGATTCTGGGTAACAGAACCTGGTCAGAGCCCCACGAGTCACCCCATCTTGGATTCCCCTAGGTCTCTAGTTTTAAAAAATGCACAGGTTTGGTAGGTTTCCCTATGTGCCGGCTGAGCTAGAGGCCAAAATCTACAGGTAGGCACTTTGCAAAAAACAACTCTGTATTTTGTCAAAAAATGGGATCTGTCCACGTTGTGTTTTGGGGCATTTCCTGTGGCGGGCGCTAGGCCTACCCACACAAGTGAGGTATCATTTTTATCGGGAGACTTGGGGGAACGCTGGGTGGAAGGAAATTTGTGGCTCCTCTCAGATTCCAGAACTTTCTGTCACCGAAATGTGAGGAAAACTTGTTTTTTTAGCCACTTTTTAAGGTTTGCAAAGGATTTTGGGTAACAGAACCTGGTCAGAGCCCCACGAGTCACCCCATCTTGGATTCCCCTAGGTCTCTAGTTTTAGAAAATGCACAGGTTTGGTAGGTTTCCCTATGTGCCGACTGAGCTAGAGGCCAAAATCTACAGGTAGGCACTTTGCAAAAAACAACTCTGTATTTTGTCAAAAAATGGGATGTGTCCACTTGTGTTTTGGGGCATTTCCTGTGGCGGGCGCTAGGCCTACCCACACAAGTGAGGTATCATTTTTATCGGGAGACTTGGGGGAACGCTGGGTGGAAGGAAATTTGTGGCTCCTCTCAGATTCCAGAACTTTCTGTCACCGAAATGTGAGGAAAACTTGTTTTTTTTGCCACTTTTTGAGGTTTGCAAAGGATTCTGGGTAACAGAACCTGGTCAGAGCCCCACGAGTCACCCCATCTTGGATTCCCCTAGGTCTCTAGTTTTCAAAAATGCACAGGTTTGGTAGGTTTCCCTATGTGCCGGCTGACCTAGAGGCCAAAATCTACAGGTAGGCACTTTGCAAAAAACAGCTCTGTATTTTGTCAAAAAATGGGATCTGTCCACGTTGTGTTTTGGGGCATTTCCTGTGGCGGGCGCTAGGCCTACCCACACAAGTGAGGTATCATTTTTATCGGGAGACTTGGGGGAACGCTGGGTGGAAGGAAATTTGTGGCTCCTTTCAGATTCCAGAACTTTCTGTCACCGAAATGTGAGGAAAACTTGTTTTTTTAGCCACTTTTTGAGGTTTGCAAAGGATTCTGGGTAACAGAACATGGTCAGAGCCCCACGAGTCACCCCATCTTGGATTCCCCTAGGTCTCTAGTTTTAAAAAATGCACAGGTTTGGTAGGTTTCCCTATGTGCCGGCTGAGCTAAAGGCCAAAATCTACAGGTAGGCACTTTGCAAAAAACAGCTCTGTATTTTGTCAAAAAATGGGATGTGTCCACGTTGTGTTTTGGGGCATTTCCTGTGGCGGGCGCTAGGCCTACCCACACAAGTGAGGTATCATTTTTATCGGGAGACTTGGGGGAACGCTGGGTGGAAGGAAATTTGTGGCTCCTCCCAGATTCCAGAACTTTCTGTCACCGAAATGTGAGGAAAACTTGTTTTTTTAGCCACTTTTTGAGGTTTGCAAAGGATTCTGGGTAACAGAACCTGGTCAGAGCCCCACGAGTCACCCCATCTTGGATTCCCCTAAGTCTCTAGTTTTCAAAAATGCACAGGTTTGGTAGGTTTCCCTATGTGCCGGCTGACCTAGAGGCCAAAATCTACAGGTAGGCACTTTGCAAAAAACAGCTCTGTATTTTGTCAAAAAATGGGATCTGTCCACGTTGTGTTTTGGGGCATTTCCTGTGGCGGGCGCTAGGCCTACCCACACAAGTGAGGTATCATTTTTATCGGGAGACTTGGGGGAACGCTGGGTGGAAGGAAATTTGTGGCTCCTTTCAGATTCCAGAACTTTCTGTCACCGAAATGTGAGGAAAACTTGTTTTTTTAGCCACTTTTTGAGGTTTGCAAAGGATTCTGGGTAACAGAACATGGTCAGAGCCCCACGAGTCACCCCATCTTGGATTCCCCTAGGTCTCTAGTTTTGAAAAATGCACAGGTTTGGTAGGTTTCCCTATGTGCCGGCTGAGCTAGAGGCCAAAATCTACAGGTAGGCACTTTGCAAAAAACAGCTCTGTATTTTGTCAAAAAATGGGATCTGTCCACGTTGTGTTTTGGGGCATTTCCTGTGGCGGGCGCTAGGCCTACCCACACAAGTGAGATATCATTTTTATCGGGAGACTTGGGGGAACGCTGGGTGGAAGGAAATTTGTGGCTCCTCTCAGATTCCAGAACTTTCTGTCACCGAAATGTGAGGAAAACTTGTTTTTTTAGCCACTTTTTGAGGTTTGCAAAGGATTCTGGGTAACAGAACCTGGTCAGAGCCCCACGAGTCACCCCATCTTGGATTCCCCTAGGTCTCTAGTTTTAAAAAATGCACAGGTTTGGTAGGTTTCCCTATGTGCCGGCAGAGCTAGAGGCCAAAATCTACAGGTAGGCACTTTGCAAAAAACAACTCTGTATTTTGTCAAAAAATGGGATGTGTCCACGTTGTGTTTTGGGGCATTTCCTGTGGCGGGCGCTAGGCCTACCCACACAAGTGAGGTATCATTTTTATCGGGAGACTTGGGGGAACGCTGGGTGGAAGGAAATTTGTGGCTCCTCTCAGATTCCAGAACTTTCTGTCACCGAAATGTGAGGAAAACTTGTTTTTTTAGCCACTTTTTGAGGTTTGCAAAGGATTCTGGGTAACAGAACATGGTCAGAGCCCCACGAGTCACCCCATCTTGGATTCCCCTAGGTCTCTAGTTTTAAAAAATGCACAGGTTTGGTAGGTTTCCCTATGTGCCGGCTGAGCTAGAGGCCAAAATCTACAGGTAGGCACTTTGCAAAAAACAGCTCTGTATTTTGTCAAAAAATGGGATCTGTCCACGTTGTGTTTTGGGGCATTTCCTGTGGCGGGCGCTAGGCCTACCCACACAAGTGAGGTATCATTTTTATCGGGAGACTTGGGGGAACGCTGGGTGGAAGGAAATTTGTGGCTCCTCTCAGATTCCAGAACTTTCTGTCACCGAAATGTGAGGAAAACTTGTTTTTTTAGCCACTTTTTGAGGTTTGCAAAGGATTCTGGGTAACAGAACCTGGTCAGAGCCCCACGAGTCACCCCATCTTGGATTCCCCTAGGTCTCTAGTTTTCAAAAATGCACAGGTTTGGTAGGTTTCCCTATGTGCCGGCTGAGCTAGAGGCCAAAATCTACAGGTAGGCACTTTGCAAAAAACAACTCTGTATTTTGTCAAAAAATGGGATGTGTCCACGTTGTGTTTTGGGGCATTTCCTGTGGCGGGCGCTAGGCCTACCCACACAAGTGAGGTATCATTTTTATCGGGAGACTTGGGGGAACGCTGGGTGGAAGGAAATTTGTGGCTCCTCTCAGATTCCAGAACTTTCTGTCACCGAAATGTGAGGAAAACTTGTTTTTTTAGCCACTTTTTGAGGTTTGCAAAGGATTCTGGGTAACAGAACCTGGTCAGAGCCCCACGAGTCACCCCATCTTGGATTCCCCTAAGTCTCTAGTTTTTAAAAATGCACAGGTTTGGTAGGTTTCCCTATGTGCCGGCTGAGCTAGAGGCCAAAATCTACAGGTAGGCACTTTGCAAAAAACAACTCTGTATTTTGTCAAAAAATGGTATGTGTCCACGTTGTGTTTTGGGGCATTTCCTGCGGCGGGCGCTAGGCCTACCCACACAAGTGAGGTATCATTTTTATCGGGAGACTTGGGGGAACGCTGGGTGGAAGGAAATTTGTGGCTCCTCTCAGATTCCAGAACTTTCTGTCACCGAAATGTGAGGAAAACTTGTTTTTTTAGCCACTTTTTGAGGTTTGCAAAGGATTCTGGGTAACAGAACCTGGTCAGAGCCCCACGAGTCACCCCATCTTGGATTCCCCTAAGTCTCTAGTTTTTAAAAATGCACAGGTTTGGTAGGTTTCCCTATGTGCCGGCTGAGCTAGAGGCCAAAATCGACAGGTAGGCACTTTGCAAAAAACAACTCTGTATTTTGTCAAAAAATGGTATGTGTCCACGTTGTGTTTTGGGGCATTTCCTGTGGCGGGCGCTAGGCCTACCCACACAACTGAGGTATCATTTTTATCGGGAGACTTGGGGGAACGCTGGGTGGAAGGAAATTTGTGGCTCCTCTCAGATTCCAGAACTTTCTGTCACCGAAATGTGAGGAAAACTTGTTTTTTTAGCCACTTTTTGAGGTTTGCAAAGGATTCTGGGTAACAGAACCTGGTCAGAGCCCCACGAGTCACCCCATCTTGGATTCCCCTAGGTCTCTAGTTTTAAAAAATGCACAGGTTTGGTAGGTTTCCCTATGTGCCGGCTGAGCTAGAGGCCAAAATCTACAGGTAGGCACTTTGCAAAAAACAACTCTGTATTTTGTCAAAAAATGGGATCTGTCCACGTTGTGTTTTGGGGCATTTCCTGTGGCGGGCGCTAGGCCTACCCACACAAGTGAGGTATCATTTTTATCGGGAGACTTGGGGGAACGCTGGGTGGAAGGAAATTTGTGGCTCCTCTCAGATTCCAGAACTTTCTGTCACCGAAATGTGAGGAAAACTTGTTTTTTTAGCCACTTTTTAAGGTTTGCAAAGGATTTTGGGTAACAGAACCTGGTCAGAGCCCCACGAGTCACCCCATCTTGGATTCCCCTAGGTCTCTAGTTTTAGAAAATGCACAGGTTTGGTAGGTTTCCCTATGTGCCGACTGAGCTAGAGGCCAAAATCTACAGGTAGGCACTTTGCAAAAAACAACTCTGTATTTTGTCAAAAAATGGGATGTGTCCACTTGTGTTTTGGGGCATTTCCTGTGGCGGGCGCTAGGCCTACCCACACAAGTGAGGTATCATTTTTATCGGGAGACTTGGGGGAACGCTGGGTGGAAGGAAATTTGTGGCTCCTCTCAGATTCCAGAACTTTCTGTCACCGAAATGTGAGGAAAACTTGTTTTTTTTGCCACTTTTTGAGGTTTGCAAAGGATTCTGGGTAACAGAACCTGGTCAGAGCCCCACGAGTCACCCCATCTTGGATTCCCCTAAGTCTCTAGTTTTCAAAAATGCACAGGTTTGGTAGGTTTCCCTATGTGCCGGCTGACCTAGAGGCCAAAATCTACAGGTAGGCACTTTGCAAAAAACAGCTCTGTATTTTGTCAAAAAATGGGATCTGTCCACGTTGTGTTTTGGGGCATTTCCTGTGGCGGGCGCTAGGCCTACCCACACAAGTGAGGTATCATTTTTATCGGGAGACTTGGGGGAACGCTGGGTGGAAGGAAATTTGTGGCTCCTTTCAGATTCCAGAACTTTCTGTCACCGAAATGTGAGGAAAACTTGTTTTTTTAGCCACTTTTTGAGGTTTGCAAAGGATTCTGGGTAACAGAACATGGTCAGAGCCCCACGAGTCACCCCATCTTGGATTCCCCTAGGTCTCTAGTTTTAAAAAATGCACAGGTTTGGTAGGTTTCCCTATGTGCCGGCTGAGCTAAAGGCCAAAATCTACAGGTAGGCACTTTGCAAAAAACAGCTCTGTATTTTGTCAAAAAATGGGATGTGTCCACGTTGTGTTTTGGGGCATTTCCTGTGGCGGGCGCTAGGCCTACCCACACAAGTGAGGTATCATTTTTATCGGGAGACTTGGGGTAACGCTAGGTGGAAGGAAATTTGTGGCTCCTCCCAGATTCCAGAACTTTCTGTCACCGAAATGTGAGGAAAACTTGTTTTTTTAGCCACTTTTTGAGGTTTGCAAAGGATTCTGGGTAACAGAACCTGGTCAGAGCCCCACGAGTCACCCCATCTTGGATTCCCCTAGGTCTCTAGTTTTCAAAAATGCACAGGTTTGGTAGGTTTCCCTATGTGCCGGCTGAGCTAGAGGCCAAAATCTACAGGTAGGCACTTTGCAAAAAACAGCTCTGTATTTTGTCAAAAAATGGGATCTGTCCACGTTGTGTTTTGGGGCATTTCCTGTGGCGGGCGCTAGGCCTACCCACACAAGTGAGGTATAATTTTTATCGGGAGACTTGGGGGAACGCTGGGTGGAAGGAAATTTGTGGCTCCTCTCAGATTCCAGAACTTTCTGTCACCGAAATGTGAGGAAAACTTGTTTTTTTAGCCACTTTTTGAGGTTTGCAAAGGATTCTGGGTAACAGAACCTGGTCAGAGCCCCACGAGTCACCCCATCTTGGATTCCCCTAGGTCTCTAGTTTTCAAAAATGCACAGGTTTGGTAGGTTTCCCTATGTGCCGGCTGAGCTAGAGGCCAAAATCTACAGGTAGGCACTTTGCAAAAAACAACTCTGTATTTTGTCAAAAAATGGGATGTGTCCACGTTGTGTTTTGGGGCATTTCCTGTGGCGGGCGCTAGGCCTACCCACACAAGTGAGGTATCATTTTTATCGGGAGACTTGGGGGAACGCTGGGTGGAAGGAAATTTGTGGCTCCTCTCAGATTCCAGAACTTTCTGTCACCGAAATGTGAGGAAAACTTGTTTTTTTAGCCACTTTTTGAGGTTTGCAAAGGATTCTGGGTAACAGAACCTGGTCAGAGCCCCACGAGTCACCCCATCTTGGATTCCCCTAAGTCTCTAGTTTTTAAAAATGCACAGGTTTGGTAGGTTTCCCTATGTGCCGGCTGAGCTAGAGGCCAAAATCTACAGGTAGGCACTTTGCAAAAAACAACTCTGTATTTTGTCAAAAAATGGTATGTGTCCACGTTGTGTTTTGGGGCATTTCCTGTGGCGGGCGCTAGGCCTACCCACACAAGTGAGGTATAATTTTTATCGGGAGACTTGGGGGAACGCTGGGTGGAAGGAAATTTGTGGCTCCTCTCAGATTCCAGAACTTTCTGTCACCGAAATGTGAGGAAAACTTGTTTTTTTAGCCACTTTTTGAGGTTTGCAAAGGATTCTGGGTAACAGAACCTGGTCAGAGCCCCACGAGTCACCCCATCTTGGATTCCCCTAAGTCTCTAGTTTTTAAAAATGCACAGGTTTGGTAGGTTTCCCTATGTGCCGGCTGAGCTAGAGGCCAAAATCGACAGGTAGGCACTTTGCAAAAAACAACTCTGTATTTTGTCAAAAAATGGTATGTGTCCACGTTGTGTTTTGGGGCATTTCCTGTGGCGGGCGCTAGGCCTACCCACACAACTGAGGTATCATTTTTATCGGGAGACTTGGGGGAACGCTGGGTGGAAGGAAATTTGTGGCTCCTCTCAGATTCCAGAACTTTCTGTCACCGAAATGTGAGGAAAACTTGTTTTTTTAGCCACTTTTTGAGGTTTGCAAAGGATTCTGGGTAACAGAACCTGGTCAGAGCCCCACGAGTCACCCCATCTTGGATTCCCCTAGGTCTCTAGTTTTAAAAAATGCACAGGTTTGGTAGGTTTCCCTATGTGCCGGCTGAGCTAGAGGCCAAAATCTACAGGTAGGCACTTTGCAAAAAACAACTCTGTATTTTGTCAAAAAATGGGATCTGTCCACGTTGTGTTTTGGGGCATTTCCTGTGGCGGGCGCTAGGCCTACCCACACAAGTGAGGTATCATTTTTATCGGGAGACTTGGGGGAACGCTGGGTGGAAGGAAATTTGTGGCTCCTCTCAGATTCCAGAACTTTCTGTCACCGAAATGTGAGGAAAACTTGTTTTTTTAGCCACTTTTTAAGGTTTGCAAAGGATTTGGGGTAACAGAACCTGGTCAGAGCCCCACGAGTCACCCCATCTTGGATTCCCCTAGGTCTCTAGTTTTAGAAAATGCACAGGTTTGGTAGGTTTCCCTATGTGCCGACTGAGCTAGAGGCCAAAATCTACAGGTAGGCACTTTGCAAAAAACAACTCTGTATTTTGTCAAAAAATGGGATGTGTCCACTTGTGTTTTGGGGCATTTCCTGTGGCGGGCGCTAGGCCTACCCACACAAGTGAGGTATCATTTTTATCGGGAGACTTGGGGGAACGCTGGGTGGAAGGAAATTTGTGGCTCCTCTCAGATTCCAGAACTTTCTGTCACCGAAATGTGAGGAAAACTTGTTTTTTTTGCCACTTTTTGAGGTTTGCAAAGGATTCTGGGTAACAGAACCTGGTCAGAGCCCCACGAGTCACCCCATCTTGGATTCCCCTAAGTCTCTAGTTTTCAAAAATGCACAGGTTTGGTAGGTTTCCCTATGTGCCGGCTGACCTAGAGGCCAAAATCTACAGGTAGGCACTTTGCAAAAAACAGCTCTGTATTTTGTCAAAAAATGGGATCTGTCCACGTTGTGTTTTGGGGCATTTCCTGTGGCGGGCGCTAGGCCTACCCACACAAGTGAGGTATCATTTTTATCGGGAGACTTGGGGGAACGCTGGGTGGAAGGAAATTTGTGGCTCCTTTCAGATTCCAGAACTTTCTGTCACCGAAATGTGAGGAAAACTTGTTTTTTTAGCCACTTTTTGAGGTTTGCAAAGGATTCTGGGTAACAGAACATGGTCAGAGCCCCACGAGTCACCCCATCTTGGATTCCCCTAGGTCTCTAGTTTTAAAAAATGCACAGGTTTGGTAGGTTTCCCTATGTGCCGGCTGAGCTAAAGGCCAAAATCTACAGGTAGGCACTTTGCAAAAAACAGCTCTGTATTTTGTCAAAAAATGGGATGTGTCCACGTTGTGTTTTGGGGCATTTCCTGTGGCGGGCGCTAGGCCTACCCACACAAGTGAGGTATCATTTTTATCGGGAGACTTGGGGTAACGCTAGGTGGAAGGAAATTTGTGGCTCCTCCCAGATTCCAGAACTTTCTGTCACCGAAATGTGAGGAAAACTTGTTTTTTTAGCCACTTTTTGAGGTTTGCAAAGGATTCTGGGTAACAGAACCTGGTCAGAGCCCCACGAGTCACCCCATCTTGGATTCCCCTAAGTCTCTAGTTTTCAAAAAGGCACAGGTTTGGTAGGTTTCCCTATGTGCCGGCTGACCTAGAGGCCAAAATCTACAGGTAGGCACTTTGCAAAAAACAGCTCTGTATTTTGTCAAAAAATGGGATCTGTCCACGTTGTGTTTTGGGGCATTTCCTGTGGCGGGCGCTAGGCCTACCCACACAAGTGAGGTATCATTTTTATCGGGAGACTTGGGGGAACGCTGGGTGGAAGGAAATTTGTGGCTCCTTTCAGATTCCAGAACTTTCTGTCACCGAAATGTGAGGAAAACTTGTTTTTTTAGCCACTTTTTGAGGTTTGCAAAGGATTCTGGGTAACAGAACATGGTCAGAGCCCCACGAGTCACCCCATCTTGGATTCCCCTAGGTCTCTAGTTTTAAAAAATGCACAGGTTTGGTAGGTTTCCCTATGTGCCGGCTGAGCTAGAGGCCAAAATCTACAGGTAGGCACTTTGCAAAAAACAGCTCTGTATTTTGTCAAAAAATGGGATCTGTCCACGTTGTGTTTTGGGGCATTTCCTGTGGCGGGCGCTAGGCCTACCCACACAAGTGAGGTATCATTTTTATCGGGAGACTTGGGGGAACGCTGGGTGGAAGGAAATTTGTGGCTCCTCTCAGATTCCAGAACTTTCTGTCACCGAAATGTGAGGAAAACTTGTTTTTTTAGCCACTTTTTGAGGTTTGCAAAGGATTCTGGGTAACAGAACCTGGTCAGAGCCCCACGAGTCACCCCATCTTGGATTCCCCTAAGTCTCTAGTTTTCAAAAATGCCCAGGTTTGGTAGGTTTCCCTATGTGCCGGCTGAGCTAGAGGCCAAAATCTACAGGTAGGCACTTTGCAAAAAACAGCTCTGTATTTTGTCAAAAAATGGGATGTGTCCACGTTGTGTTTTGGGGCATTTCCTGTGGCGGGCGCTAGGCCTACCCACACAAGTGAGGTATCATTTTTATCGGGAGACTTGGGGGAACGCTGGGTGGAAGGAAATTTGTGGCTCCTTTCAGATTCCAGAACTTTCTGTCACCGAAATGTGAGGAAAACTTGTTTTTTTAGCCACTTTTTGAGGTTTGCAAAGGATTCTGGGTAACAGAACATGGTCAGAGCCCCACGAGTCACCCCATCTTGGATTCCCCTAGGTCTCTAGTTTTAAAAAATGCACAGGTTTGGTAGGTTTCCCTATGTGCCGGCTGAGCTAGAGGCCAAAATCTACAGGTAGGCACTTTGCAAAAAACAGCTCTGTATTTTGTCAAAAAATGGGATCTGTCCACGTTGTGTTTTGGGGCATTTCCTGTGGCGGGCGCTAGGCCTACCCACACAAGTGAGGTATCATTTTTATCGGGAGACTTGGGGGAACGCTGGGTGGAAGGAAATTTGTGGCTCCTCTCAGATTCCAGAACTTTCTGTCACCGAAATGTGAGGAAAACTTGTTTTTTTAGCCACTTTTTGAGGTTTGCAAAGGATTCTGGGTAACAGAACCTGGTCAGAGCCCCACGAGTCACCCCATCTTGGATTCCCCTAAGTCTCTAGTTTTCAAAAATGCCCAGGTTTGGTAGGTTTCCCTATGTGCCGGCTGAGCTAGAGGCCAAAATCTACAGGTAGGCACTTTGCAAAAAACAACTCTGTATTTTGTCAAAAAATGGGATGTGTCCACGTTGTGTTTTGGGGCATTTCCTGTGGCGGGCGCTAGGCCTACCCACACAAGTGAGGTATCATTTTTATCGGGAGACTTGGGGGAACGCAGGGTGGAAGGAAATTTGTGGCTCCTCTCAGATTCCAGAACTTTCTGTCACCGAAATGTGAGGAAAACTTGTTTTTTTAGCCACTTTTTGAGGTTTGCAAAGGATTCTGGGTAACAGAACCTGGTCAGAGCCCCACGAGTCACCCCATCTTGGATTCCCCTAGGTCTCTAGTTTTAAAAAATGCACAGGTTTGGTAGGTTTCCCTATGTGCCGGCTGAGCTAGAGGCCAAAATCTACAGGTAGGCACTTTGCAAAAAACAGCTCTGTATTTTGTCAAAAAATGGGATGTGTCCACTTGTGTTTTGGGGCATTTCCTGTGGCGGGCGCTAGGCCTACCCACACAAGTGAGGTATCATTTTTATCGGGAGACTTGGGGGACGCTGGATGGAAGGAAATTTGTGGCTCCTCTCAGATTCCAGAACTTTCTGTCACCGAAATGTGAGGAAAACTTGTTTTTTTAACCACTTTTTGAGGTTTGCATAGGATTCTGGGTAACAGAACCTGGTCAGAGCCCCACGAGTCACCCCATCTTGGATTCCCCTAGGTCTCTAGTTTTAAAAAATGCACAGGTTTGGTAGGTTTCCCTATGTGCCGGCTGAGCTAGAGGCCAAAATCTACAGGTAGGCACTTTGCAAAAAACAGCTCTGTATTTTGTCAAAAAATGGGATGTGTCCACTTGTGTTTTGGGGCATTTCCTGTGGCGGGCGCTAGGCCTACCCACACAAATGAGGTATCATTTTTATCGGGAGACTTGGGGGACGCTGGGTGGAAGGAAATTTGTGGCTCCTCTCAGATTCCAGAACTTTCTTTCACCGAAATGTGAGGAAAACTTGTTTTTTTAGCCACTTTTTGAGGTTTGCATAGGATTCTGGGAACAGAACCTGGTCAGAGCCCCACGAGTCACCCCATCTTGGATTCCCCTAGGTCTCTAGTTTTCAAAAATGCACAGGTTTGGTAGGTTTCCCTATGTGCCGGCTGAGCTAGAGGCCAAAATCTACAGATAGGCACTTTGCAAAAAACAGCTCTGTATTTTGTCAAAAAATGGGATGTGTCCACGTTTTGTTTTGGGGCATTTCCTGTGGCTGGCGCTAGGCCTACCCACACAAGTGAGGTATCATTTTTATCGGGAGACTTGGGGGAACGCTGGGTGGAAGGAAATTTGTGGCTCCTCTCAGATTCCAGAACTTTCTATCACCGAAATGTGAGGAAAACTTGTTTTTTTAGCCACTTTTTGAGGTTTGCAAAGGATTCTGGGTAACAGAACCTGGTCAGAGCCCCACGAGTCACCCCATCTTGGATTCCCCTAGGTCTCTAGTTTTCAAAAATGCACAGGTTTAGTAGGTTTTCCTATGTGCCGGCTGAGCTAGAGGCCAAAATCTACAGGTAGGCACTTTGCAAAAAACAACTCTGTATTTTGTCAAAAAATGGGATGTGTCCACGTTGTGTTTTGGGGCATTTCCTGTGGCGGGCGCTAGGCCTACCCACACAAGTGAGGTATCATTTTTATCGGGAGACTTGGGGGAACGCTGGGTGGAAGGAAATTTGTGGCTCCTCTCAGATTCCAGAACTTTCTGTCACCGAAATGTGAGGAAAACTTGTTTTTTTAGCCACTTTTTGAGGTTTGCAAAGGATTCTGGGTAACAGAACCTGGTCAGAGCCCCACGAGTCACCCCATCTTGGATTCCCCTAAGTCTCTAGGTTTGAAAAATGCACAGGTTTGGTAGGTTTCCCTATGTGCCGGCTGAGCTAGAGGCCAAAATCTACAGGTAGGCACTTTGCAAAAAACAACTCTGTATTTTGTCAAAAAATGGGATGTGTCCACGTTGTGTTTTGGGGCATTTCCTGTGGCGGGCGCTAGGCCTACCCACACATACAAGTGAGGTATCATTTTTATCGGGAGACTTGGGGGAACGCTGGGTGGAAGGAAATTTGTGGCTCCTCTCAGATTCCAGAACTTTCTATCACCGAAATGTGAGGAAAACTTGTTTTTTTAGCCACTTTTTGAGGTTTGCAAAGGATTCTGGGTAACAGAACCTGGTCAGAGCCCCACGAGTCACCCCATCTTGGATTCCCCTAGGTCTCTAGTTTTAAAAAATGCACAGGTTTGGTAGGTTTCCCTATGTGCCGGCTGAGCTAGAGGCCAAAATCTACAGGTAGGCACTTTGCAAAAAACAGCTCTGTATTTTGTCAAAAAATGGGATGTGTCCACTTGTGTTTTGGGGCATTTCCTGTGGCGGGCGCTAGGCCTACCCACACAAATGAGGTATCATTTTTATCGGGAGACTTGGGGGACGCTGGGTGGAAGGAAATTTGTGGCTCCTCTCAGATTCCAGAACTTTCTGTCACCGAAATGTGAGGAAAACTTGTTTTTTTAGCCACTTTTTGAGGTTTGCATAGGATTCTGGGAACAGAACCTGGTCAGAGCCCCACGAGTCACCCCATCTTGGATTCCCCTAGGTCTCTAGTTTTTAAAAATGCACAGGTTTGGTAGGTTTCCCTATGTGCCGGCTGAGCTAGAGGCCAAAATCTACAGGTAGGCACTTTGCAAAAAACAACTCTGTATTTTGTCAAAAAATAGGATCTGTCCACGTTGTGTTTTGGAGCATTTCCTGTGGCGGGCGCTAGGCCTACCCACACAAGTGAGGTATCATTTTTATCGGGAGACTTGGGGGAACGCTGGGTGGAAGGAAATTTGTGGCTCCTCTCAGATTCCAGAACTTTCTGTCACCGAAATGTGAGGAAAAATTGTTTTTTTAGCCACTTTTTGAGGTTTGCAAAGGATTCTGGGTAACAGAACCTGGTCAGAGCCCCACGAGTCACCCCATCTTGGATTCCCCTAGGTCTCTAGTTTTAAAAAATGCACAGGTTTGGTAGGTTTCCCTATGTGCCGGCTGAGCTAGAGGCCAAAATCTACAGGTAGGCACTTTGCAAAAAACAACTCTGTATTTTGTCAAAAAATGGGATGTGTCCACGTTGTGTTTTGGGGCATTTCCTGTGGCGGGCGCTAGGCCTACCCACACAAGTGAGGTATCATTTTTATCGGGAGACTTGGGGGAACGCTGGGTGGAAGGAAATTTGTGGCTCCTCTCAGATTCCAGAACTTTCTGTCACCGAAATGTGAGGAAAACTTGTTTTTTTAGCCACTTTTTGAGGTTTGCAAAGGATTCTGGGTAACAGAACCTGGTCAGAGCCCCACGAGTCACCCCATCTTGGATTCCCCTAAGTCTCTAGTTTTTAAAAATGCACAGGTTTGGTAGGTTTCCCTATGTGCCGGCTGAGCTAGAGGCCAAAATCTACAGGTAGGCACTTTGCAAAAAACAACTCTGTATTTTGTCAAAAAATGGTATGTGTCCACGTTGTGTTTTGGGGCATTTCCTGTGGCGGGCGCTAGGCCTACCCACACAACTGAGGTATCATTTTTATCGGGAGACTTGGGGGAACGCTGGGTGGAAGGAAATTTGTGGCTCCTCTCAGATTCCAGAACTTTCTGTCACCGAAATGTGAGGAAAACTTGTTTTTTTAGCCACTTTTTGAGGTTTGCAAAGGATTCTGGGTAACAGAACCTGGTCAGAGCCCCACGAGTCACCCCATCTTGGATTCCCCTAGGTCTCTAGTTTTAAAAAATGCACAGGTTTGGTAGGTTTCCCTATGTGCCGGCTGAGCTAGAGGCCAAAATCTACAGGTAGGCACTTTGCAAAAAACAACTCTGTATTTTGTCAAAAAATGGGATCTGTCCACGTTGTGTTTTGGGGCATTTCCTGTGGCGGGCGCTAGGCCTACCCACACAAGTGAGGTATCATTTTTATCGGGAGACTTGGGGGAACGCTGGGTGGAAGGAAATTTGTGGCTCCTCTCAGATTCCAGAACTTTCTGTCACCGAAATGTGAGGAAAACTTGTTTTTTTAGCCACTTTTTAAGGTTTGCAAAGGATTTTGGGTAACAGAACCTGGTCAGAGCCCCACGAGTCACCCCATCTTGGATTCCCCTAGGTCTCTAGTTTTAGAAAATGCACAGGTTTTGTAGGTTTCCCTATGTGCCGGCTGAGCTAGAGGCCAAAATCTACAGGTAGGCACTTTGCAAAAAACAACTCTGTATTTTGTCAAAAAATGGGATCTGTCCACGTTGTGTTTTGGGGCATTTCCTGTGGCGGGCGCTAGGCCTACCCACACAAGTGAGGTATCATTTTTATCGGGAGACTTGGGGGAACGCTGGGTGGAAGGAAATTTGTGGCTCCTCTCAGATTCCAGAACTTTCTGTCACCGAAATGTGAGGAAAACTTGTTTTTTTAGCCACTTTTTAAGGTTTGCAAAGGATTTTGGGTAACAGAACCTGGTCAGAGCCCCACGAGTCACCCCATCTTGGATTCCCCTAGGTCTCTAGTTTTAGAAAATGCACAGGTTTTGTAGGTTTCCCTATGTGCCGACTGAGCTAGAGGCCAAAATCTACAGGTAGGCACTTTGCAAAAAACAACTCTGTATTTTGTCAAAAAATGGGATGTGTCCACGTTGTGTTTTGGGGCATTTCCTGTGGCGGGCGCTAGGCCTACCCACACAAGTGAGGTATCATTTTTATCGGGAGACTTGGGGGAACGCTGGGTGGAAGGAAATTTGTGGCTCCTCTCAGATTCCAGAACTTTCTGTCACCGAAATGTGAGGAAAACTTGTTTTTTTAGCCACTTTTTGAGGTTTGCAAAGGATTCTGGGTAACAGAACATGGTCAGAGCCCCACGAGTCACCCCATCTTGGATTCCCCTAGGTCTCTAGTTTTAAAAAATACACAGGTTTGGTAGGTTTCCCTATGTGCCGGCTGAGCTAGAGGCAAAAATCTACAGGTAGGCACTTTGCAAAAAACAGCTCTGTATTTTGTCAAAAAATGGGATCTGTCCACGTTGTGTTTTGGGGCATTTCCTGTGGCGGGCGCTAGGCCTACCCACACAAGTGAGGTATCATTTTTATCGGGAGACTTGGGGGAACGCTGGGTGGAAGGAAATTTGTGGCTCCTCTCAGATCCCAGAACTTTCTGTCACCGAAATGTGAGGAAAACTTGTTTTTTTAGCCACTTTTTGAGGTTTGCAAAGGATTCTGGGTAACAGAACATGGTCAGAGCCCCACGAGTCACCCCATCTTGGATTCCCCTAGGTCTCTAGTTTTAAAAAATGCACAGGTTTGGTAGGTTTCCCTATGTGCCGGCTGAGCTAAAGACCAAAATCTACAGGTAGGCACTTTGCAAAAAACAGCTCTGTATTTTGTCAAAAAATGGGATGTGTCCACGTTGTGTTTTGGGGCATTTCCTGTGGCGGGCGCTAGGCCTACCCACACAAGTGAGGTATCATTTTTATCGGGAGACTTGGGGGAACGCTGGGTGGAAGGAAATTTGTGGCTCCTCCCAGATTCCAGAACTTTCTGTCACCGAAATGTGAGGAAAACTTGTTTTTTTAGCCACTTTTTGAGGTTTGCAAAGGATTCTGGGTAACAGAACCTGGTCAGAGCCCCACGAGTCACCCCATCTTGGATTCCTCTAAGTCTCTAGTTTTCAAAAATGCACAGGTTTGGTAGGTTTCCCTATGTGCCGGCTGACCTAGAGGCCAAAATCTACAGGTAGGCACTTTGCAAAAAACAGCTCTGTATTTTGTCAAAAAATGGGATCTGTCCACGTTGTGTTTTGGGGCATTTCCTGTGGCGGGCGCTAGGCCTACCCACACAAGTGAGGTATCATTTTTATCGGGAGACTTGGGGGAACGCTGGGTGGAAGGAAATTTGTGGCTCCTTTCAGATTCCAGAACTTTCTGTCACCGAAATGTGAGGAAAACTTGTTTTTTTAGCCACTTTTTGAGGTTTGCAAAGGATTCTGGGTAACAGAACATGGTCAGAGCCCCACGAGTCACCCCATCTTGGATTCCCCTAGGTCTCTAGTTTAAAAAAATGCACAGGTTTGGTAGGTTTCCCTATGTGCCGGCTGAGCTAGAGGCCAAAATCTACAGGTAGGCACTTTGCAAAAAACAGCTCTGTATTTTGTCAAAAAATGGGATCTGTCCACATTGTGTTTTGGGGCATTTCCTGTGGCGGGCGCTAGGCCTACCCACACAAGTGAGGTATCATTTTTATCGGGAGACTTGGGGGAACGCTGGGTGGAAGGAAATTTGTGGCTCCTCTCAGATTCCAGAACTTTCTGTCACCGAAATGTGAGGAAAACTTGTTTTTTTAGCCACTTTTTGAGGTTTGCAAAGGATTCTGGGTAACAGAACATGGTCAGAGCCCCACGAGTCACCCCATCTTGGATTCCCCTAGGTCTCTAGTTTAAAAAAATGCACAGGTTTGGTAGGTTTCCCTATGTGCCGGCTGAGCTAGAGGCCAAAATCTACAGGTAGGCACTTTGCAAAAAACAGCTCTGTATTTTGTCAAAAAATGGGATCTGTCCACGTTGTGTTTTGGGGCATTTCCTGTGGCGGGCGCTAGGCCTACCCACACAAGTGAGGTATCATTTTTATCGGGAGACTTGGGGGAACGCTGGGTGGAAGGAAATTTGTGGCTCCTCTCAGATTCCAGAACTTTCTGTCACCGAAATGTGAGGAAAACTTGTTTTTTTAGCCACTTTTTGAGGTTTGCAAAGGATTCTGGGTAACAGAACCTGGTCAGAGCCCCACGAGTCACCCCATATTGGATTCCCCTAGGTCTCTAGTTTTAAAAAATGCACAGGTTTGGTAGGTTTCCCTATGTGCCGGCTGAGCTAGAGGCCAAAATCTACAGGTAGGCACTTTGCAAAAAACAACTCTGTATTTTGTCAAAAAATGGGATGTGTCCACGTTGTGTTTTGGGGCATTTCCTGTGGCGGGCGCTAGGCCTACCCACACAAGTGAGGTATCATTTTTATCGGGAGACTTGGGGGAACGCTGGGTGGAAGGAAATTTGTGGCTCCTCTCAGATTCCAGAACTTTCTGTCACCAAAATGTGAGGAAAACTTGTTTTTTTAGCCACTTTTTGAGGTTTGCAAAGGATTCTGGGTAACAGAACATGGTCAGAGCCCCACGAGTCACCCCATCTTGGATTCCCCTAGGTCTCTAGTTTTAAAAAATGCACAGGTTTGGTAGGTTTCCCTATGTGCCGGCTGAGCTAGAGGCCAAAATCTACAGGTAGGCACTTTGCAAAAAACAGCTCTGTATTTTGTCAAAAAATGGGATCTGTCCACGTTGTGTTTTGGGGCATTTCCTGTGGCGGGCGCTAGGCCTACCCACACAAGTGAGGTATCATTTTTATCGGGAGACTTGGGGGAACGCTGGGTGGAAGGAAATTTGTGGCTCCTCTCAGATTCCAGAACTTTCTGTCACCGAAATGTGAGGAAAACTTGTTTTTTTAGCCACTTTTTGAGGTTTGCAAAGGATTCTGGGTAACAGAACCTGGTCAGAGCCCCACGAGTCACCCCATCTTGGATTCCCCTAGGTCTCTAGTTTTCAAAAATGCACAGGTTTGGTAGGTTTCCCTATGTGCCGGCTGAGCTAGAGGCCAAAATCTACAGGTAGGCACTTTGCAAAAAACAACTCTGTATTTTGTCAAAAAATGGGATGTGTCCACGTTGTGTTTTGGGGCATTTCCTGTGGCGGGCGCTAGGCCTACCCACACAAGTGAGGTATCATTTTTATCGGGAGACTTGGGGGAACGCTGGGTGGAAGGAAATTTGTGGCTCCTCTCAGATTCCAGAACTTTCTGTCACCGAAATGTGAGGAAAACTTGTTTTTTTAGCCACTTTTTGAGGTTTGCAAAGGATTCTGGGTAACAGAACCTGGTCAGAGCCCCACGAGTCACCCCATCTTGGATTCCCCTAAGTCTCTAGTTTTTAAAAATGCACAGGTTTGGTAGGTTTCCCTATGTGCCGGCTGAGCTAGAGGCCAAAATCTACAGGTAGGCACTTTGCAAAAAACAACTCTGTATTTTGTCAAAAAATGGTATGTGTCCACGTTGTGTTTTGGGGCATTTCCTGTGGCGGGCGCTAGGCCTACCCACACAACTGAGGTATCATTTTTATCGGGAGACTTGGGGGAACGCTGGGTGGAAGGAAATTTGTGGCTCCTCTCAGATTCCAGAACTTTCTGTCACCGAAATGTGAGGAAAACTTGTTTTTTTAGCCACTTTTTGAGGTTTGCAAAGGATTCTGGGTAACAGAACCTGGTCAGAGCCCCACGAGTCACCCCATCTTGGATTCCCCTAGGTCTCTAGTTTTAAAAAATGCACAGGTTTGGTAGGTTTCCCTATGTGCCGGCTGAGCTAGAGGCCAAAATCTACAGGTAGGCACTTTGCAAAAAACAACTCTGTATTTTGTCAAAAAATTGGATCTGTCCACGTTGTGTTTTGGGGCATTTCCTGTGGCGGGCGCTAGGCCTACCCACACAAGTGAGGTATCATTTTTATCGGGAGACTTGGGGGAACGCTGGGTGGAAGGAAATTTGTGGCTCCTCTCAGATTCCAGAACTTTCTGTCACCGAAATGTGAGGAAAACTTGTTTTTTTAGCCACTTTTTAAGGTTTGCAAAGGATTTTGGGTAACAGAACCTGGTCAGAGCCCCACGAGTCACCCCATCTTGGATTCCCCTAGGTCTCTAGTTTTAGAAAATGCACAGGTTTGGTAGGTTTCCCTATGTGCCGACTGAGCTAGAGGCCAAAATCTACAGGTAGGCACTTTGCAAAAAACAACTCTGTATTTTGTCAAAAAATGGGATGTGTCCACTTGTGTTTTGGGGCATTTCCTGTGGCGGGCGCTAGGCCTACCCACACAAGTGAGGTATCATTTTTATCGGGAGACTTGGGGGAACGCTGGGTGGAAGGAAATTTGTGGCTCCTCTCAGATTCCAGAACTTTCTGTCACCGAAATGTGAGGAAAACTTGTTTTTTTTGCCACTTTTTGAGGTTTGCAAAGGATTCTGGGTAACAGAACCTGGTCAGAGCCCCACGAGTCACCCCATCTTGGATTCCCCTAAGTCTCTAGTTTTCAAAAATGCACAGGTTTGGTAGGTTTCCCTATGTGCCGGCTGACCTAGAGGCCAAAATCTACAGGTAGGCACTTTGCAAAAAACAACTCTGTATTTTGTCAAAAAATGGGATGTGTCCACGTTGTGTTTTGGGGCATATCCTGTGGCGGGCGCTAGGCCTACCCACACAAGTGAGGTATCATTTTTATCGGGAGACTTGGGGGAACGCTGGGTGGAAGGAAATTTGTGGCTCCTCTCAGATTCCAGAACTTTCTGTCACCGAAATGTGAGGAAAACTTGTTTTTTTAGCCACTTTTAGAGGTTTGCAAAGGATTCTGGGTAACAGAACCTGGTCAGAGCCCCACGAGTCACCCCATCTTGGATTCCCCTAAGTCTCTAGTTTTCAAAAATGCACAGGTTTGGTAGGTTTCCCTATGTGCCGGCTGAGCTAGAGGCCAAAATCTACAGGTAGGCACTTTGCAAAAAACAGCTCTGTATTTTGTCAAAAAATGGGATGTGTCCACTTGTGTTTTGGGGCATTTCCTGTGGCGGGCGCTAGGCCTACCCACACAAATGAGGTATCATTTTTATCGGGAGACTTGGGGGACGCTGGGTGGAAGGAAATTTGTGGCTCCTCTCAGATTCCAGAACTTTCTGTCACCGAAATGTGAGGAAAACTTGTTTTTTTAGCCACTTTTTGAGGTTTGCATAGGATTCTGGGTAACAGAACCTGGTCAGAGCCCCACGAGTCACCGCATCTTTGATTCCCCTAGGTCTCTAGTTTTCAAAAATGCACAGGTTTGGTAGGTTTCCCTATGTGCCGGCTGAGCTAGAGGCCAAAATCTACAGATAGGCACTTTGCAAAAAACAGCTCTGTATTTTGTCAAAAAATGGGATGTGTTCACGTTTTGTTTTGGGGCATTTCCTGTGGCTGGCGCTAGGCCTACCCACACAAGTGAGGTATCATTTTTATCGGGAGACTTGGGGGAACGCTGGGTGGAAGGAAATTTGTGGCTCCTCTCAGATTCCAGAACTTTCTATCACCGAAATGTGAGGAAAACTTGTTTTTTTAGCCACTTTTTGAGGTTTGCAAAGGATTCTGGGTAACAGAACCTGGTCAGAGCTCCACGAGTCACCCCATCTTGGATTCCCCTAGGTCTCTAGTTTTCAAAAATGCACAGGTTTAGTAGGTTTCCCTATGTGCCGGCTGAGCTAGAGGCCAAAATCTACAGGTAGGCACTTTGCAAAAAACAACTCTGTATTTTGTCAAAAAATGGGATGTGTCCACGTTGTGTTTTGGGGCATTTCCTGTGGCGGGCGCTAGGCCTACCCACACAAGTGAGGTATCATTTTTATCGGGAGACTTGGGGGAACGCTGGGTGGAAGGAAATTTGTGGCTCCTCTCAGATTCCAGAACTTTCTGTCACCGAAATGTGAGGAAAACTTGTTTTTTTAGCCACTTTTTGAGGTTTGCAAAGGATTCTGGGTAACAGAACCTGGTCAGAGCCCCACGAGTCACCCCATCTTGGATTCCCCTAGGTCTCTAGTTTTCAAAAATGCACAGGTTTGGTAGGTTTCCCTATGTGCCGGCTGAGCTAGAGGCCAAAATCTACAGGTAGGCACTTTGCAAAAAACAGCTCTGTATTTTGTCAAAAAATGGGATGTGTCCACGTTGTGTTTTGGGGCATTTCCTGTGGCGGGCGCTAGGCCTACCCACACAACTGAGGTATCATTTTTATCGGGAGACTTGGGGGAACGCTGGGTGGAAGGAAATTTGTGGCTCCTCTCAGATTCCAGAACTTTCTGTCACCGAAATGTGAGGAAAACTTGTTTATTTAGCCACTTTTTGAGGTTTGCAAAGGATTCTGGGTAACAGAACCTGGTCAGAGCCCCACGAGTCACCCCATCTTGGATTCCCCTAGGTCTCTAGTTTTAAAAAATGCACAGGTTTGGTAGGTTTCCCTATGTGCCGGCTGAGCTAGAGGCCAAAATCTACAGGTAGGCACTTTGCAAAAAACAACTCTGTATTTTGTCAAAAAATGGGATCTGTCCACGTTGTGTTTTGGGGCATTTCCTGTGGCGGGCGCTAGGCCTACCCACACAAGTGAGGTATCATTTTTATCGGGAGACTTGGGGGAACGCTGGGTGGAAGGAAATTTGTGGCTCCTCTCAGATTCCAGAACTTTCTGTCACCGAAATGTGAGGAAAACTTGTTTTTTTAGCCACTTTTTAAGGTTTGCAAAGGATTTTGGGTAACAGAACCTGGTCAGAGCCCCACGAGTCACCCCATCTTGGATTCCCCTAGGTCTCTAGTTTTAGAAAATGCACAGGTTTGGTAGGTTTCCCTATGTGCCGACTGAGCTAGAGGCCAAAATCTACAGGTAGGCACTTTGCAAAAAACAACTCTGTATTTTGTCAAAAAATGGGATGTGTCCACTTGTGTTTTGGGGCATTTCCTGTGGCGGGCGCTAGGCCTACCCACACAAGTGAGGTATCATTTTTATCGGGAGACTTGGGGGAACGCTGGGTGGAAGGAAATTTGTGGCTCCTCTCAGATTCCAGAACTTTCTGTCACCGAAATGTGAGGAAAACTTGTTTTTTTTGCCACTTTTTGAGGTTTGCAAAGGATTCTGGGTAACAGAACCTGGTCAGAGCCCCACGAGTCACCCCATCTTGGATTCCCCTAAGTCTCTAGTTTTCAAAAATGCACAGGTTTGGTAGGTTTCCCTATGTGCCGGCTGACCTAGAGGCCAAAATCTACAGGTAGGCACTTTGCAAAAAACAACTCTGTATTTTGTCAAAAAATGGGATGTGTCCACGTTGTGTTTTGGGGCATATCCTGTGGCGGGCGCTAGGCCTACCCACACAAGTGAGGTATCATTTTTATCGGGAGACTTGGGGGAACGCTGGGTGGAAGGAAATTTGTGGCTCCTCTCAGATTCCAGAACTTTCTGTCACCGAAATGTGAGGAAAACTTGTTTTTTTAGCCACTTTTAGAGGTTTGCAAAGGATTCTGGGTAACAGAACCTGGTCAGAGCCCCACGAGTCACCCCATCTTGGATTCCCCTAAGTCTCTAGTTTTCAAAAATGCACAGGTTTGGTAGGTTTCCCTATGTGCCGGCTGAGCTAGAGGCCAAAATCTACAGGTAGGCACTTTGCAAAAAACAGCTCTGTATTTTGTCAAAAAATGGGATGTGTCCACTTGTGTTTTGGGGCATTTCCTGTGGCGGGCGCTAGGCCTACCCACACAAATGAGGTATCATTTTTATCGGGAGACTTGGGGGACGCTGGGTGGAAGGAAATTTGTGGCTCCTCTCAGATTCCAGAACTTTCTGTCACCGAAATGTGAGGAAAACTTGTTTTTTTAGCCACTTTTTGAGGTTTGCATAGGATTCTGGGTAACAGAACCTGGTCAGAGCCCCACGAGTCACCGCATCTTGGATTCCCCTAGGTCTCTAGTTTTCAAAAATGCACAGGTTTGGTAGGTTTCCCTATGTGCCGGCTGAGCTAGAGGCCAAAATCTACAGATAGGCACTTTGCAAAAAACAGCTCTGTATTTTGTCAAAAAATGGGATGTGTTCACGTTTTGTTTTGGGGCATTTCCTGTGGCTGGCGCTAGGCCTACCCACACAAGTGAGGTATCATTTTTATCGGGAGACTTGGGGGAACGCTGGGTGGAAGGAAATTTGTGGCTCCTCTCAGATTCCAGAACTTTCTATCACCGAAATGTGAGGAAAACTTGTTTTTTTAGCCACTTTTTGAGGTTTGCAAAGGATTAGAGCTCCACGAGTCACCCCATCTTGGATTCCCCTAGGTCTCTAGTTTTCAAAAATGCACAGGTTTAGTAGGTTTCCCTATGTGCCGGCTGAGCTAGAGGCCAAAATCTACAGGTAGGCACTTTGCAAAAAACAACTCTGTATTTTGTCAAAAAATGGGATGTGTCCACGTTGTGTTTTGGGGCATTTCCTGTGGCGGGCGCTAGGCCTACCCACACAAGTGAGGTATCATTTTTATCGGGAGACTTGGGGGAACGCTGGGTGGAAGGAAATTTGTGGCTCCTCTCAGATTCCAGAACTTTCTGTCACCGAAATGTGAGGAAAACTTGTTTTTTTAGCCACTTTTTGAGGTTTGCAAAGGATTCTGGGTAACAGAACCTGGTCAGAGCCCCACGAGTCACCCCATCTTGGATTCCCCTAAGTCTCTAGTTTTCAAAAATGCACAGGTTTGGTAGGTTTCCCTATGTGCCGGCTGAGCTAGAGGCCAAAATCTACAGGTAGGCACTTTGCAAAAAACAACTCTGTATTTTGTCAAAAAATGGGATGTGTCCACTTGTGTTTTGGGGCATTTCCTGTGGCGGGCGCTAGGCCTACCCACACAAGTGAGGTATCATTTTTATCGGGAGACTTGGGGGAACGCTGGGTGGAAGGAAATTTGTGGCTCCTCTCAGATTCCAGAACTTTCTGTCACCGAAATGTGAGGAAAACTTGTTTTTTTAGCCACTTTTTGAGGTTTGCAAAGGATTCTGGGTAACAGAACCTGGTCAGAGCCCCACGAGTTACCCCATCTTGGATTCCCCTAGGTCTCTAGTTTTCAAAAATGCACAGGTTTGGTAGGTTTCCCTATGTGCCGGCTGAGCTAGAGGCCAAAATCTACAGGTAGGCACTTTGCAAAAAACAGCTCTGTATTTTGTCAAAAAATGGGATGTGTCCACGTTGTGTTTTGGGGCATTTCCTGTGGCGGGCGCTAGGCCTACCCACACAAGTGAGGTATCATTTTTATCGGGAGACTTGGGGGAACGCTGGGTGGAAGGAAATTTGTGGCTCCTCTCAGATTCCAGAACTTTCTGTAACCGAAATGTGAGGAAAACTTGTTTTTTTAGCCACTTTTTGAGGTTTGCAAAGGATTCTGGGTAACAGAACCTGGTCAGAGCCCCGCGAGTCACCCCATCTTGGATTCCCCTAAGTCTCTAGTTTTCAAAAATGCACAGGTTTGGTAGGTTTCCCTATGTGCCGGCTGAGCTAGAGGCCAAAATCTACAGGTAGGCACTTTGCAAAAAACAGCTCTGTATTTTGTCAAAAAATAGGATCTGTCCACGTTGTGTTTTGGGGCATTTCCTGTGGCGGGCGCTACGCCTACCCACACAAGTGAGGTATCATTTTTATCGGGAGACTTGGGGGAACGCTGGGTGGAAGGAAATTTGTGGCTCCTCTCAGATTCCAGAACTTTCTGTCACCGAAATGTGAGGAAAACTTGTTTTTTTAGCCACTTTTTGAGGTTTGCAAAGGATTCTGGGTAACATAACCTGGTCAGAGCCCCACGAGTCACCCCATCTTGGATTCCCCTAGGTCTCTAGTTTTCAAAAATGCACAGGTTTGGTAGGTTTCCCTATGTGCCGGCTGAGCTAGAGGCCAAAATCTACAGATAGGCACTTTGCAAAAAACAGCTCTGTATTTTGTCAAAAAATGGGATGTGTCCACGTTTTGTTTTGGGGCATTTCCTGTGGCTGGCGCTAGGCCTACCCACACAAGTGAGGTATCATTTTTATCGGGAGACTTGGGGGAACGCTGGTTGGAAGGAAATTTGTAGCTCCTCTCAGATTCCAGAACTTTCTGTCACCGAAATGTGAGGAAAACTTGTTTTTTTAGCCACTTTTTGAGGTTTGCAAAGGATTCTGGGTAACAGAACCTGGTCAGAGCCCCACGAGTCACCCCATCTTGGATTCCCCTAGGTCTCTAGTTTTCAAAAATGCACAGCTTTGGTAGGTTTCCCTATGTGCCGGCTGAGCTAGAGGCCAAAATCTACAGGTAGGCACTTTGCAAAAAACAGCTCTGTATTTTGTCAAAAAATGGGATGTGTCCACTTGTGTTTTGGGGCATTTCCTGTGGCGGGCGCTAGGCCTACCCACACAAGTGAGGTATCATTTTTATCGGGAGACTTGGGGGAACGCTGGGTGGAAGGAAATTTGTGGCTCCTCTCAGATTCCAGAACTTTCTGTCACCGAAATGTGAGGAAAACTTGTTTTTTTAGCCACTTTTTGAGGTTTGCATAGGATTCTGGGTAACAGAAACTGGTCAGAGCCCCACGAGTCACCCCATCTTGGATTCCCCTAGGACTCTAGTTTTCAAAAATGCACAGGTTTGGTAGGTTTCCCTATGTGCCGGCTGAGCTAGAGGCCAAAATCTACAGGTAGGCACTTTGCAAAAAACAGCTCTGTATTTTGTCAAAAAATGGGATGTGTCCACGTTTTGTTTTGGGGCATTTCCTGTGGCGGGCGCTAGGCCTACCCACACAAGTGAGGTATCATTTTTATCGGGAGACTTGGGGGAACGCTGGGTGGAAGGAAATTTGTGGCTCCTCTCAGATTCCAGAACTTTCTATCACCGAAATGTGAGGAAAACTTGTTTTTTTAGCCACTTTTTGAGATTTGCAAAGGATTCTGGGTAACAGAACCTGGTCAGAGCCCCACGAGTCACCCCATCTTGGATTCCCCTAGGTCTCTAGTTTTCAAAAATGCACAGGTTTGGTAGGTTTCCCTATGTGCCGGCTGAGCTAGAGGCCAAAATCTACAGGTAGGCACTTTGCAAAAAACAGCTCTGTATTTTGTCAAAAAATGGGATGTGTCCACTTGTGTTTTGGGGCATTTCCTGTGGCAGGCGCTAGGCCTACCCATACAAGTGAGGTATCATTTTTATCGGGAGACTTGGGGGACGCTGGGTGGAAGGAAATTTGTGGCTCCTCTCAGATTCCAGAACTTTCTGTCACCGAAATGTGAGGAAAACTTGTTTTTTTAGCCACTTTTTGAGGTTTGCATAGGATTCTGGG
Source organism: Pleurodeles waltl (assembly GCF_031143425.1). Classification (NCBI taxonomy): domain Eukaryota; kingdom Metazoa; phylum Chordata; class Amphibia; order Caudata; family Salamandridae; genus Pleurodeles; species Pleurodeles waltl. The sequence goes on from NC_090436.1 coordinate 523,725,640, forward strand.
TAACAGAACCTGGTCAGAGCCCCACGAGTCACCCCATCTTGGATTCCCCTAGGTCTCTAGTTTTCAAAAATGCACAGGTTTGGTAGGTTTCCCTATGTGCCGGCTGAGCTAGAGGCCAAAATCTACAGATAGGCACTTTGCAAAAAACAGCTCTGTATTTTGTCAAAAAATGGGATGTGTCCACGTTTTGTTTTGGGGCATTTCCTGTGGCTGGCGCTAGGCCTACCCACACAAGTGAGGTATAATTTTTATCGGGAGACTTGGAGGAATGCTGGGTGGAAGGAAATTTGTAGCTCCTCTCAGATTCCAGAACTTTCTATCACCGAAATGTGAGGAAAACTTGTTTTTTTAGCCACTTTTTGAGGTTTGCAAAGGATTCTGGGTAACAGAACCTGGTCAGAGCCCCACGAGTCACCCCATCTTGGATTCCCCTAGGTCTCTAGTTTTCAAAAATGCACAGGTTTGGTAGGTTTCCCTATGTGCCGGCTGAGCTAGAGGCCAAAATCTACAGGTAGGCACTTTGCAAAAAACAGCTCTGTATTTTGTCAAAAAATGGGATGTGTCCACTTGTGTTTTGGGGCATTTCCTGTGGCGGGCGCTAGGCCTACCCACACAAGTGAGGTATCATTTTTATCGGGAGACTTGGGGGACGCTGGGTGGAAGGAAATTTGTGGCTCCTCTCAGATTCCAGAACTTTCTGTCACCGAAATGTGAGGAAAACTTGTTTTTTTAGCCACTTTTTGAGGTTTGCAAAGGATTCTGGGTAGCAGAACCTGGTCAGAGCCCTACGAGTCACCCCATCTTGGATTCCCCTAAGTCTCTAGTTTTCAAAAATGCACAGGTTTGGTAGGTTTCCCTATGTGCCGGCTGAGCTAGAGGCCAAAATCTACAGGTAGGCACTTTGCAAAAAACAACTCTGTATTTTGTCAAAAAATGGGATGTGTCCACTTGTGTTTTGGGGCATTTCCTGTGGCGGGCGCTAGGCCTACCCACACAAGTGAGGTATCATTTTTATCGGGAGACTTGGGGGAACGCTGGGTGGAAGGAAATTTGTGGCTCCTCTCAGATTCCAGAACTTTCTGTCACCGAAATGTGAGGAAAACTTGTTTTTTTAGCCACTTTTTGAGGTTTGCAAAGGATTCTGGGTAACAGAACCTGGTCAGAGCCCCACGAGTCACCCCATCTTGGATTCCCCTAGGTCTCTAGTTTTCAAAAATGCACAGGTTTGGTAGGTTTCCCTATGTGCCGGCTGAGCTAGAGGCCAAAATCTACAGGTAGGCACTTTGCAAAAAACAGCTCTGTATTTTGTCAAAAAATGGGATGTGTCCACGTTGTGTTTTGGGGCATTTCCTGTGGCGGGCGCTAGGCCTACCCACACAAGTGAGGTATCATTTTTATCGGGAGACTTGGGGGAACGCTGGGTGGAAGGAAATTTGTGGCTCCTCTCAGATTCCAGAACTTTCTGTAACCGAAATGTGAGGAAAACTTGTTTTTTTAGCCACTTTTTGAGGTTTGCAAAGGATTCTGGGTAACAGAACCTGGTCAGAGCCCCGCGAGTCACCCCATCTTGGATTCCCCTAAGTCTCTAGTTTTCAAAAATGCACAGGTTTGGTAGGTTTCCCTATGTGCCGGCTGAGCTAGAGGCCAAAATCTACAGGTAGGCACTTTGCAAAAAACAGCTCTGTATTTTGTCAAAAAATGGGATGTGTCCACGTTTTGTTTTGGGGCATTTCCTGTGGCTGGCGCTAGGCCTACCCACACAAGTGAGGTATCATTTTTATCGGGAGACTTGGGGGAACGCTGGTTGGAAGGAAATTTGTAGCTCCTCTCAGATTCCAGAACTTTCTGTCACCGAAATGTGAGGAAAACTTGTTTTTTTAGCCACTTTTTGAGGTTTGCAAAGGATTCTGGGTAACAGAACCTGGTCAGAGCCCCACGAGTCACCCCATCTTGGATTCCCCTAGGTCTCTAGTTTTCAAAAATGCACAGCTTTGGTAGGTTTCCCTATGTGCCGGCTGAGCTAGAGGCCAAAATCTACAGGTAGGCACTTTGCAAAAAACAGCTCTGTATTTTGTCAAAAAATGGGATGTGTCCACTTGTGTTTTGGGGCATTTCCTGTGGCGGGCGCTAGGCCTACCCACACAAGTGAGGTATCATTTTTATCGGGAGACTTGGGGGAACGCTGGGTGGAAGGAAATTTGTGGCTCCTCTCAGATTCCAGAACTTTCTGTCACCGAAATGTGAGGAAAACTTGTTCTTTTAGCCACTTTTTGAGGTTTGCATAGGATTCTGGGTAACAGAAACTGGTCAGAGCCCCACGAGTCACCCCATCTTGGATTCCCCTAGGACTCTAGTTTTCAAAAATGCACAGGTTTGGTAGGTTTCCCTATGTGCCGGCTGAGCTAGAGGCCAAAATCTACAGGTAGGCACTTTGCAAAAAACAGCTCTGTATTTTGTCAAAAAATGGGATGTGTCCACGTTTTGTTTTGGGGCATTTCCTGTGGCGGGCGCTAGGCCTACCCACACAAGTGAGGTATCATTTTTATCGGGAGACTTGGGGGAACGCTGGGTGGAAGGAAATTTGTGGCTCCTCTCAGATTCCAGAACTTTCTATCACCGAAATGTGAGGAAAACTTGTTTTTTTAGCCACTTTTTGAGATTTGCAAAGGATTCTGGGTAACAGAACCTGGTCAGAGCCCCACGAGTCACCCCATCTTGGATTCCCCTAGGTCTCTAGTTTTCAAAAATGCACAGGTTTGGTAGGTTTCCCTATGTGCCGGCTGAGCTAGAGGCCAAAATCTACAGGTAGGCACTTTGCAAAAAACAGCTCTGTATTTTGTCAAAAAATGGGATGTGTCCACTTGTGTTTTGGGGCATTTCCTGTGGCAGGCGCTAGGCCTACCCATACAAGTGAGGTATCATTTTTATCGGGAGACTTGGGGGACGCTGGGTGGAAGGAAATTTGTGGCTCCTCTCAGATTCCAGAACTTTCTGTCACCGAAATGTGAGGAAAACTTGTTTTTTTAGCCACTTTTTGAGGTTTGCATAGGATTCTGGGTAACAGAACCTGGTCAGAGCCCCACGAGTCACCCCATCTTGGATTCCCCTAGGTCTCTAGTTTTCAAAAATGCACAGGTTTGGTAGGTTTCCCTATGTGCCGGCTGAGCTAGAGGCCAAAATCTACAGATAGGCACTTTGCAAAAAACAGCTCTGTATTTTGTCAAAAAATGGGATGTGTCCACGTTTTGTTTTGGGGCATTTCCTGTGGCTGGCGCTAGGCCTACCCACACAAGTGAGGTATAATTTTTATCGGGAGACTTGGAGGAATGCTGGGTGGAAGGAAATTTGTAGCTCCTCTCAGATTCCAGAACTTTCTATCACCGAAATGTGAGGAAAACTTGTTTTTTTAGCCACTTTTTGAGGTTTGCAAAGGATTCTGGGTAACAGAACCTGGTCAGAGCCCCACGA